>NC_139715.1:15656944-15789444 GCF_964188405.1 Protomyctophum parallelum | reverse complement strand
TTCTCATGTTATTTTAACACATCTCGTATGAAAAGAGACACTGAGAGCAACTATTGGGGACTAACTAATTAGGGGATTTGAACACTAATGCCTGCCAGCCAGTCACAATGTGGGACATGGTCTCCATTTGACGCCTGAAAAGTCTTGGAAATGAGGGGCTGTCCCACGCAAAGTGGGACATCTGGTCGTGACCCTAGAGTCTAGGGTGACCCTAGAGTCTAGGGTGACCAGGGCCTAGACCGTCTAAATGGGTTAACGTCAGTCAGTGGTTCTCAACCTTTTCAGGCCATGACCCCTCAAAATAATCTCTGATCTGGGCACCCCCCACCCTGACAAACACTTGGAATTGTAGGAGAGAGGAGACTATAGGAGTTGATGCATTACATTTTGACTCTGTTCCACAGATAAATATTTAAAATATTTATATAATTTGTTTTGCTGATCTACAAGCTTGTAGATTGGCTGTTTTCATTTTTTTCATAGCTCTAATGCGTTGCATTTAGAGCTATGTTACTCTCAACTTCCGCCTCTCGCCTCTCGCATGAATGCAGAATGCTCTTTAGCGAAAATAAAAAGAACGTTTTTGCTACTCACCAAAACAAAGGCGAGTTGTGTCATTAGAAAGCCTACTTTCCTTAGTGGACGCACTCTGAGCCCCCCACCACACGTATAAACTGTACTTTTTGGCCAGAAAGGGATTTTTTTTCACCGGAGGAAAAATATTCTCTGAGGCAATTCTCTGGGCAATATCGGTAGAAGGCGCAGCGGAGTAACTAAAAGTATTTTTTCCCAGTGGAAACAAAATCCCCTTTTGGCCAAAAAGTACAGTTTATACGTGTGGTGGGGGGCTCAGAGTGCGTCCACTAAGGAAAGTAGGCTTTCTAATGACACAACTCGCCTTTGTTTTGGTGAGTAGCAAAAACCTTATTTTTATTTACGCTAAAGAGTAGAGGCTGGTCTGCATTCATGTGAGCGGCGTTAGTTGAGAGTAACATAGCTCTAAATGAAACGCATTAGAGCTATGGACCAGAGCTAGTCCCACCCACTTCTAGCCAGCTCTAGGTGTTGAAATGTTGTGAATATTCAAAGGGGATTTTCTCAGCTTTGGGTAAAACGGCACAATCATTTTAAAATGGTCACATCTCCTTCAAATATTTTCCAATTTAATTGAATGATACATCATATGAAAGCTTACATTCTGTACTTTAATAATCTGTAAACAACTGAAAAATTACTCTGGTCGAGATGAGGGCCTTTCTGCCAGAGGCAGACATATTGTTTGACAATTTGGCCAATGTTACTTACTTTGACAGCAATAATAATAGGCCTATCAGTTTGTTGAATACATGCCGTAATGGTCTTTATTCTAAGTCACTGTTTTTTTAGAATGCTAATTGGCGGGCGTTTAAACAGGGCTACTGTGCCAGCTGTGCGATCTGTTTGACCACCCTCTGTGTGAAGCATTGCAGTGATGAAGGCTCCCCGAGTCTCAGGAGGGAGGCTCCCCGAGTCCATTTGATGAAGCCCCGTCACGGTGAAATGTCTCCCGTTTTTCACCACTAAACCCTCTTCTAGTCTCAGTGAAACGGACCAGAGTTGACAACTGTATATTGGTCTACACCAAACTATTTATTGACCAGCGCGACACATTCCTAGCAAATGTTCCCCCCAGAATAGGGATGCTGGGGTTCAAATGTTTAAGTGCCAGGTCCGTACACAGACAAATGTGTCCGTGGCAACGACTTGGTCTTGTCCATGGCAAATAATTTATAATGTTCTTATTTTGATCATAACACAATTGCTGAATGCGAAGTCTCCAGGTTTTCTTCAGAATATGTATGACGCACTTACTACGACACTATGGCACGACACTATAGAGCGTCGCAGTCCCTCCCCCTTTCAGAACGACGAGTGGCCCATAGGATTTTCTTTAAGTATTTATTTAAAGACGGTTACGCCGCGGACAAAGCCAACTCGGATCGTGACAAATCATGACAATGAACACAATATTTTGGGCCGATCAAATCATTAGAAAGAAGAAAATAAAGGCAGGAGACAACACTATTTGTTTTGTTTTTCTTCTTATAAATTATTTGATCGGCCCAAAACATTGTGTTCATTGTCATGATTTGTCACGATCCGAGTCCGCGGCGTAACCGTCTTTAAATAAATACTTAAAGAATATCCTATGGGAGAAATGCATTGCATTTCATTTCCTGGGCCACTCGTCGTTCTGAAAGGGGGAGGGACTGCGACGCTCTAACTAGTGTCCAACTAGTGGTTCTCAAATGTTTCTTCACTCCCTTCACTCTGAGAGTATGCAAATGGATCTCACGAGTCCATTTGGTTCCATTTGAACACTCAGAGTTACAGACTCTTTGTGTGTTTTTGGTAATTGCGACCGCACGGCCCATTTACTATGAAATCGTTCATTTCCCGCCAGTCACTCATTATCCCCATTC
Organism: Protomyctophum parallelum; assembly: GCF_964188405.1. Classification (NCBI taxonomy): domain Eukaryota; kingdom Metazoa; phylum Chordata; class Actinopteri; order Myctophiformes; family Myctophidae; genus Protomyctophum; species Protomyctophum parallelum. The sequence continues at coordinate 15,786,982 of NC_139715.1, read as the reverse complement.
ATGGGAATGCCCCCAAATAAGCCCAGGTCTCGTGACATCACGTGACATCATCAGGGATGATGTCATAGTAAATGCGACCTGCTGTAAGAAAAAAGTTCTGCATTGTAGCTTTAACTCTCATGAACACCTCAAAAATGACAAATGAGGAGCCATGTCAAGTAACGCCTGTTCTATTCCTGGCGCAAACGATGAGGACCTCATGTCCTGTATTGTAGCTGTATGTGCTTATTAACGGGTGACTCAGTGACTAGGCCTGAGTCACAGGAATTGAGACAGAGGAAGGCAGATAATCAGCTAGGCATGGAGCCACACGCTTTCTGTGAGGAGAGGTCCAGCTTGGAATGACAACTAGCTGTGGTTTGAAGTCTCTGAGAAGAGAACGCTTTGATTCTCCTTTGATCTGATATTTACAATCCGATGGTCCACAGAAATGGGGGGGGGGGGGGCAGAGGAGAACAAAAAGGCAATATGAAGATGATTGATAGATAGAAATATAGATGGAGACTGATGGAGAATGAGTGAGTTGGTTGAAGTGTGGAACAGAGAGGGAGAAATGAGAATTAGAAAGGTAAGGGTATAGGCGAGAGAGACGGGGAGGGAGAGATGGGGGATGCGAGAGTGAAACGGGGGGTGTGTTTAATTGCGCCGCGTAAGTGTTCGGATTTAGTGTTGTCGACACGCTGATTTGCTTCGCAATTAACCGCAGACAGCAGCTGGTCGCTCCGCTGCACTCTCCAGTCTAAATTGTTGTTACGGGGCTGTCCAGATCACGCACGCTTGTACAAACACTGATTGTTTTGGGTATTTTATGCTTTATTTCAGATAGAGGAGTATAGAGAGGCAGGAAGCCAAGGGTGGCAGAGAGAGAGAGAAAGCAGGAGTCAAATTATAACTCAGTCCTCCATGCATAATGTTGAGGTTATGATATGGTCTGTGCACTAACTGGCAGAGACACCAGACAACGCAGCATTTACAACTACTAGAGTGGTATCTGTTGGGCACTAGCCTAATTGGAACGATGCTAGTTGGAAATGTATGCCCCACCCAGATATTATGTCCCTTTTATGCCCATATATGGAGTTCATTGTCAGGCATGGAGTCTATGCAGACGTCAGAATGATGTCAGAACAGGCCAGCTCCATATATGGACCTGGGCAGAGGCCTTTTGGGAGTGTGGGTGAGACCGACTCGACACCAGGCACTGCACTCCCTGCGGGGGTGTGGAACGTGTTACGTGTGTGTCGGATATGAAGTCGGTGGGACGAACGGTTCTCGAATTACATTGTATTACGAGTCACGACACACACACTGTGTGCATTTATAGTTAGATTAGTGGTTGGTACAGTACATAGAGGTCCTTTTTGGTTGATAACCTTTCAAAAAGAAAGGGGGAGATAATGATGAGAACATTATGTTAATAATTAATATTAAACTTGGGGGGAGGGGAACCACAAAGTTTGAAATGGCAGCGCTCCAACGAATAAGATGTGCTTGCACGACTGTCTTTATCGCGGCAGTACCTCAGGGCTCAGGCTAGCACATTTCGGTGAGAGAGCTTTCATCAGAGCATAGTAAAAAGTAAGAAATTGCCTCTTTTATATTGCAGACAATCATCCCCACCTGTGTAGAGGGCGGCTATGTATTCACCAAAAGAATGATATCAGCACACTTAGACACACATTCAAATATATACAAAATACATCATACTCGCATAAAAATCTCCAACATTTGAACTATATTGCACCTATTCAATTGACAGTCATCTTATCTACCGGTATATTCCAGTGCCAATATAAGACATAAAATGATGTGTACCGAAGTAGGTATAACTAGATAAAGTGCCAATCGGCACAGGTCTCCACCAGGATTCTTCCTCAGCCTAGTGGGAATATGCGTGCACAGTTTCATCGCAATCGGACGCTGCCGAGTTGTGGCCATTTGCTACTCCTGAAAACTGTAGGATCCAATCGTGGCCAATCAGGATGGAATATGAGAAATCAAACAAACCTGTGTTGATCACATGACTATGGAGATCATGTGTACCGATTGCGTGAAATTTGGATAAAATCTGAAGGAGTAATAATAGAAAATGTGTTTTACATATGTGGGCCTCCTGGTGGCGCTATAAAGAGCAGATGTGAAAAATTCCAGACAAAGGTTTTTCCTTGGCCTCTAGGGAGTTGGCATACAAAGTGATCCACAGATTCGTGCAGTTAGAGGTAAAAACACTTTTCGGCCAGTTATAGCGCCACCTTGAGGCTGAGTTGAAATTGTTCATGTGGCATTTCGTCCTCGGCCTAGTGGGAATGTGGGTGCACAATTTCAAGGAAATCACGCGATGTGTTCATGATTTGCAGCATTTTGTTTGAAACTGAGCACTCCTGTGAACTTTGGAAGCCAATCTTAACCAATCAGGATGGAGTCTGAGAAATCTGCAAGACCGGTTTCGTTGAATGGCTGTAGAGAGACTGTGTACCAATTTGCGTGATGTTTGGACAAAATCTGTAGGTGTACTGTGCAAAAAGTTGTTTTGCACAAAGCGGCCTCCTGGTGGCGCTATAACAGGCCGTTCTGGAAAGTTTGGGGCAGAGGTTCATCGTTGGCATCCAGGGAGTGTGTGTGCAAAATTTGGCATCGACCGGGTTAACGGTGGCCGAGATTAGCTACTAACGGACGGACGGACGGACACACACACACACACACACGGACGGACACACGGACGGACGGAGTGCAAAACATACTCTCCCCACATGCCTTCGGCCTGGTGGAGACAATAAGCCAACCAAGAACAGAGGCGACCCCGGTCAAGTTGGGTCAACTAAAGAGCGTATAAGTTGTTATGGGAGATAATTTTTCTCTCTTTTGGAAAAGGTTTCTAGACTCCATCAGCAAAGAAACAAATCCTACCTCAAATACTCGCATGAAATTGCTTTCCGGTTCTGGGTGAATTACTCCACGGTTCGTGATATGCCACAGTCCATTTGAGAAACGTTTTAACTCTATCTCCCGCTCAATTTTTATATCACAACCCAGACTTGTAGTCGCCCACCCATGCACCCACTCGTGTCATTAGCATGCTCTTCAAGAGTCCAGGAGTGTAACTAAGCTGGTCAGTTGAGGACATTCTAGTGGGCTATGTCTCCTCTCCTGTCCTGCACTAATACAGGAGATGCGACCACTAAGCCCTGCAAGGGTCACAAAGGTCTAATCTCTCAAGACGGATCTTCAATTTGCAACGAAAATCTGTCAGCGTGATCGTTGTTTATTTGAGCAGGAGCTCTCCTATAGGGGGCAGGTCCTTGAGCACTATACTATAGCAAGCAAGAAATTACCATGAAGGGATGTGTCCCATGCCTAACTTCATTAGTTCTGGCAGTGATATAAGCTTGCCTACAAGCTAAGGTTCAAAATGTATGTATGTTTTTAAATGAAGCAGCGGCGCATGCATGTTAACACAATCCGGACGCGTTTGCCTGGTCGGTGCACGGTGCACTAGCGAAACTTGAGATGGTAGGCTATAGTCTCTCTGGTCGGGGGACACGTTTACAGGGAGCGGATAACGGTGTGTTCCTCTGCACGCATTTTACCCTCCCAGTAAAAAAAACATTAGGGGTTGGCAGACAGACATGGGGACTATTACACACATGGGAGGAATTTGCATAACGACTAAATTGGGGAGAAAAAAAAATAGAAAGATAAAAATAATGTCTAAAAGGAAAAAGCACGTCTCCATGGCAACAGGACAGCAGCTCAGGCTGTGGGGAACGTGTTGTGGTAGCGATGGTGGGGAGTGGGTGAGGTGGATGCTATAGCGAGGGGTTTGGAGCAGTTCCCATGTTAAGCCCCCTGTCTGTCAAGACTCGCAAATGAAGCCCCCCACCATCAGCCAGCTTATAGGCTGGCTGGCTACACACCACTGGTTCTCAACGTTGGCTCTGGGTCCTTGCTGGAGTCCAAATGTATGGGTCTGTAACCAAATGAGTGTACAAATGGAACGAGAAGGGGAGGGGTAATTTCCTGGTAGGCAAATCTGTTATGCAGAGTGGGTGCATGTGTTTGGTCTGACTAGTCATGGGTCTGAAACACGACAACCCACCTCAAACCCTAACCTAACCGCAAGCGTGGAAGCAGGCGCTAGTCCGAGGTGCGGACGCATGTCGAACCAATGCTCCGTCAGACCATAGTATGCCTCCCATACAGAGTAAGGCCCCCCTCCTTTAATTTGGGAGACTGGGAGGTCGGGTTCGATCGACATACTATCGTCATGTCCAGGGGGTGTACTTGTGCATCAAGCTGCCTCACGCTGAAACAGGAGATAGGCTCCTCCTATGGCTCGGCAAGGCTTACTTGTAGAGTTAATATTACTCTAATAGATCCCCAGGTGTGAATATAATATTCAAATATGTCTTCCCTGTGTATTTTTGGTTTCTTCTTGAAAGCGTTTTAGTCAAAAGGCCCAATCAAAATACATCGCTTTAGTGACATCATAACCCTAACCCCTCCCCATTATCAACAGGTGGGTGGTGATAAGGTGGAAAAAAGCTTCCTAGTATAATCATAGCACCTGATGGTCATAATTACAGGGGGAATCACAGCACTCCATCTTTAAATAGTGCTGGCATCGTGTCTTTGAAGCTGTTTGGAGTTGGCATAGCCATTTTTCATATAAGACCAGCTTGCACACACACAAGATCATTTGGCATCTAGAAGACAACACAGAAGTCTAAAAATGAGAAGTGCGTTAAAATAGTAATGAGCATTGCGCCTCTGTGCTAAGAGGCTTCGAAGCCTCTTAGCTCTGTGCGGACGATAAGGCCCTCAGAGTTAAACACTGAGGATTTCTCAGTGTGGATTGGGGTTGCAGAAATTCAAAACAAATTATGCCTATGAAATTAAATGGGGTTCCGTGGCCTGAATGCATATCAAACTGGCGGTCAGTTTGGCAGTTGAGAATCACTGCTGTTTACGCACGCACGCACACACAAACACACACACACTGGTTGCCTCTTCCTTGTGTTCCAACTGGGATTTATGGGGCCATGGGAATTAAAGATGAGCAATGGTTCAAAATAGTAAGGAGGTTAAGCAACAGGAAATAACGTAACACACAGCGCTGCATGACGTGACATGACGTGTCATATCACCCATAATCCTCATCAAAACCGGCCTTCCAGCACTGGGAGACATGCTGAGCTCCATCTCGACACAGATCGCATCGGGAAGTGTCCGATTTCCACACTTCAGTTCTGCCTCACAATAGCACCATAGGAGTTTATCTTTAATCAAACTTCCAGCTCAATAGGGCCAGGCACTAATTGAGTTCCATTCCCCACGTATAACGATCCCAACGTGTCGCAGTGCGACATGTTATCTGCTATCTTTGCTATTTGTGTTTTCTGCGCGGGGACACGGTTGTACGGTGGTGTAAATCACGCAGAACTCTGCCAGGGTGAAGGGTGTTGCCCATAAATGATGATCATATCAGGATAATTGGTTTGATCACATCAGGAATTAAATTGAGGATTTTTCCAGCTTTTGCGTAAACCATCTTTATCGATGCATTCTTCAGATGAATGGTTTGATAGCTTACAGGTAAATTGCCATAGAGGTATCATTCTTTTCATCACATTTTCATTCCTCTCTCTTTTCCACACTCTCTCATCATTGACTTACCAAAGCTCTTTCCCCCCCTAATTCTCTCTCTCTCTCTCTCTCTCTCTCTCTCTCTCTCTCAAATTCGGTCAAAGTGATCCACACTGCACATCCCAGAGAGTGCATTAGATTTACAGAATAATAAAAGAAAATATTATGACACACGCGCACACTCACACACATACGCAGTCACACACGTGCGTGTGCGTACACACACACACTTCAAGATCTTCCTTTTCCCTGCCCACTGAGCCCTGCCAAGACAGTCATTCACAGCGCAGGAGAAGGAATTAAAATGGAATGCATTATTATTCATGACGTTCAAGAGAGTATATTGTTGTTTGTCTGTCTGTCTGGACGGCTCTCCTCTGTGTGGGGCATCTGTCTGTCCATCTGTCCCACTCTTCATTCATTCTCTCTCACTACTATCTCTCTGTTTCCACAAATCCACCCCTCTCTCTGTGTCTACATATTCCTCTGTCTCGTTCCCTTTTCATCCTTTTATCCCTCGCTGCTGATCCCCTGCCTTGTTATCCCACAAACTGTTTTCCTCTTTCTCTCTCTCTCTCTCTCTCTCTCTCTCTCTCTCTCTCTCTCTCTCTCTCTCTCTCTCTCTCTCTCTCTCTCTCTCTCTCTCCCTGAGTCTCCATTACGCAGTCTCTCCTTCTCCCGCGCTCCACCGGGTAGAGTCTACCCCAGAGCTCTTCAAAGTGGGGGCCGTTGATGAGCCCCCGCTGGTACAGCTAGGGGGCGCCAGGGGGGGCAATTATAAAAGAGAGGAACATGGAAATGCACAAAACAAATAACTAGAAAGGCAATTGTGGGGAAATTGCTTGTGCGTGTGACAATTTCAAGCTTTGAGTTTTGCATAAGTACGTGATGATGATGATGGTGTATTGACCCACATGACCTAAAAGATTTATGTGGAATCAATAATTAAAATGTTTATACGGAATAATAAAGCTGGGCAAGTACTATAGTCTATAGTCAAGGCTATCCTTTCCTTTGGTGATTTTGAGCGTGTTATCCATGCCTTTATCACCACGCGCCTGGACTACTGTAACGCGCTCCATGCTGGCCTAAACCAAGCATCCATTGCTCAGCTTCAGTTCGTCCATAATGCCGCGGCACGCCTTCTAACTGGAACTCGCAGGCGGGACCACATCACACCCGTTCTGGCGTCACTACACTGGCTCCCTGTGCGTTTCAGAATTGACTTTAAAATCGTATTGTTTGTCTTTAAAGCGCTGAATGGTTTGGCACCTCAGTATTTGGCGGATCTTATTGTGGTGTATAATCCCCCAAGGTCACTGCGGTCCGCAGGCCAGCTAAACCTTAGGTCACTGCGGTCCGCAGGCCAGCTAAACCTTAGGTCAATGCGGTCCGCAGGCCAGCTAAACCTTAGGTCACTGAGGTCCGCAGGCCAGCTAAACCTTAGGTCAATGCGGTCCGCAGGCCAGCTAAACCTTAGGTCACTGCGGTCCGCAGGCCAGCTAAACCTTAGGTCACTGCGGTCCGCAGGCCAGCTAAACCTTAGGTCACTGCGGTCCGCAGGCCTGCAGCTAAACCTTAGGTCACTGCGGTCCGCAGGCCTGCAGCTAAACCTTAGGTCAATGCGGTCCGCAGGCCAGCTAAACCTTAGGTCAATGCGGTCCGCAGGCCTGCAGCTAAACCTTAGGTCAATGCGGTCCGCAGGCCAGCTAAACCTTAGGTCAATGTGGTCCGCAGGCCAGCTAAACCTTAGGTCAATGCGGTCCGCAGGCCTGCAGCTAAACCTTAGGTCAATGCGGTCCGCAGGCCTGCAGCTAAACCTTAGGTCAATGCGGTCCACAGGCCAGCTAAACCTTAGGTCAATGCGGTCCGCAGGCCTGCAGCTAAACCTTAGGTCAATGCGGTCCGCAGGCCAGCTAAACCTTAGGTCAATGCGGTCCGCAGGCCTGCAGCTAAACCTTAGGTCAATGCGGTCCGCAGGCCAGCTAAACCTTAGGTCACTGCGGTCCGCAGGCCTGCAGCTAAACCTTATGTCACTGCGGTCCGCAGGCCAGCTAAACCTTAGGTCAATGCGGTCCGCAGGCCTGCAGCTAAACCTTAGGTCAATGCGGTCCGCAGGCCTGCAGCTAAACCTTAGGTCAATGCGGTCCGCAGGCCTGCAGCTAAACCTTAGGTCAATGCGGTCCGCAGGCCAGCTAAACCTTAGGTCACTGCGGTCCGCAGGCCAGCTAAACCTTAGGTCACTGCGGTCCGCAGGCCAGCTAAACCTTAGGTCAATGCGGTCCGCAGGCCTGCAGCTAAACCTTAGGGTAAAAAAGAAGACCCACTTAAAGACCAGAGGGTATAGAGCCTTTTCCATCATAGCCCCCAAATTATGGAATGCGCTCCCCCCCCCAATGTCAAACTGGCCCCCTCCATTGAGACCTTTAAATCCCAACTAAAGACCCACTTCTACACCTTGGCTTTTAACCCCGGTTGAGTTTCCTTGGTCCATGTTTTGTATCCGTTTTGTATTTTTCGTGTGTTTTCTGTTCTCTGTGTTTAGCTACAGTGTATTTGGTTTTATTCTTCTGTACAGCACTTTGTAAACTCTGAGTTGTAAAATGTGCTTTATAAATAAAGTGAATTGGATTGGATTGGATGGCAGTGGTTCCCAAACTTTTTCACGTCAAGGACCCCCAAATTGACACTAATTAGCCCGCTGGACCCCCATTTGAGAGATATGCCATGAAGTGACCCCCATAAGACGATAACCCGTTTAATTTATAGGACCCCCAGTCTACGGACCGTCATTTAATGGCATTTCTATCTCTGAGACCCCAATTTCTATTGTAAAATCAATGTTAATTTAACTCAGAGAGTGTACAAATGGAACCAAATGGACCCGTTACAGACCCATAAGGGCCCATTTGGTTACAAACTATCGTTTGGCTGGGGGCCCACTAGAACTCCCCCAAGGACCCAGCTGGGACCACACTTAGTATGGTATGGAAAAGTGTCTTCTCTAGAAAACCAAATGCCACTCAAACAATCTTTAACATAACTAGAGAAGGGACTCCTATTGAAAGAGTCTCAAACTATAAATATCTGGGCATTTGGAATTGGATAGACGACAAACTATAATTTAAAACCCACATTTCACAACTCATCACTAAACTGAAACCAAAACTAGCATTTCTCTATCGAAACGAAGCTTGCTTTAACTCAAACAATAGGAAGCAGCTGATTCAAAGCACAATTTTATCAGTTATCGACTATGGCGATATTGTCTATTTGCATGCAGCTCCGTCGTCACTAACACCACTCGACACAATCTACCACTCAGCCCTGCGGTTTATAACTGGAGATGGGTTCCTCACCGATCACTGTAGGTTGTATGAAAAGGTTTATAACTGGAGATGGGTTCCTCACCGATCACTGTAGGTTATATGAAAAGGTTGGTTGGCCTTCATTGGCTAAGATACGAGAACAGCACTGCACTGTTTTTATCTACAAAGCCTTACTTAAAGAAATGCCTATACATATCTTAGCAGCATATTACATCCCAAAACTGGCCAACATCACACCCGCTCCCAAAACTACCTTATGTTAGAAATCCCCATTGTGAATTCCGAATTGGGTAAAACAGCCTTTCATTACTATACACCTCACATGTGGAACTGTCTACAACCAATTTTAAAACTGAACAACTTGATTTCACTTGAACATTTTAAAAGACTTGTAAGGATCCATTTGAGATCTAGCTATACTTGTTCACTCTGGATTGTTTCTCATCCTGTAATGTATTTGTGTTTATATTGTATGTTATGTTTACTGTAATCAGGGCGTTATTGAAAAAGAGAGCTTGCTCTCAACTGACTTCCCTGAATAAGTAAAGGTTACAGAAAGAAAGAAAGAAAAGTTTGGGAACCCCGGCCGGCACCACCCCATCTCCCTTTTAAGCCAGTCAATCTAAGCTAAAAGCCAAAAGAAATTGTAATAGTAATCGTTCAACATTAAAAATGGATTATTATATACATTTTGGATCATGGTAAATTCAGGTGTTGAACGTTGGGGTACCATTGAAAACCAATATAATGCAAAGATTTCACATTTGAATTGGCATGTCACAAAACTAGGGGTTATTCATGATTCTAGTTTTGCATAAAAATATTTATATAATAAAAAAAAATTGATGACCCTAAAGATCATAAAAAACTTTGAATGAATACTATTGCAATTTATTTTGGGTCAAATCTTACATTTCTTGCAGGCACGTGCACACATAGACATCAAAGGGGGCTTGAGCCACCTGCCCATTTACATAAACAAACGTCCCTCTCTAGACTTGATTGAATACAAGTATTTATTAACAGTTTGCAGAATGGGTACATTTCACATGAAAACACAACTCAATACAAAGAGTGAATTGAGGCATTACATTTAGCTTGACTCGGTTCGACAGATAAATATTGTGAAAATAGCAGATCTACAAACTCACAAGGCGTTGATGGTGGTCCCACAGGTTGAGAACCCCTGAACTAAGTAGTAGCCTATAGCGTTGCTGTCGGGCAGAAGCCTCTTTCATCTCCGCATTTTAACCTTTTGTGGGTTTTTGTAATGTCCTACTTCATCACACTACGGCCTCACACAAAAGCATCAAGAGTACCTCGAAATGTTTCAGCCCCTGCCTCGCTAACACTCTCTGCATGTCCCTGCTGTCCTTCATGCTCCTCCGCAGCGCTGATGCACGCCGTGGTGTTCGGCAACGTGACGGCCATCATCCAGAGGATGTACTCCCGTCGCTCTCTGTACCACACCCGTACCAAGGACCTGAAGGACTTCATCCGCGTCCACAGGCTGCCCAAGGCCCTGGAGCAGCGCATGATGGAGTGCTTCCAGACCACCTGGTCCGTCAACAACGGCATCGACGTCAGCGAGGTGAGAACGACGTACGGGAGGGATGGAGGGAGGTTGTGCAGGAGTTGGTCGCGCGCACATTTTTAGTTTTCAACCTGCCACGGGTTAGTAGTAGTAACGTGCCGCGCATGTCCGGAGTCGGGGGGTAGTTTTAACCTGCCACGGGTTAGTTTGAACCTGCTGCTCATGTCCGGAGCCACGGGTTAGTTTTAACCTGCCGCGCATATCGGGAGCCACGGGTGAGTTTTAACCCGGCCACGGGTTAGTTGTAACCGGCCACGCATGTCGGGCGTGACGGTGTTGTCGGACTAAGGCCTGTCAGACTGTTGGCATGTCTAACAATCGTATGCACCCCCATTTGTAGTGTGTGTGTGTGTGTGTGTGTGTGTGTGTGTGTGTGTGTGTGTGTGTGTGTGTGTGTGTGTGTGTGTGTGTGTGTGTGTGTGTGTGTGTGTGTGTGTGTGTGTGTGTGTGTGTGTGTGTGTGTGTGTGTGTGTGTGTGTGTGTGTGTGTGTGTGTGTGTGTGTGTGTGTGTGTGTGTGTGTGTGTGTGTGTGTGTGTGTGTGTGTGTGTGTGCGTGCGTGGCTAATGCAACCAGTGGGCCAAAGTACCTTCACAAATTTTTCCATCTGTTTTATTATTTCTGTCTATCTATTAACAGGACATGTACAGCTTGTTCCCTTGCAAGTCGGACATAACTTAATAACTACCGTGGCTTGGATTGACCCTGGCTATTACAATCCGGATCAACCGGATTGGCTCCGCTACTCCGGCAATGATTATGCAAATTTGGATGTCTTGCCGTCTGGGTAGAATATAGGCCAGGACTCAAAGTAACTACTAGAGGATTGATGCCCAACTCATGCGACACACATGTGTGCAACGCACACACGCACGCACGCACACACGCACACAGTCTTAATGTCATGGCTATCCGGCTCATGCATTTGCCATGCAATCACTCATTCTGTCTGAGTACCTCGTTGGTCGAGGGGAAACAATTGTTCAGTGTTCCAGTGTTGAGTGATTTAAAACAAGTTTAAACAAAGCCGGGCCTCACACACATCTTGATGATCATGTTAAAAGCTGTTGGTGTTCTTCAGTCTTCCTTTCCATTGCTATGTCCAAAATGTAACTTTAACTACTCCGAAAAGAACAAACATCCCACAGCAGCTGGCCACGTGTGCTTAGATGTGTCTGCAAATGCTATTGCAGTGCTTCTCCAAATAGGGTCTGGGGTCCTTGAGGGGGTTCCAAGGGTTTCTCTGCTAAATGATTGATAGTTAGGAAGCAGAGGGACATACAGTACTCGCTTTGCAGTGCATTAGATTTATGCATGTTAGACTTATCTCTGATGTCCGGAAGACAACACCTAACTCTAAAATATTCATTTTTCAGAAAATTCACAAGTTAATGGGTTCAATCCCGGTCATCGCCAACTCAGTGTATGAGTGGCACGGCTTGGGTGCAGCAATGCGGGAAGTACTGGGATACTAATAACGACAATCAGACACTCCAGACCTACTTACTTCCGAAGCGCTTTTTACTACTTTCCATTGGTTCAATATTTTTGAACCAACACACAGACGTGGAGGGTGTTCAACAGCACTGACTTATGGGAAGAAAAATAAAAGTACTTAGGTGGTTTCCTCCCGACAGCGACGTTATTATTAGCAACACCATTTAATTCACCAGTCCAATCAGTGAGAGCAGTCACTTTGACTGGCAGTTGTGCCTTGTGAGACTTCTGCCATGTGTGTAACTAAAGTTTTCAAATAAGTGTAGTGGAGTAAAAGTACAATATTTGCCTCCGAGATGTAGTGGATTAGAAGTAAAAGTTTTGGAAATTGTAAATACTAAAGTAAATTACAAATACCTCAAAATTGTACTTAGATGTACTTAGTTACTTTCCACCACTGGCAATGATATTTTTTAATGTTCTGGACTCCATCCTGCAGTTTTGCAGAAGATACAGTTTACACACACACACACAACATCTGTGCCAAATCTGATGAATGAAAGCCATCTGTGTTTATTTAGTCGAACTCATTGAGTTGAACTGAACATTAATCTTTAATTTGCCTAAGCAATGACATGGCCTCTCCAGATGTATGCATTGCAATGTCACCGACAGTCTCTCCAATCACATCAATGGGAGCGCTGCCATGTTGGGGAAGCGCTTGTATTCGCAACCTTATTCTTTCGGTCATGACCCACACTTCATGACCATAGGCATAGGAACGAAGATTGCTCGTTAGACAGAAAGCTCTGCAGCAAGGGCAGAATCCATTTGTTCTGGCCGACGGGCCGGCCGGTAAACACCGTCGGCCGGTCGTTTTAAGGGAATTTTATTTTATTATTATTTTTTATTTTATTATTTATTTATTTTTGTCCCAGCCCATGGGCCGGCCGGTGCGATAGGTCGGCCGGTCCGTGGGTAGGTCGGCCGGTCGTTTGATATGTCGGCCGGTCCGTGGATAGGTCGGCCGGTCGTTTGATAGGTCGGCCGGAATCGTGTCGCCCCCCTGGGGGCGTCTTTGGGGGTCTCAAGGTTCGGGGACCCCCAGGGACCCCCAAATGGTAACTCTGTCATTTCTCTACCGTTTTGGACGGGGGTGGGCTCGTTGGAATCGTGTCGCCCCCCTGGGGGCGTCTTTGGGGGTCTCAAGGTTTTCCTGTATAAATTGGCCATAGAGAGTGCAGATTTCAAGCAGACTCAACCTACCACCTCTGTTAGTAGTAGAAACGTTTATTTAACAAGGGAGCTTTTCTCTAGCAAGATGCTGCTCATTCACTATACCACACATACAAAGCCATGCCAACTACAACTACAGTCTGCTAGTGTTGGCTAATGAGCCCCTTAAGGGGCATAGGAAATGTACATCAAAGGTCATTGTTAAAATTAACACTCTGGATTTCACAGCGCAGTAGTGCAATAGTCATTCATTTTCCCCATTCCCTAAAGGTTTCAAAGCTAGATTCAAGGCCAAGTCTGTGATCTATACTGCTTAATTCAAAGCCAGATGTAAAGGGTAGTAGCCCAGTTTCATATTGGTGTCAACCACAGAGCCTCATGAGGTGCATGAGGTCATCCTACATTTTATTTGCCATGGATGTTTGCACATGCAACCAAATGATGCGTGGCTTGCAAAGTTAGTTCAGGCAGCATATACTCCAGTGCTTAATACGCTGCATTAATATGTTGGCCTATACAGTGTTATGCAAGACCCATACATCATACGCTGACGTGGCAATCAGCTGACCAATTGGGCGAGGTATTTAAGCTCGCCTAAAGGTCCTTTCAGACAGGCATCAATTAACGCAGATGCTGTCGCCTAGATCAACAACATACGAGCGTAAAAAAACAACTAAACAGAATCCAGGTCTGGTGAGTCACGGACGTGTGCACGAAACGAGCACGTGCGTGACAATTTAACGGGACTGCGCCCGCGTAAATATGGCTGCGTTGTCGCCCCTCAACTTCTCTGCATGTTTACAGATACCCCCACCGCCACCCCAGCACCACCGGGTGTGGGCTCTGCGATTAGTTCTGTTCCCCATGGGCGGTTGTTATCGTACTGTATATCCATCTCCCTGCTCTTAATGTTTAATGATGGCTTTATGATTGTGCTGAGCAGGGAGAAAAATGTACTGTAGCAGCTAGGAACGCCAAGATGAAATATTATATCCACACTTGTATTCTCATTCTATAATAAAATATTGGTTGAAACTATCTGTGAGTTATCTGACTGAACTATAATAGTGACAAGAAGAGAATCAACCTGCTCGATGGAGGTGCAATAAAAGTTTAAAAGTAGTGTAAACTGGTGCTTCAAAGATCTGTGGTACTGGAATACTAGAGAAAAGGCGGCGATCCGAGCACTTGAGGATGAGGAGAGGGTGGAAAAAAATCAAGGTACTTTATTTAGAAAAATAAAAATAAAATTTACTCCAAAAGAGTCTTCATCAGGGCAGGTTCATACAGTACCTGCCCATGAATTACACCACTCAAAAATATAAATATCGGATTAGGAAAAATCGGCATCGGCAGATACTCTAAATCAAATTATCGGGATCGGGAGTAAAAAAAAAAGTGATATGGGACATTCCTAGTCGTCGGTGCCTTGCATGATTTCCTCCACCATCGGTGTGTGAATGTGTGCATGAATGGGTGTAGCACCTTTATCCAAACGCGTTTGGATAAAAGTGCTACATAAATGCACCGGCATTTACCATTTATGATTTGCAGCTTACTTCCTGAGCTACTGCCAGGAGCTCTGGTGCTCATGTGCTGGTGTAGCAGAGTGCAGCAACCCTGACTCTTCTGTTTGACCAGAATGGAACAGAGCCTTTATTAGCATCATCGGTAAACACCTGTGAAGGAAGTAAGGACGGGGCCCCAAGTTCTATTCCAAAATGGGCGTGCATGTGTTGTGCATAATAGTCCATTGAGCGTTTCCCTCCGTGGTCCCACACACAGCTGCTGAAGGACTTTCCCGACGAGCTGAGGGCCGACATCGCCATGCACCTCAACAGCGAGCTCCTCCAGCTGTCCCTGTTCGAGTCGGCCAGCCGGGGCTGCCTGCGCTCCCTGTCCCTCATCATCAAGACGTCCTTCTGCGCCCCGGGGGAGTTCCTCATCCGCCAGGGCGATGCGCTCCAAGCCATCTACTTCGTCTGCTCCGGGTCCATGGAGGTGTTGAAGGACAACACCGTGTTGGCTATACTGGGTAAGTGCAAGGTCAAGGTCATCATCGCCATGAGGGCTTGTGGTGGACATTTTTGTCAAAATTCCATTTTTGCCATGGACACACTTAAAATGAGTTGACAATGATATTACCAGAAACACATAAAGAGCCAGCCCTGAAGGGCTAACTCTGAGAATGTTCAAATGGAACCAAATGGACCCGTGAGTTAAGGGGTTAAGGGGGCCCTTGCGAATGAAACTTTTGGGAACCACTAGTTTGACTGCTAATATGCCATATTGTCATAGTAAATTAGTGTCATACACATACTGAAGAAAACCTTGGAGACTTGGCTTTCCGTAATTGGGTCTTATGATCAACATAAGAACATCATAATGGTGTGTAAAACAGAAAACCTAAAACGTTGCCACGGACACATTTGTCCATGTACAGACATGTTGGTGACCCCTGGGTAAGTGGCCCAGTGCCGAATCAACCCCTTCCGATGGGCCCTGGCGCTACACCAGATCAAAAGGCCCAATGTGATTCGTGTGCGCGTAACAGAATCGAGAACGGCACATTTTTGCGTTTTGCACGCCCAGCGAATTAACGCGCGTGCGTTAAGCGCACCACCAGCACTATCGCCGCTGCTCCCCATAGAGTTAGAAGGCTGCTCCCCGTCCCTGGATCTGCTATTTCTCCTCCCACCGAGTGGTTACGAAACTGTTGGATAACCAAAACACTAGCGGGGGTTCCTGTGTTTGCGTTACAAATCGGTGACCTATGAATACTTTGAACTAGTCTTGCAGAGGGCCCTTGCAAGCTGCGGGGCCCTGGCGCTAAAGCTCCAGTAAGTTCACAGGGGTTGACACTAAGGTCTCAGAGGCACTTGCCCGTCGGGCAAGTAAAGGTCATGTTCTACTTGCCCTCAACTCATGGCCACTTGCCCCCAAAATATATTGTACATTTTGCATTACTGTTTATTTTAACGTATTTTTTACTTTCTACTTGCATGCTTGAAACGTTTCCTTTCCCAGTTGAAAACTTAGAAAATTATGTTTTTGCTTAAGTCACAGGAATAGGCTACAGTAAACAATCAAGTTATGTAAATAGTGAATACTATATTTTATTTTAACAATAAGAGGTTTATTTTAACATTAGAGGTAGCTCTCTTCATAGTTCTTCCATTCGAAGGACACCTCATTCCACTTTCACATAGACCATGTGCATACTATCAGCGTGAGATGATTGTTGAATGACTGGCAACCATTAAACAACGACGTTCTGAAAACACAATAAACCAACCAGTGATGGTATTGTTGTCGGGTTGGGGCGGGTTATATGTCGTCATGAGGCCATGTTTAGATTGTTTACCGATAGGCTGAACATACCGGTCAGCAATAAGTCACGGCAAACTTTGCAGAGAAGGACGACACCATATTCATCTGTTACCCTGTGCTGTAGTAGCAGCCATGGAAACGCCACAGTCCACTGACTCCACTCCTCGTTCTGACTCATTAACTTTTTCTATCGTCACTTTTTTCTCTGTGACTGTGTCCGTAGTATTTTTTACCTTTTCCCCCAGGCTGCTGGCCTGTTTTGGGGGGCTTAAGAAAACTCTACTTCACTCTTCACTCTACTAAAGAAAAACTACTTCACGCATGCTAGTAGTGCTACAGTGTGTGTGTGGTGGTGGCGGCGGTGGGGTTGCTTGGGAGAGAGGCATGCAGGGCCGCAGGGAGAGAGACAGAAAGCAGGGGAAGACGCGAAGGCGGTGCGCAATGACCACGTTCAAGACAGATATATCTCATGTTGTGTTTATAGCCAACTAAACTACGACGTTCACTCAAAATGCACACTTGCCCGATCGGGCAACACGGTAGCAACCTTCAACTGCCCAAATTTGTTTTTGCTTGAATCAATATCTAACAATCATACCGACATTGGAATCAGATGTTATGCAGCCTCTATAGAGCGCAATGCCATGTCCTGACGGCTGCACCCTACGACTGACACGGCCCTGGGATAGCAACGTGGCCTAGCGGAGATCTGCGTTCGAGAGGCACACTTTTCTAGTTAAACCACATTATCTCTGGCATCCCTTTTTTCCCTTATTTATCGTATGCCAAACTGGAGTATCCTTCCTCTCCGATATACATACAGTAGGCATGTCTATTTGCATCTCCTTCTGTTAATTCTGTATTCAAGTTGTGAGAAGCGTGCAAGAATGTTTGTTTTAGCGCTTCCACAACTCAGAACCATGTGTGCTTCAGAAGCTTGCATTGAAAGCAGTTTCGAAAACGTCTTTGACCAAGTAGAATGTTACGTGTGGTACTGAACATCAACCAGGACGAGCACAACACCAACAAGCGTCTGTACGGGGCATTACCATGTGTATCAGAGAAGATAGCAGTAAGGAGGATGAAACTAGCTGGCCACTGCCACCGACACCAAGAACTCCCGGCCAAAAAGCTTGTACTGTGGGAACCAACACACAGGCATCGATCGAGAGGACGTCCTATGTGGACGTACTAAAGAAAGATGCTGGTGCAGAAAGCACAAATGAGCTGGCCAGATGTATGGAGAACCGAGATGACTGGAGACGCCGATGGAGGGCTCGTCTGAGGACAACGTAGAGAGAGATAATTGACAGCGCGTCGCAGATTTTATGCGTTGTGAGCTTGCATATTGGCTATTTATTCCCAGTGCGTGACATAATAGTCTGCAACTAAAATATGAATTGTGCGTAAAGCAATGGATCACCAAGACAAGTCTTTGCACACAGAGCTGCAGACATGGATTGGGCTAATAAACCATCAGGCATTGTACAGAGAGCATCTAAGCAATGGACCTAAGCGATCTAAAGCAATGCATCATCGAGACTGTACTTTACACGGAGTGGCTGACAGAGATTAGACAGTAAACCCCCAGACAGTGCAGATCATCAGACAGTGATGTAGACAGATAGGCTGAGGTACTGGCAGAGCCATTATACCGTGTTGTAAAATAGAGTGGCTGTCACGGCTGCAGTCAATACATCATCCAGCACAGTATCATAGAAGCAGCAGCTAATAAGAGTGTGGGACGGCCACAGAGAGAGCTGGTGTGCACCGCAGAGCGTCGGAAGTAAAAGTACCAATACTGCACTAT
Source organism: Protomyctophum parallelum (assembly GCF_964188405.1). Lineage (NCBI taxonomy): Eukaryota > Metazoa > Chordata > Actinopteri > Myctophiformes > Myctophidae > Protomyctophum > Protomyctophum parallelum. Next base: position 15,768,605 of record NC_139715.1, on the reverse strand, counting down.
AGAAGTACTAGTAAAAGTCCGGAATTCAAAATGCACATTATGTTTTTTTTTGCGTCTTTCACCATTTTTATTTTATATTTTTTATAGCGGAACAGACAGTAGGCTGACAGGAAATGGGGGAGAGAGATGGGGGAGTGACATGCAGTAATGACCGTCGGGATTGGGAGTCGAACCCGCGGCACACTGCCAGACCCTGGACTGCTGAGCCACGGCCCAGGCCCAAAATGCACTTTTGATGCCAATACGTCCCTGGGCCCATCATGGCATGGTGTGTAGTCAGTCGATTATGAGACAGCGTTGTAGGCAAACTAGAAGATCTGTTGTAAACCGAGCTTCTGTCAGAGAGTGCGAGGAGTGGATCATAGCAGCTTGATATCATCGCTGTCAGGCAGATCGAAACAATGTATTTTTTAATATTTCATAACTTTTTTTCTTTCTTTTTTTGTAAGAGAATGCCGTATTTTATATTCCTTCCAACTTCACGCAAAATTGGCGAAAAGAGGGCTTTGGAGAATGGCTTCATGTGGAATGTGTTTGTTCTGGGTGGGGTGTTCGTCATTAGGCTGCATTCTGCTGATCATACTCACACAAAATACTCACCCTAAAAAAGTACAATGTACTTACCGTCCACCACTGATGTTAGAGACAGCGTGGTACAGTACCAGTAGCAGCAGAAACATATCTACTGTATGTCGATTCTCTCTCTGCAGCTCCCTTCTCTCTATCTGCCTCATCACTGTCTCCCCAAAGTAGCCTCAAATCCAATATGGCAACTCCAAAGCTGTGTGTGTGTGTGTGTGTGTGTGTGTGTGTGTGTGTGTGCGTGTGCGTGTGCGTGTGTTACCAAAGACCTGTCAGCATGTACTGTATCTTGTATTGTATAACATGACAGACTACCTACTGTAGTACCTACTGTAAATGCAGTGCAGTGTGAGAAACAAAGCAACGAAAGAAGAGAAGAGAAACCCCAGGAGAGAAACCACTCCGAAAATTGTGCCGTGGAAATAATAAGTCGAAAGACTTTCTTGTGTTTGTATCCTTGACGCTTCTTCGATGAACATGATGTAACTTGTTTTTTCCTGTGCCCAAAGAATCTGTTAATTCAAGTATGCATGTTCGGCGGCTAAATTTTTTCACTGACCCTAACCCAAACTAAATAAAATAAAAAGACTAAATATACAGACAATTTCATCAACAAATAAAAACTAGCCTGAACTGTTAGGGAGGGACTGGTGGCGACTGGTGACTGGTGGCTCTGAAAATGGCAGATCTACAACCTCGTAGAAATCGGCTGTTATCAGCATGCAACCAAACCAAAACTATGACTAAACTAAATCACAATTTGCTGTGAAAATTAACACTGGCATGCACATACAGTACATGCATGCATGTTTGCATGTTTAGAGTCCCATATTTACACACTACACATTAATCGTTGCTGTCCGGAGGCAACCTCATAACTCCATTTTAGATTTGTTTCCATAAATCAGTGCTGTTGAACACCCTTTACGCCTGTGTGTTGTTTCGAAAATATTGGAATGGAAAGTAGTAAAAGACGCATTGCACAAAACCTCCCAACTCAAACAAGCTTCCTCCGGACAGCAGAGATATGTTCCTCCGGACAGCAGAGATATGTTCCTCCGGACAGCAGAGATATGTTCCTCCGGACAGCAGAGATATGTTCCTCCGGACAGCAGAGATATGTTCCTCCGGACAGCAGAGATATGTTCCTCCGGACAGCAGAGATATGTTCCTCCGGACAGCAGAGATATGTTCCTCCGGACAGCAGAGATATGTTCCTCCGGACAGCAGAGATATGTTCCTCCGGACAGCAGAGATATGTTCCTCCGGACAGCAGAGATATGTTCCTCCGGACAGCAGAGATATGTTCCTCCGGACAGCAGAGATATGTTCCTCCGGACAGCAGAGATATGTTCCTCCGGACAGCAGAGATATGTTCCTCCGGACAGCAGAGATATGTTCCTGCACACGTTGTTGCAAACGGAGGCCAAGCCAGTCCAATTACAAATGTCTCCTCGGGAAATATAGCCTCAATTATACAGCAGGCCCTGCATTATTTACACTGTGTTGATTATTAATACACTCACAATTAAATACCAAAAAAACCCAGGGAAAAGCATTTGCTTATTGCCAACACTGCTCTGGGCGTCATGCAGACTGACTAATTATAAATTAGCCTAGTAGTATTGTGCATAGTCATCCAATGTTATTATTTATTTTCCAATTACGTTAAATCAAACCGTGTGTGTGTGTGTGTGTGTGTGTGCGTGCGTATATTGGCTTTTGACAAATGGTCTCTCCCCACACATGCACTCGGTAACCATTCCATTTAGCACATCTCCCTGCTTACAGAAATAGATTGTCTCAGTGAGTCAAACGCTTTGCTATTCAAGCAGGTAGACTGGTGTTGATGGATTACTGGACGGCTGGCTCAAATGTAAAAACAGAAAATAAGGCAATCAAAGTGATATAAACAACATTGTGTGCCTTTTATCATTGGTGCCAGCCAGGCACACATGCAGGCACACCGCACACCCCACAAAGTCTTAGAATCTCCGACAGCGTAAAAGCAGCAGCGTTGTCAGTGTCAGTAATTGGGCTTAGCAGAGAGAGAACAAAAACCCTGCAGTCTTTCACCCCTTTAACAACCCATGCCCTGACGAATTCACCCACAGACAGAAAAACTCACCCACAGACAGAAGAATTCACCCACAGACAGAAGAACTCAACCACAGACAGAAGAATTCACCCACAGACAGAAGAATTCACCCACAGACAGAATAACTCACCCACAGACAGAAGAACTCACCCACAGATAGAATAACTCACCCACAGACAGAATAACTCACCCACAGACAGAATAATTCACCCACAGACAGAATAACTCACCCACAGACAGAAGAACTCACCCACAGATAGAATAACTCACCCACAGACAGAATAACTCACCCACAGACAGAATAACTCACCCACAGATAGAATAACTCACCCACAGACAGAATAACTCAACCACAGACAGAAGAATTCACCCACAGACAGAATAATTCAACCACAGACAGAATAACTCACCCACAGACAGAAGAATTCACCCACAGACAGAAGAATTCACCCACAGACAGAAGAATTCACGCACAGACTGAAGAATTCACGCACAGACTGCGGACCCATGTTTGGGTTGCGGACCAATTTTCATGGGTCGACTTTCCCCCGTTTCCTAAATTTATATAATATATTATTTCAAAATATAAAAAAAAAAGTTTAAGCAAATATATCACAACTTTTCATCAATTAAAAACAATGACAACATTTCTCAAAATAATTTTATACAAATTTAACAATCTAATAATTTCTCTAAATAGCTTTAAAAGAAAAGGCTCAAGAAGTATAGTGATAGTGAGGTATTGAATAGCAGATCTACAACCTTGTTTACATGCTACTAGCACTCGTTGACTGTGTTTGTTTGGTTAGCAACATCATCATTTTGCATTTTGAGTGACAAATACTGTGATATCTCGAATCCTCGATGTTATCGACAGTGCGATTTGAGAAAGCCAATTCTATCTTATTGCGGCTTATTATGTGACACTATTGTTATTTTGTTACACAAGAAATCCCAGTAACCTAAATATTTCCCATGAGCTGTTGAGCATGTCTTGCACCCGGCGGGATCGTGCACACAGGTTTACTCTGTTTGAGTACATGTTCACGCCCGCCTCCTACTATTAGTATAGTTTTAGCCCCCCCCCCCCCCGCAAGCAGGGAAAGTCGCGAGTTGTGGCATGACCATTTACTCAAACCCGAAGGAGATTCCTGGGTCGCGGCGGTCACGCACTAATCTTCACTCTAGAGCTTTCTTCCCTCTTGCGTTCCAGGCCGCGGTGACCTGATTGGCTCAGACTGTCTCACCCAGGAGGAGGTGATAAAGACCAACGCCTGTGTCAAGGCCCTGACGTACTGTGACCTCCAGTACATCAGCCTCAAGGGCCTCCGCGAGGTCCTCGGCCTCTACCCCGACTATGCCCAGAAGTTCATCACCGAGATCCAGCATGACCTCACCTACAACCTGCGGGAGGGACACAATGCCGAGGTAGGCACGGCGTTGCAACAGTGTCGATTTCGTCGACTATGACGAAAAATGTTCGTCGACTGCCATTTATCACTGACGAAAACTAAATGGAAACTAAATGAAACCTTAGGCAACGATGACTAAAAACTAAATGTATTGACAATTTCGTCAACAAATAAAAACTAGACTAAAATGTTAGGAAGGGACTAGTGGACAAGAGATCCAGTATGTCATTTTATCCAGTATGTCATTTGTTTAAGTTGGTTACCTGCTGAAAATAGCCGATCTACAAGCTCACAACGCGTCGCAGTGCGACGTGTTGAGAAATGTAAAATCTGTCATTACGACGGCATCAAGGCCCGCCAAAATACATTTTAGTCGACTAAATCAACTGTAGATTTAGTCGACTAAAATCATATTATATTTAGTCGACTAAAACTAGACACTAAAACACAAACATTCCAGGTGACTAAAATGTGACTAAAACTAAAGCTAAACTATTCAAGAGACCATGACTAAAACTAAAATCTAAATTTGCTGTCAAAATCAACACTGGTGGTGCTGCTGCTGCTGCTAAGGTATGCTGTATGAAAAGCCCTTGTCCGGTACAAATGTTATCCTTCTTCTGTGGGAGACTCGTGGTGCCAAAGATTAGACTTGGCACTGCCATTTATCACTGACGAAAACTAAATGGAAACTAAATGAAAACTTAGGCAACGATGACTAAAAACTAAATGTATTGACAATTTCGTCAACAAATAAAAACTAGACTAAAATGTTAGGAAGGGACTAGTGGACAAGAGATCCAGTATGTCATTTTATCCGGTATGTCATTTGTTTAAGTTGGTTACCTGCTGAAAATAGCCGATCTACAAGCTCACAACGCGTCGCAGTGCGACGTGTTGAGAAATGTAAAATCTGTCATTACGACGGCATCAAGGCCCGCCAAAATACATTTTAGTCGACTAAATCAACTGTAGATTTAGTCGACTAAAATCATATTATATTTAGTCGACTAAAACTAGACACTAAAACACAAACATTCCAGGTGACTAAAATGTGACTAAAACTAAAGCAAAACTATTCAAGAGACCATGACTAAAACTAAAATCTAAATTTGCTGTCAAAATCAACACTGGTGGTGCTGCTGCTGCTGCTAAGGTATGCTGTATGAAAAGCCCTTGTCCGGTACAAATGTTATCCTTCTTCTGTGGGTGCCAAAGATTAGACTTGGCGAGAGACCACAAAAGTATACCGAAGAAATCAGTTGGCCTTAAAGGTTTCATGACATTTATTTTCATTTATTTTTATTTTTCGTTTTTCTTTTAGGTTTTATGACCTCAATTACACCCAAAAAACCTGAACTTTGAACATTCAGTGGATTTTCTGGGTGTCTGTGAAGCCTTTTGAGCTGCAATGAAAAGAGGCAAAACAGTGAAAACAGTGACATCTGCTGACAAATCCCATTGTCATATATGGGATTTGCTGCACAGTCAGCAGGAAAATCAGAGCACTTGTTTGAGCCAGAAAACCCCAGATCACAGAAAATCTACTGAATGTTACAAGTTCAGGTGTTTTGGGTGCAATTGAGTTCAGAAAACCTAAAAGAAATTAAGAAATCACAATCCCTTTAACTTTTGGGACGAAATGCACATGAAAATGCTAACCGAAACAAAAAACGGACGTGGCAAAACTTTGGCATAATTGTGCAAGCAAAGCAAGACATATACTGTACCAGTTTTTTTTTTTTTTTTCACTGTTTTGTTTATTCAAGATTCAGGGTATACAGTAAATCAAACAATGACGGTATATGTGACACACCCATACGGAACATATCAAAGAGATTACTGTACCAGTTTTAGTGAAATCATGATTTTTCTTTTCTTTTTTTTTTTGCTATTTTGCTTCCTAAACATGTTTTCTTTCAAACTAAAGCAAAATACACATTAAAAATACAGATTTAGATGTTTATTTTAGCCAATGACAGCTCGTTTTTCTGGGTGAAAATCCACCATCTCTATTTTCATGATTGGTTGTTGGTACAAAGGAAGTGACCATATTTGGATCAGACCACAGTCAGCTCGAGGTCCAGACCTTTCCAAAGATATATGCCATTATATGTTGTTGCCAAGGTTTGGATGAGATATTTGTCTCCAAATAGTGGCTTCAAATAAAACGTTTTGGAATTTTACAATACAAATCTCTAAAGGCCGTTTTCTCAAAATAAGTTTTCCTCATACCTGGGACAAAGAATCTCCACTTCAGTTGAACTCACATACACCAAACGTTCCAGTCTCATTCATAACTATATTCCGCAGACATTTACACATGGATTTGTTGATATATCATTCACAGCCTGATTTACATCACATTTTATACCTAAAAACATGCCGAAAATGGGTTTTTTATGCCTGTTGACACTATTTTCTGATTTGTGGAGTGATAATTAGAGATATAAAAAATCCCATGTGTAATTTTCTTTGTCTCTAATGTGTCAATGAAATGATAATTTTGAACCTGGCTTTATCCGATCTTCAGATTTATCGTCCCGAAATGTATGCAAATTAGCGCATATAATGCCTAATTTGCATATTTAAACAAATAATTTCAGAAAACTTGTTATACAAAAAATCTTATTTTTTATATAAGTAATCAACTGGAGAAGTTTCATTGTGATAGCTATTATTTAACTTTTTTTTCCCTATTCACCTGGGGTGTCTCGCCTTAAATGTCAATGCTAAACACTGAGTAAACACTTTGGCAGGGGGTCCTGCATAATGATGAGTGGCTACCAATCATAGCTATCACTGATTGTCCCTGGTCAGATCCATCATCTGAAGGTCCCTCGACACTATATGCACAGCGGTCACTCGCTCATCCCCTCGATTCCCCTGGTTCACGGAAGTAATTTCTCTATGGAGAATAACATGGGGTGATCTTAATATCGTCTACTATAAGCATTGTGGTCCAAAAATAAAAAGCCAGAACACAGTGTGCTGTATCCTTAGTTATTAAGAAAAGTAAGACATAATCACATAACATTCCAAGTTAACCTTTTTAATTGTACATGCTCAGCTTCTTCAGCATGTGTATTAGCAATTTCACAACGATTAGACACAATGGGGTTAATTATAGATGTTGGCACAACACAACAGCTATATCCCAGCATAGCAGGCAGAGTCACAAAAGTAAAACATAAACCCATTTAGAACTAGTCTTCCATGATGCACTTTTTCTGTCATTTCCTGGCCATTTCAGTGTGAGCTTTTGGCAGCTTATCTCCTTATCTATCACCAACAATATTAAGTACAGCGAGCAGTCATTTAATGTTGTCCACCCACTTCATACAAAAGTCTGCAATAACTCGTCCAAGAGTGGGTTTGTTGTTCATCATAAACCCTGAGGGACTCTGCAATTGTGACAACATTAGGAGCACTGTGCCGTGAAGCAGAAACATGTGTTTGTTCGTTTCTGGTTTCCGAGGCTGTTCTGCAGTGTAGAACATGCCCGCATTTGGAACGTGGGACAGTATTCCCAGATGTTGTCAACGGTCACAGAAAGCCAAGCAGCTTTCATTAGTCTTGTTCTTTTTGGTTTTTGTTTACTTCTTTACACTTTTGTACCATTGCTAAATTAGGGTGAATTAGGAAACAGCTCTTCATAAGTCTGTTGATTTAATTTGATGAAACGTTGAGTAGTTTTTGAGGGGCGCTAGCTGAACACAAACATTAAATGCCAATGAATGGAGAATTTACGTCCTATGTGCCTGAGCAGCCGATTGGCTGTCGGTATGTCTGTCGGTATGTCGGTGCAAACCCTTGGCCAATAAGGGACCACTATTATTGGTGACGTAACTAAGGTATGCATTGTCATACATGAAACATCATACATGAAAGAAAATTGTTTTATTGGATGATGTACGACGATAAGAGTGCCACAATTAAACTCTACATATGTCAGGGCTTTCTCCGACACGTGCACTGACCCTCAACCCCTCCCCCCCCCCCCACACACACACACACACACACAACACACACACACACACACACACACCAAATCTGCAGGTCTACAAGCTCACAATACAAAGCTTGAAGATCGGCATTGTTTTTGCTGAATGTTCACATCCAGAATAGGTTAACCACATTTTATTATTGGCGTGTCATACCCACTGGCACCTCGGCTAGCATATCGTTGCTGTCGGGGAGGAAACCTCATAACTCCATTTTTGAGGTTTTGCTTTTCCCATAAATCAGTACTATTGAACACCCTTTACGTCTGTGTCGAACCTCTTAACTCCATTAGACCCTCAAACTGTCTGCTAAAATGGCTAACTCCACCACCTCTCTCCTTCTCATGCAAGTAATTGACAATATCAACTTTGATGAGGCAGTATTGCACTGTTTATAAAAAATATAAGCTGTTCTTCATTTCCTGAAAAATGAACATTTTGGAGTTTCTTCCCGACAGCAACAATATCCAGGTGAACTCAGTCTTATTGGAACAGCCTGAAAGAAACGTACGTCTCCTCCATTCGGCAACATGCTGAACTATGCCTCATTATCACTGACAAGCCAGTTCTATAATTCACCTGACATGTTCCCTGAACTACCGCACCTGGACCAGTTGTTGTTACTCCAACAATGCGACGGCTAAAATAAGCACACTTTTCAACAACAACAACATCTGGGGTCCCTGAATATCAAGTCACTGTTCTGTGATGCATAGCATAGTGATGAAGCCACTGAACACACGCAAGCACACACGCAAGCACACACACACACACACACACACACACACACACACACACACACACACACACACACACACACACACACACACACACACACACACACACATTCTGCTATACTTCTGGGGACCGTGGATATTCATGGATGCACATTCATTCTCTTTTTTTCCCATTCATAATCTCTAGCTATTGACCATCACCAGTACACTACTGTACCTTATCGTACTCTATTCCATTCCTTGACCACATGAACCATAGTGTCCTTATTCTGCATTGGCATGTCATATACAGGCAAAGATAGGTGCACATTCTGTGAAAATATAAGTATTCTACGTGACCACAGCCCGTCGTCACATTGCGATACGTTGTGAGCTTGTAGAACAGCTATTTTCTGGCAAAGGGATTTGGTGTTGTACACTAAAGAGGGGACCACCAAGTATACACTGTAGACTAGCCTTGAGGGAACCCTGCAGGCAACTGAAGTATCTGACCTCCTGTCCCCTCACATACCTTTAGTATCTGACCTCCTGTCCCCTCACATACCTTTAGTATCTGACCTCCTGTCCCCTCACATACCTTTAGTATCTGACCTCCTGTCCCCTCACATACCTTTAGTATCTGACCTCCTGTCCCCTCACATACCTTTAGTATCTGACCTCCTGTCCCCTCACATACCTTTAGTATCTGACCTCCTGTCCCCTCACATACCTTTAGTATCTGACCTCCTGTCCCCTCACATACCTTTAGTATCTGACCTCCTGTCCCCTCACATACCTTTCCCGTAATCTTACCAGCAGACAAAGTTTTACTTGACCCCCCTCAACACAACGCTGGTGACGGATGGCGACAGGGCTTTCGCTGCTAGAGCTCCACTGCTGTGGAACCAACTCCCATTGGAAATTAGACGGGCCACTTCAGTGTCCACGTTTAAAAGACTTTTAAAAACTCATTATTATAGAAAGGCTTTGAGTTTGAATGAACATTTAGTTTCAGCTTTCTCTTTTTTTTGTATCTTTTCATTATTTTTGTATCTTTTGCACGCACGCACGCACATGGGGCGACTGTGGCTCAAGAGGTAGAGCAGGTCGTCCAATGATCCATGGGTCGGCGGTTCGAATCCCGGCTCCTCCTGTCTACATGTCGAAGTGTCCTTGGGCAAGACACTGAACCCCAAATTGCTCCCGATGTGCTGGTTGGTACCTTGCATGGCTTCCGCCGCAATCGGTGTATGAATGTGTGTGTGAATGGGTGAATGAAATGCACAATCTATGTAAAGCGCCTTGGATAAAAGCGCTATATAAATGCACCATTTACCATTTACCATTTACATACACACAGAGTCTCTGAAATTAAAGACATCTCCCTAATCTAAACCCAACCTCCCAACTTCCATCAAATCTCATTTGTTCCCAATTTGATCCCAACGACCCCAATTAACTGAATTAATGTTCAACATTTTGTCCTGAAATGTGAGCCTATGCATAGGCTCACATTTCAGGACAAAATGTTGAACACACAGTAAATTCACCTAACTCCAACATATACATTTTTAAGGAAATTAAGAACACCTTATAATCAACCTTCTGTGCAGCCATGCGCGCTCACGTGCACACACAGATCCATACACAATGTTCACGCACGCACATATCCCCATTTACATGTAGCAGCAGCAGTCCATGTATTCGCCCAGAGCTCCTGCATGCAAGCGTGCTGTGGAACTATAAATAGTGCTTGTGGAATGGAGGTGGGGTGGGGTGGGGGGTGTCCCTGCCTTTGTCTCTGTCTTACCTTGCGGGGGTCTCTCTATCTCTCTCTCTCACACTCAAAATGGAGCCTTGCCCGATAAATATAGAAAAGTAAACAGATGGAGAGATGGAGACGGGATGGAAATAGCATATGGGGATGAAAAGGGTGCATGGGTGGGGAGGAGGAGAAGTGGAGAAAGTTGTGGTCTCCCAAGGCAGCTCCTGAGGAATATTTACATACACGTGTCCACCGACAGACACACACGCACGCGCGCACACACACGCACATGGCGATGTGCCTGTTTCTGCATTTCGACATGGTATAGGCGACGACAACCATCGCTCACTCCTCGCGGATTACACACATGAATGTACCGTATACACATTTACGCACCTATGCAACAACATCTCTTTTGCACAGAGCCAGGCATGCACGTGTCTTGCATACACAACACATGCATCGTGCTCATGCAGTCCGGCACACGCCGCGCAATGTTCAGTCAGTTGTTCACTGCCCATTCCTCGGCATGCTGCACAACATTGAGGATGGCATGCTTCAAGGATTTGCTTGCCTCTGACGCGCGCATGCGCGCGTGCACACACACACACACACACACACACACACTGTACAGTACACACACACACACACACACACACACTGTACAGTACACACACACACATACTATACAGTACACACACACACACACACAGAGTGAAAGTCATTATAGTTCCTTCTTTTTCGCTGCACTTCCCCGAGGGAGGCCACATCTAAAATTAGACCCCTGTGATCTAAAAATACCCCCTGCCATGTGAACTGGGATGGATGGAGTGAGGGGAGGAGAGGAAAACAACTGGAGGGGTAGATGTGGTAACAGAAGAGAGGGAGGGGGAAATGGAAAGTAATAAAATAATGGAATTGGATGAAGTTTGTTGTTGTTTATTTAGCTTTTGGAAGAACTGGAGGTGTGGTTTTGTAACCGTGATGCCCCTTTTTTTTGCCTATTTTTTTGAATGGAAGCGCCATTGTGAAATGAATGGGCTTCTGTATCAGCATAAATAATGCTGCTGTTGTGAATGGTAGGCTCACAGCAGCACTGTCAAGAGTGGCTCCGTGGTGCCATCTGCTGGACAAGCAGAAAAAAGATAGGGACATACTGTATATTACATCATGTTTTTCTTACTATAATCAGATGATGTCCTATTTCACGCTTCTGCTGTTTTTTCACTCCGTCCTTCTCCTCCGACTATCGGTATCTCTCTCTCTCTCTCTCCCCTCTCTCTGTGTGTGTGTGTGTGTGTGTGTGTGTGTTAACTCTTGAGAGTGTACGAGTCCATTTGGTTTTCTTTTTACGCTCTCAAGAGTTAAATCAGTGTTACAAATCTGCATTTCTTCATTTACAAGAAGTCTGCACAATTTAAGAGAAATGTAGAATAATTATTTTGATAAATGTTTGCCTGTTATCTCTCCTAATGGTACCACATCAATACAGCATGGAATTGTGGACAAAATGTTATCCAACGACATCAAAATAGTCTTTAGTTTTGGGTCTGAGAGGCTAAATGTCATCAAATGGCGGTCCGTGGCTCGAATGCAGAATAAATAATGGGCCTTGATATGAAAAAGGTTGAAAACCACTGCCTTAGTGTGTTTCCCCTTTGTCTGCTCTCTCATCCTGATTCCCTTGTGTTCTCTCTCTTCCTCTCTCCGTTAACCCCTTTTTGGTGTTTTAAACATCACGTTATAATTTAGCTATTGAAAAATAGCAGATCTACAAGCTCATAGCGCGCCACCGAGTGGTGCGCTACGAGCTTGTAGGTCTGCTATTTTTTTTTTTATCGTGAAAATATTTATTTCAGAAAACTGGAGGATTTAGAAGATTTGTTTTTAAACATGTTGAGGTCAGTCCTAAATGACCGGGCACCCATTTTGGTGTCAGCATCATGTTATGCTTTAGCTATTTAAAAATAGCAGATCTACAAGCTCATATCGCGCCACCGAGTGGCGCGATACGAGCTTGTAGGTCTGCTATTTTTTGAAAAATCGAAGAACGACTGACATTTTTAGAATCTGATCTCAGGTCAGAATGGGTTCGTCAGACCAGCGTGTGTCCGGCGGAAACCTCGTATGAATCTGATCTCAGGTCAGAATGGGTTAACCACCCCTCCCTTTTCTCAGGCGGACTCGGAGACCAACGGTGGCATCGTGGTGAAGAAGCTCCCCATCATCCGGGAGGACGACGAGTGCTCGGGCGGCGGCTCGGAGGGCGAGTGCTCCCCGCTCCCCCCCAGGGGCCCCCACACCCACAACACGCTCAGCCGGCTGGGCCGCGGCCTCAGCTCGCCCCTCCTGCCGTCGCCGCGGCCCTTCCGCCTGCCCTTCCACGACCACCACCACCAGCCCCCCCCCTCAGCCCTGCAGGCCGCCACCCGGCCCACCACTCTGCAGATACCCGCCGTGAGCTTCAGCTGCGCCGCGGCCGCCGCGCCCCACCAGGACCTCAGCCCCACCCGGTAAGGACCAGGAACCAAATGTTTTTTACTTAAAACCCATTCTGACCCGAGATCAGATTCTACAAATGTCTTCTACATCCTGACAGTTTTCTGAAAAAGCCATGTTTCTATGTCAGTCGTTCTTCGATTTTTTTTAAATAGCAGACCTACAAGCTCGTAGATCTGCTATTTTTCAATAGCTAAAGCATAACGTAATGCTGACACCAAAAGGGGTTCCCGCCCAGAATCGGGTTAAGTCAAAATAAAGTGTGAATACTGTCTGCGATATAGAAATACTGTGTTGCAAGTAAAAGTCTGGATTTCAAAATGTACTTGAGTAAAAGTGCAAAAGTGTTGGCATCATAATAGAGCAACAAGCTCACAATTGCATCACATTGCGACGCATTGTGAGCTTGTAGATCGGCTATTTTCAAATGGCCAAAATGTATATAGGGCTAAAGTGGTTAATGCACGTTTTGTAATAATATTAATCAAAATCTACAAAGTAACTAGTATAAGTAGAGTTATACTCTGAGATGTAGTGGAGTAGAAGTAAACATATTTGAAATTGGAATTACCAAAGTAGCAAAGTACAAATACCTCAACATTTTACTTAAGTACAGTACTTAAGTAAGTGTACTTGGTTACTTTCCACCACTGGTAAAGACGGATGGACGTCCCCTCGCCAGCCGGACAAATCCAGAGCCATAGAGTAAGACATTGAGGGGGCAGAAAACAGCCTGGTCACATGGTCCATGTACTCACGCGAGCCCATAGACTCCAATGTATTCCAATGCATTCCATAAACTTCCGGTTGTCCCTTTTTAATGGGACAATTAAACCAATAGAAGTCTATGTACTGTAGAAGAGCCAGGCCCCATGAAGTGAACGGAGTTGTCGTAACTCTGTCTTATAGTCTATGTCTCTGGACAAATCTAATGGCGTACTGTGAAGTATGGACTTATTAGTCTCTTGTTGTTGTTATTTTCTGTTTGATATCCCTCTTATTCTGTGATGACCCTCCACTGCGGTGACGGTGGCAAATCCAATCCCCAATGATTTGTTTTAGCTTGCTTGTTTTTTCTGCATGGGTCTCTTGGGAAAATGGTGGATTTGAATTGAAGCAATATCTTGTTGTTGTGTGTGTGTGTGTGTGTGTGTGTGTGTGTGTGTGTGTGTGTGTGTGTGTGTGTGTGTGTGTGTGTGTGTGTGTGTGTGTGTGTGTGTGTGTGTGTGTGTGTGTGTGTGTGTGTGTGTGTGTGTGTGTGTGTGTGTGTGTGTGTGTGTGTTTTCTCACTTGGTATATATGAGTGCTGCAGCGTCTCCAGGGATCTAATCATATTCAGACAAGGAGCGTTTATAGATGTTCAGTGACCCCACGGCTCCAATCTCTGTCACTGTGCTACAAGTTTGTTATGGAGCGCATGTCTCAACTTATTATGTACGTGTCTGCTTCCATTTGTCAACCTATGCTAACCTATGGTCTCTCTCTCTCGCTAGGTATGTAGATGGGATTGAAGCAGATGGCCGAAGTGTTTCAGCTCAGAAGTTTGACTTCAGTCCCACCAGTGTCACTCACAGCCTCCTGCCCAGCCCCTGTTCAGGTGCATGCACGCGCGCACGCACGCGCGCACGCACGCACGCACACACACACACACACACACACACACACACACACGCTTTAGTATGTTATGTAATTTGTATCCTGGCTTGCACTGTAAAAGTGATAATGTCCTCAATTCCGTTCCCAAGTACAAGGATAATAGTGATGATCTATCGTCTATAAAGGGGGTAATATACAGTTTTGAATTGAACAAACATATCCAACCATCGTGGACGGCATGATGGCGGATAACTAACACCAACCCTGTGTGTGTGTGTGTGTGTGTGTGTGTGTGTGTGTGTGTGTGTGTGTGTGTGTGTGTGTGTGTGTGTGTGTGTGTGTGTGTGTGTGTGTGTGTGTGTGTGTGTGTGTGTGTGTGTGTGTGTGTGTGTGTGTGTGTGTGTGTGTGTGTGTCGCCACAGGGTCCCTTGAGGAGACTGAGACGATGCAAGCTATAGCCAAGCTAAAGCATGAGGTAAGCAAAGGCATCATAGGAGGTAACCATAACACCACCATAGATGTGACGTAGGACGTTGTATGCCCGTGCTGCGCAAACATAGTCGATCTACAAGCTTACGACGCATTAAAACGCCATGTGCTTGTGATCTTGTAAACTTCTTATTTATTGTATTGCTACTTCAGGAGTATTTTCTGAGAAATATGGAATTATTACTATATGATGACATACCCAAAATAGGGACATCAAAAGGACTATGACTAAAAAAACAATATATATATATAATAATTTAAAAAAAACTAAAATTAGAGCAGCTCCCTTTTTTATTAACGTTCTGTTTATTACATTTTAGGTGTTTTTTCTTTTACAAATTCATAAATATATGGAGAGAGACACAGAGTAACAAATACAAAAAAATATAATAAACACACACACACACACACACAATCCGGTGGTTTTAAAATAAATTAAAATAAAATAAAATTAGCTGCTCCTAGTTGATCTGCTGATTGATGTTGACCAATGCTGGAACACTCTAGTTGACTTGTTGTGGTCAGTTTATAGCAAACTGGAATTTGTGCTGGAATCTGTTGTGTGATGTTTGATTGTGTTCACCGTAGGCATTCTGTCCACATGTGTGGACAGGGTTCTGCTTGATTCCATTCTATTGTATTTGATATTCAGTTAGGTAATTCAGTCATTTTAAGTAAGCTTTTTCTATCATCCTTCTAATCATCTGTCTGTCCGTCCGTCCGTCCATCCGTCCATCCATCCGTCCGTCCGTCCGTCCGTCCGTCCATTCATCCATCCATCCATCCGTCCGTCCGTCCATTCATCCATCCGTCCGTCCATCCGTACGTCCGTCCGTCCATCCATCCACCCATCCATCCGTCCATCCATCCGTCCGGCCGTCCATTCATCCGTCCGTCCGTCCATTCATCCATCCGTCCGTCCGTCCATCCGTACGTCCGTCCGTCCATCCATCCACCCACCCATCCATCCATCCATCCGTCCGTCCGTCCGTCCTTCCATCCATCCACCCACCCACCCATCCATCCATCCATCCACCCATCCATCCATCCATCCATCCACCCATCCACCCACCCACCCACCCATCCACCCACCCACCCATCCATCCACCCATCCATCCACCCACCCATCCATCCACCCACCCACCCATCCACCCATCCACCCATCCACCCATCCATCCATCCACCCACCCACCCACCCACCCATCCACCCATCCATCCATCCATCCACCCATCCATCCATCCACCCATCCATCCATCCACCCATCCATCCACCCATCCATCCATCCACCCACCCATCCATCCATCCACCGCCCAACCATTCCGTAACCCTCCCCAGATGAACGTTCTCTCTACCCAGGTGTCCACCGTCAGTCAGGAGCTGCAGGAAATGACACGCCTGCTCAAGCCCCTCCTCCTCCAAAACCCCTCCGCCCTCCTGACGCCCGCCGCAGCACTCCCCCCTCCGCCCCCTAGCGTGACTACAGACAGCGGCTCCCCGCCGGCCCCTCCCCAGTGCGTCGTCGTCGTTCCCGCCCAGAGCTCTCCTCCGCCATGGGCCTCCTCCTCCCCGGCCGCCGACCACACAGAGCTCCTCTGCGGTCCTCGTCCTCCTCTCTCGCCTCCGTCCCTGCTGGACCTGAGCGTTGACCCGGGACACTTTGACCCCCTTCGGTGTTGCGCGCCCCCGTCACTCGACAGCTCCCCGGTGCCTCGGCAGCAGCATGTGGCGAGGGCGCCGGGCGACCCCTACCCTTTCACGGCGCCCCCCTGCGTCCCCGCGGCGGTGTGTCCTCTGCCGTTCCCTGCCCGCTCCACGCCCCCGAGCCCCTCCACCACCGCGCCGCTGGTGGACGTGGGAGTGGCGGCGTTGGAGGAGCCCCAGCCTCAGTCACTGCTCCACAAGTCCCCCAGCATGCCTGTCACCCCACGTAGCCCTGTGGCAGACACGCAGCAAGGCCAGTGGGGGGCGCAAATGACCCAAGTGAGCTTCATCGATGAAGAAGGACATCCAGTTTAATGCAACAGGACTGGCTGAATGGACACACCTGTATAGCGCATATATATATATAAAAATATTTTGGATGCCCCAATATGAGAGAAAAAAAAGATCTAGAGTGACCAAAACATGTTTGTGAAAATGTATTTTGTATTTTCAGACTCCCAAAGTATATTTTCAAATCCACTTTTTGGCCAAATCTTGTGTTGTTGAAAAAAGTCATTTTCTTTCCTCCCCTTTGCCATATGATCAGGCATGCTTCACCTTTACTGCATGGGGCGTGTTGAACCTGAAGCAGGTTCTGATGTAAATACCTCGTTATTAAAAAAAAGAAAATCGATATATTGTTATGATTATGAGCACTGGTTATGAGCTATGATGAATACAACAATAAAGAATGGAGTATGTTTTATAGTTGGCCTTCGATTGTGATTTGCTTGTGCCTTCTGCTCTATTTTAAAGATGGAATGCCGTGATTTATATTTATTTAGTTAACATTACTCTAATAGACCATCAGGTGTGGCTATAATATTCAAATATGTCTTCCCTGTGTATTTTTGGTTTCTTCCCTGAAAGCTAAAAGCCTTTAGGTCAAAAAGCCCAATAGAAATACACCACTTTAGTGACATCATAACCCTAACCCCTCCCCCATTCTCATACAACAACAGCTGTGGGCAAGGCTTAAGTTTGGGTGGGTGGTAAGGTGAAAACCAGGTATACTTAATGAACTGGTGGTTGTGGCCAAAATAATTGTAACACCTTTTTGACATGGCACTCCATCTACCACAAATGGACGATCTACAAGCTCACATGTTTGCCTACTCGATGTCCCTCACATAGCCATAGTGACGGGGGCGGTGTCCGAGTACCCGTATGCCTCTGTCCCCTTTTTTCCCATATATGGAGAGATATGTATCTGTCAGTCCACGTCCCTTTATGCCCATATATGGTTAAACAACGCACTCCATAATTGCGCATACTGCATTGATGCATTGGGAACTCCTTGAATGGTTACGGCTGAGTCAGACTGCGTGCAGAGTTCCGCCCGTCGGCCCCTCCCATTAGCCAATTATAAAATAAAACATAATCGGATTATGATAATCACATACACAAAGTAGGTTGAAAGTGTCATGTTAAATGTTTGAAAAAAGATGGCCACATGACCACATGTGAAATGATGACGCCATCCTGTAACTGCTTGCCTTTTTTATTGTATCAGTGTATTTGGCTGTTTGTGGATCTCCCAGGCATCTGTCCTGGATGGATGGATGGATGGATGGATGCAGGAGCAGGAAGGATGGGCGGGCCGAGCCGGGCTACTCTGTCAGCCTCTTGAAAGACTGCACGTTGGGGCAGACCGCACCCCACTCCACGGCCTTGCGGTACTCGCCCTTCTCCAGCAGGTACTGACGCCCCTTGTAGCTGGGGTGTTCGTAGAAGACCCAGCAGCCCCCCAGCACCTTGCACGAGTGGATCTCCCGCCAGTGGAACTTCTCCAGCACCGAGGGACAGTCCTCGGTGGCCTCGAAGGCCTGGCCGGCAAAGTCGCCCTTAGCGAAGATTTGGATCTTCGCCTGGGTTCCGCTAGCCTGGAAGAGGAAAGGAGGAGGATGCAGGTGGGAAAGAGGGGTTAGGAATCTTAACTCGCAAACATTGTTGTCAAGCATCGCGGTGAAAGGAAATTGCTTAGCCACTGGGTAGCGGTGACGACCGATCATTAAACCTGTGTTATACTTCATTGTACAGTATGACGGTGGCGCACTGCCGCGCCACAACAAAGGCTGAGCTGTGATGATGAAGGTGGAGCGAACAGTAACATTGTACGGAAAGGACAATGTCACTGGTGGGGCGAGGTGCGGGAATCCACTTTTGTCTTTAAAGCATTGTTTTACTATGGGGTTGTTGGGCTTTAAAAAACATTCAAAAAAAAACAGGGGCTTGTAGATTTTGTTCTGTGACAAATTTGGGTACATTAAAAATATATTATATTTAGGAAGAAAAATAATAATGCTGGGTATGATTAACTAAAGACTGGCTCAGGCAATAAATTGACTGTTACATTTTCTGAAGATTGTAACCATTTTTACTTCTTACCTAAAGAGAAGGGCCATTGATATTCTAGGCATCAAAAAAGGCAAGTACCGGTGTTCATTTCTCTCAGCAATAGCATGCATCTACATTGACAACCTTATAGGTCAGCTTTTACGCTGTTTAGAAAGGAGTCTTACAACGTGGATCATCTTGCAGGAACTGAGTCTGTCGTTGAGGCCCATCCAGCGCTGGTACTCGGGGTACTCTCCCCTGGTCAGGACATACTGATATCCCATGTAGTTGGGTCTCTCGTAGACCACCCAGGATCCGTTCTCCACCCGGATGGAGTTGCAGCGACTCAGGTAAGAATGGAAGTCGGTGCAATCGCTGTCGCACTCATACCTGCGGCCCTGGTAGTTCTTGTCCTCGTAGAAGATTATCTTTAAAAAAAAGGCAACACTCAATGTTTAAGTTAAGAGTAACTAGAAGGCAGAGGCCAAAAGTAGAAGAAAAAGATAGGTAGCCTAAGCTCCAGAGCTTTGAAGGTTTACCGTAATTAAGGTTCCTTACACCATAGTGGACATGTCCACTAACCTTAATTAAACTTTTGAAGCTCTGGACCCTATCTTTTTCTTCTGGTTGCCTACTGCCACCACGCAAATTAATAATAAACCTTATTTGTAGAGAATCTTTCATACAGCACATAGAATGTAAGTCAAAGTGACAGACTACATAAAAGAGATGCTGTGGAACATATAGTATAGTATATACAGTATATGTACTTAATTCATATTTGATAATTACGTATGGGTGTATGTATACTATATATCAAGGACACAGCCACTCACCCTGACCATCTTGGATCTTGTAATCTGCCCTGCTCGTCTTGCCCCGGGTGTGTGAGTGAGGTGTGTGTGTGTGTGTGTGTGTGTATGTGTGTGTGAATGTGAGGTGACACTAGGCTGAGACCCTTTTATACCCCATCAGAGCGAACGCCACTATCAACCCGGACAATTGCTTTGTCATGAAAATGAGATCCAAAAATTTGAGTCAGTGATTCCATCGCTATTCACATTTTCCAGAAAGGCACAGTGGGATTACGCCACATAAAGGACCACCTATTGA
Organism: Protomyctophum parallelum; assembly: GCF_964188405.1. NCBI lineage: Eukaryota > Metazoa > Chordata > Actinopteri > Myctophiformes > Myctophidae > Protomyctophum > Protomyctophum parallelum. The sequence goes on along the minus strand of NC_139715.1, from coordinate 15,748,292 downwards.
CCACTGTTTAGAACAGGCCACTACGCTGTGACTGTAAACATATACACATACACTAGCTGTACACACACACACACACACACACACACACACACACACACACACACACAACAAGCTTACGCTTACGCAAACACACTCCACAAATACACACATTTGTGTACACTGGCATCAAAGCACATTTTATGTGGTAGGTTTGTGTAGATGATACAGGACCACCGTAGGGGTATGAGAAACACACACACACACACGCACACACACAGCTAAAGCAGAACCGAGTCGGGACGGTGGCACCACAGACCTGTGCCAAACTGGGACTTGGCGAGTTGCCTTCCAGTGCACTGGGAGGACAAAACAGCCAACTCAGCGCCAACCAGCACACTCCAATGATCAATAGCAGTGCAGCGCTAGGCCAAAATCTGCATGCAGGTTAGTCCAACATGGCAAAGCAGCCGCCAATCATGCAAACTTGTGTAGCCAACCAATCGTTCAGACCAGCTATAATAATCGATCCCATTACTAATTAGCCTCGGTCCCAGGCTTACTCGTCTGCCAAGAGAAAAGCCTAGTCACAATATAAGGCATAGAGTGCATAGTCGGGCCGGAACATCCGTCAGATTTATTTCCCCCGGATACGATATTTCTTACTTTGTTGAAACACTAGTCTCGCCTCCGCGATTTACAAACACTTCATCATACAGTCTGGGCCAACGGAAGAGCCGCCATGAGTGGAGCCTCCTCGCCACTTCCGTTTCGTCTTTACAGTCACGCACATTTATCCTAACATAAATACAAAACATCTAAGCATATACAGTAGCTTGTTGCTTAACAGGAAAGGAAATAAAAGAATAAGCTCTAAAGATATTTTAAAATATATTTTCGTGAAAGGAAATGGCATCTTCCGTTACTCAGCTCATGGGGGCTATAGGTCCAGACTCTCTATATATATTTATATAGCATTCGGAGATTGTGGAATAGTTGTCTGGCTACGCGAGACTAATACTCAGAGAATGTCATCGGATTTGTAAAGCGTCAACGCCATTTCCTTGAGCAGTACTTCCGCCTAAATCCAGCAATGCCCAGCGTGGTTACTAGTGCATTTAGACCTGACCTCAATTTTTTTTCTTCTAAATCCTCCAGTTTTCTGAAATAAATATTTTCAGACCTACAAGCTCGTAGTGCGCCACTCGGTAGCGCGCTATGAGCTTGTAGATCTGCTATTTTTCAATAGCTAAATTATAACCTATTGTTTAAAACACCAAAAGGGGTTCCCGCCCAAAATGAGCTAGAGCATTGGGTTTGAAATGTGTGTGGGAGTGGGATATATTTTTGAAATGTCTTCCTAGGGCCCATAACTCAAATACATTTCTAGCCAATGTTCAACATTTTGAAAGTGAAATGTGTCTTTGTGCAACGTTTTTATTTATCGATTGATTGAAACAGTTTGCAAATAGTACACTGTGGCACGGTTATACAATGATGCTAAAAGGATACACAAGAAAAGTCCATTGTGGTCCTGAAACTTGTTCCTTAAACCACCACATGGTGGCAGCATTCGCACAGTAAAAGATTGAGGGCAAGCCTTCATCTTTTCAGTTGGGGGACTACAAAAGAAATACTGTAGTTGCAACGTTTTACCAATCCTTTATTATTATTTTGCACAAATTACATTTTGAGTTTAGAGACTTCTGCAAGTAAATGTTCAAATAGGCCTACCCTACATAGTCAAGAAGTCTACACATTTGTATAGGTATATAATGCACTTGCATTTGAGTAGTGAAAGGTTTTGAGTCCTGGGTTACTTGATGAGAATCATCATTTATGTGAAACTGTCTGCCATTGTTCAATTAATATAGACTTAGGCTACAGTATAGTACTTAAATGTGTTTTCCTAACCATGCCATTTATTTTCGATCAAATCATGACTACTGTCACTGCTTTTCCTCTAGTCTACTCAAACAGAAATGCATTAAAAACATAGCAAAAATAGCAACTTGTTCTGTTTTAAACTAGCCTACATGTAGCCTATTATGCCGTTAGAAAATCATATGAATCAGTATTTACATTCTGCAGGTAATAAGAGCAGGCCTGTTTTCATTGGATTCTTGTGAAAGCACTCTTTAAGGGTGAAGCGGACGCACGCACGCACAAACACACCCCTTGCTCATGGGTTACCAGCTTGTGGTTGGCTGTCAGAGGTACTTAGCCTGATGCAGGGCAGACAAGTGGGCAATGTATACACACACACACACACACACGCACGTGTCATGCACACACTTCTGACTTCTCTGGCTGGTGAGCTGTGGCCTTATGGCTGTGGCTGTGGCCCCTGACCACAGCCGACTGAGTGAGGAGACAGGAAGAGAGAGAGAATGTGGAGGTAGAGGCAGTGAACTAATGATGGGTGACTGACTATTCCTTCTAGATCTAGAACAGTGGTTTACAACCCTTTTCACGTCAAGGCGCATGCATCTTTTATTCTGCATTTGAGCCACGGACCACCATTTGATGACATTTAGCCTCTCTGACCCAAAACTAAATTTTTGTCCACAATTCCATGCTGTATTGATGTTGGTATACCATTAGGAGAGATAACGGGCAAACGATCAAAATAACAATTCTTCTACATTCTCTCTTAAATGTGTAGACTCGTAACAATAATGTAACTCTTGCGAGCGTAAGATGAAACCAAAATGGACCACTCTTAAGAGTTAATGTTCTATAAGGGTCCATTTGGTTATACCAACTCTCCATCATTTAACTGATGGGGACCACCTGGAACCTCCTCAAGGCCCACTGGTGGTCACCTGCAACTGAAGTGCTGAGCAAGCGGTCGCTGAAAGCCAGACTATACAGGCCTCACTCCCACGAAGGGGGGACTGTGCCACCCCTTAACCCATTTAGGCCTGACGTCAAAATAAAAATAAAGTCTTCTGAAAGAATATATATAATCAAAGATTTGTGCCGCATTTTTCCGATTTTTCAAAAATAGCAGACTGAGCTTGTAGATCTGCTATTTTTCAATAGTTTAAGTATAACATAATGCTTAGTTAAAACACTAAATTGGGGTTCCCGCCCAGAATGGTTAACCAAGTTGCCCCTGGCCTAAACTTATTTCTCTATTTGCCATTTCTTTATTTCGAAAGAATATTTAAAATATTGTTCAACTATAGCTGATCTACATTGACACGTTGTGAGCTTGTAGATCAGCTTTGAACTATTATAAAGGGTTTTTTAAAATGGTAAAAAATGGCAAATAAGTTTATAGGGATAAGGGGTGGCACAAGATATAGGCCTTATATGTGTCGTATTAAGTTATATCGACTACAACAGAGCCACTGACGACCCTGTTATTAACGGTGCATGTGGAAGTACTGTATACTTAAGTATACAATTTTGAGGAATTTGTACTTTTCTTGAGTATTTCCAATTTCCAATAGGACTACTTTTACTTCTACTCCACTATACATCTCAGAGTCATCATCTCATATTGTACTTATACTCCACTACATTGATTTGAAAACTTTAGTTATACTTTTTAGATTTATATTATTAGAATAATAATAATAATAACGACGCATTGTGAGCTTGTAGATCAGCTATTTTGATACCAATACTTTTGTACTTTTACTCAAGTATTTTAATTCCGGAGTTTTACTTGCATGCAGCAAAGCATTTATATATTGCAGTGTATTGATATAGGCTATAGGCTACTTTTATTTAAGTAAAATAAATTTAGTACTTTTTAGCCCGTAAATGGACGGGCTTTTTCGTTATCTGCAGGAATGAATACATGCATACCATCCGGATTTTAAGAGCCTCTTCATTGAAGAATCGTATGCTCAGCTCACTCAGCAAATCCATGGATAATAGCCTTAACAGAGAGGGTCGAGGTCCACACTTTATGCCTCCCGTAAAACCGATAAGAAAGACACTAACTTTGTTTTGTTTTGTTACTGCATGTCAGATCCGGAGAATTATTGTTTCGCTTAAATGTAATCTCTCGTGTCCGTGCAGCGCACCGCGCGTTCATGGAGCGCGTTTTGGATTGCATCATTTGCATGCTTTCTGTGCTAAAATAAAATAGGCTAATAATATACTTTTTTGAATAAAGGCCATTGTTAGAGCAGTCAAGACATTTTGATGGTAGTTTTACTATACCCATTATCCTCGTTAAGGTCCATAACAGTCGTTCGGCTGGTGCCTGGTTCTAATGAAGCCCAAATAAAGCACACACACACACGGCCAATTAGGCCTTTGTAATCAAAACGGTTATATTGCTTTGGTCGAGAGGTGAACAAACTCGAATAAAGTAGCTTATAGCCTATGTCTTATTGGCTGAAATAGCCCTAGTTTCCTTATTCTTTAGCCAGGATTCTCTGCTGATGTTTTAAAATGTAATATTTATGGACTATAGTCTACTTTGTGCAAACTGCACACCATTTAATGGCCTATATAGTTATAGCCCTAACGCACGTGACTACGGTACAGGAGTGTCAATGTTTTTATTCTTTCTCAAAGGGTTGAATTTGGTTTCCCGTAAACATCAAATTATTTGACCTCTGCTGCGTTAATTGAAGGAGTCATAGTCATTTTGGCAAAGCTTTTTTTGTGGGTGTCGAAAGGCCGACATTTGCCTTTGCCCTATATATTCTGGCCAATTCATTTCACAATCTTTCTATAGACCTAAATTGGTTATTTAATATAGGAACATGGGCGTACAGGCCTATGCGATGTTTTTCTTGTTTTTTTCCCCCATGTAATAGCTACAAAATATAGGCCTATTGCATTGAAAATGCATGTAGGCCTGTTTTGTTTTTTTTAGACGGCAGGCCTATCTGGCACTGGCATGCGTCCTGCGTGTTTACGTGCGTGTATGAAAGTAGCCTCGTCAACCTTTCAAATTAGGCCTATAGGCCTATATTAAGAAAACGAATAATTAACACGAGTGATTTATTTAATTCATAGGCCTACGGAGTACGGAACGACTGACGTTAATATATAGTATTTTTTTTGTTTTTCTTTCTCGTTTCAGCTCTCTCTGTGTGTGTGTGTGTGTGTGTGTGTGTGTGTGTGTGTGTGTGTGTGTGTGTGTGTGTGTGTGTGTGTGTGTGTGTGTGTGTGTGTGTGTGTGTGTGTGTGCGCGTGCGTGTTGGAGAGGAGCAGTTTAGCGCTCACCGCGTCTGTTTAGATCCCATATCCTGGAGGGAAGGGCTTGTTGCGACTGAGTGACAGGAGGCAAGAAAAAAAAACATTAGTGTGTGTGTGTGTGTGTGTGTGTGTGTGTGTGTGTGTGTGTGTGTGTGTGTGTGTGTGTGTGTGTGTGTGTGTGTGTGTGTGTGTGTGTGTGTGTGTGTGTGTGTGTGTGTGTGTGTGTGTGTGTGTGTGTGTGTGTGTGTGTGTGTGTGTGTGTGTGTGTGTGTGTGTGTGTGTGTGTGTGTGTGTGTGTGTGTGTGCGGGCGCGCGTGCGTGCGCGCGCTATAGACTTCAAACATGTCACGGTCCACAGTGTATAGATGACTTAGAAAGTATAATGAATGAAGAATAAAAGCCACTGGTATAGTGCCACTGTGGTCCCCACATTTGGAAAACATTGTCTCAGCCAATCACAGCGCGCTGTACCTCCGGGCAATGGGGTGCATACTCTAGCCATGCACTAACCTCGTTCTTCCCAGACCCAGGCTCCACCACACAGTGCACATATTGTAGTTTATTTAAAATAATAATACAAAAAAATGCACAGAGAAAGACAGGCAGAAAGGAGGCGGGTAAATAATCCAAGCTTGCCCGCTTGACCCAGTCAAGTCGAATGTGTGTCATGTGCGCGCGCGCTCGCTCTTCCCCCCCCCCCTTCTGCTCTCTCTCTCTCTCTCTCTCTCTCTCTCTCTCTCTCTCTCTCTCTCTCTCTCTCTCTCTCTCTCTCTCTCTCTCTCTCCGTCTACGTCTCACTCACTCGCTACAGTCAAACGAACGGAGACAGTCACGTTACTGGATCTCTGATTCCTCTCAGTCCTGCTGCGCTCTCTCTCTCTCTCTCTCTCTCTGTCCTCTCACAGAACAAAAGAACCACACAGGAGGAAAAACGGATCCTTTCAAAATCTCAGACTTCTCGGAAGGAACGAGGACGTCACCGGTTTCCCTTCAGCCCTGGATTCACTACTTTTGATCAATGGACAGCGATTATTCACCAGCGCCACGAAGTACAGAGACCGCATAGACAGTGAGTAGCCTATAGGCTGTGTTTTACACCTGTAATTATATTGTGTATTGCTAAAAAAAAATAGTTTAATACTTCAATTGATGTAAAACAGCCTGGCTCTGGCGTGTTATAGCCTTTTAGGATCATATACATCATCCACCCGAGACATTCGTCGCCATGCACAGCCTGCGGTGAAACTTTTTATAACGTGACGGGTGTTTGTTACCAAAGGACTTGTATGTCACATTCTCATCTTCTGCTCGCCTATGATTAGGCCAACATATAATAATAATAATAATAATAATAATAAAATAAATGTCTATATCGGAAACATTTGCTCTATATAAGTTTGTATACAGCATCTGTCACAACTGCAGGGTCAGTTTAACACATGGATGAAATTTAGAGCAATTCAATCAGTTTTATATAATAATATAATTTTGATAAATCATTTATTGCAACAATAAAGCAAACAGTTTAGCTCTGTGTGTAGGATGGAAGTTGAGATTGTACCGCAATCTATAGAAAATGGGCAAAAAGGCTACAATTTCTCCGAGTAAAGGTTAAAAATAATCAGTCTATACATTTACATTTACCTCAGAAATTACCATGATAGGATTATATACATAATGTGCATTTATTATCAGCAGCATCATATATAATGCGTATTGTCATAATCATTTCTATATTCTACAGACCTATAGTCTGCATAATTATTAGCCTATTATGTTCTTAATTACAGGACGCCCTACTTAATTGGAACTGAATTTTAGTTCAAATGTTCCAGAATAATTATGACATGTAGGCCTATAGATTTATCCTATTTTTTTGTTTTGGTAGAAATTAAGCTAAAATGTAAAATAGCTGTGACTCTTTTAAGTGCTAAAGAAATGGCAAAAGCGATTATGTGTGGTCTCCCCTTTCAGAAAATGAGATATGGTTGTGAACGGTTGTCGATATCAAAACATCTGTGGCATGTGTCTGTGTCTTTTATAGTTTTATATAGCCTATATTTTATATAGCCACTTTTATTATAGCATATATACGTTTTTCACTAAGTTATAGTTTCAGGAATGCCCTTTGAATATTGGCCTATAGGCCTATATTTTTAAAACGACAATCCGAATATATTTTGCCTGTGAAATGCATATAATAACATGCAAAACTGGTTCTTATCCTAACGAGGGGCTTTTGCTTTCATGGACAAAATATTCGTTCAAATTGTTGTCCATACATGCAAAATCATTTTGATTGGTTTCATCAAAGTAGCTATAAAATGTTAAGATGTTAAAATGGGCCTATAACCTTATTAGATCCGCATGCATGCTGGCTGTATGCCGCCATCACCTCATCATAACGTGTTTTCTCCTCAAAACTCACGGCCCTGGGCTGTTCCACTTTCGCCAAAACAACTTCTTGCTCCATTGCACTGTATTATGTCTCATTTATTGTAACCAGTCGTACGACGGTGTCCCACAACGAAAATAGCCCAAGCAGGACGGGACACCGTCGTAAGTATTATAGGCCTACCGCGCTTTTAGTTTTAGGCTATACTTTCAAGTTCCTATATAGTTATATTTAGGTATGTTTAAACACGCACGTTTTTATTTACTTGTTATTTTAACACAGTGATTCACAGAGAATATTTGTGCATAGGCCTAATAGTCCTATGGTGGTTCAGGCAGAGGCTGCTCTTATTGTGAGAGATCATTATTCATACGCCGTTTAGACTGATGTTGAGTTGCGTCTCCGTCATCGCTACCGCGGATTATATATGCATTTGAATTACATTTGGATTACATTTGGATTACATTTGGCACCCATGTGTGTCAGTTCAGTCCATGCATGCTGCGCAGCTTAGAGAATAGGCCTACTTGTTGTGTGGTCTCTCCTTGTATGCCTTAAGTTGTCTGCAGCGAGTATAGCTTGAAGTGGTTGTGTGTGTGTGTGTGTGTGTGTGTGTGTGTGTGTGTGTGTGTGTGTGTGTGTGTGTGTGTATGTGTCAGTGTGTGTGTGTGTGTGTGTGTGTGGCATGTGCGCGACTTTGGTGTTAGAGTTTTGCTCTTATAAGATCTGTGTTGAAAATACTCTCTCTATAATATTTATAATAATAATAATTAATATATCCTTGTTAATTTCTTTATCTGCATGCTGACCATTGCAATTCCAGTGGCATATAAATTAATTGACTATATAGGTTGTATAGGCCTATAGGATGTTTTTCCATTTTTAGACTGTCATGGGTCCATTTCTGGAGTTAATTGAAGAGTTATTCATTGAAATGAATTGCCCCAGTATAGTGTAAAGTACAGTATATGCCTGTAGAAACAGAGTCAGAGATCAGTTCTGCATTGCTGAGAATTCAGTTCCATAAACACAAAATAAAAAAAGAATAATAGCTGATTCAATAATGGCCCATGACTGCAGTCAAATCCGATTCAAATCTGATTTATTTCTCAAATCATGATCTTTTGGCCCGACCGTTCACACTGCATTTGCACGTGACCAGATCGGATCTGTCACAGATCTGTGTGTTCAGACTGGCAGATCTGTGCCACATCCAGATTGGAATCCGATTTATTTAAGTCTAAACACAAACAAGTCACATTGAATCCAATCTGAATTTAGATCAGGTTTACTGCGTTCAGACTGAGACAGATCTCCTGAAATCAGAGTTGAATCAGATTTGAAACCACCTCTGAATGTGGCTCAAGTCACATATTTTGTAAAAATCTGATTCCTTGTGTTTAGACTTATGTAAACAAATCGGAAAACAAATCGGAAAACAAAATAGGATCTTGCTCTTGTGAAAAATACATTTAATTTCCAGGAGCCACCTCATTCAGAATCCATTAATTTCCATGTTTTGTACTGTGCTATATTTGGATGTGCTGTACTTGGGTGTGGGGGTCTGCATGTATTTTGCCATACTCTTCTTCTGTTTGTCACTCTTGCACTAAAAGTAAGTGTGTAAAAGTGTGTGTGAGTGTGAGTGTGAGTGTGAGTGTGAGTGTGAGTGTGAGTGTGAGTGTGAGTGTGAGTGTGTGTGTGTGTGTGTGTGCGTGCGTGCGTGCGTGCGCATGTTGACACATAAACATCAGAGTGCATGTTTGGGGGGGGGGGGGAATTCTTTGATTAAGACCCTTACAACTAACTAAAGTGTGTGTGTGTGTGTGTGTGTGTGTGTGTGTGTGTGTGTGTGTGTGTGTGAGAGAGTGTGTGAGAGTGTGTGTGTGTTATGAGGGTTACGGGTGGCTTATTGTGGTGGAGCATTTTAATGTTAAAGAAAACATTTAAAAACAATGAGCAATGTCTGCCTTTGTAATCATGTCAAAGTGTCTGTCTGTCTGTCTGTCTGTCTGTCTGTCTGTCTGTCTGTCTGTCTGTCTGTCTGTCTGTCTGTCTGTCTGTCTGTCTGTCTGTCTGTCTGTCTGTCTGTCTGTCTGTCTGTCTGTCTGTCTGTCTGTCTGTCTGTCTGTCTGTCCGTCCGTCCGTCCGTCCGTCCGTCCGTCCGTCCGTCCGTCCGTCCACTCTTGCATTCTGTAGAGTTGCTATGTTGTCATGTCATGTAGAAACAGGGGTTCCCAAACACTTTTAGATCAGAACCCAAAAGAGACATTTGGTGTATAACCGGAACTCCAACTTAAACGCATTGTTCTTTTTTTAACGGATACCTCTGCAATTGTGAGCTATTTTAGCAATGTTTTGCGCATGATTTTCTTTTTCTTTTTTTAAAGGGGGGGAAATTATGAAAATCTATTATTTTTCCTTTTCCCTTTTGTAGGAAAGTTAAAAAAAGAAACCCCTACGGAATACGGATATTTACTCACAACTGATGAACAAGATAACAACATAATGTTTACCATTATGTTTGGTAGAAATATGTGCAGCATATGCTGATGCAAAAGAGGGTGAATCTTAAACATGAGTTTAGTTAGATTCAGTTTTTACTCACTTGAAATATTTACAATATGAAATCATAGCATTTCCGATACATACAAATCATGTATGTGTGAGAATGTAGCCTATTATTATTATTATTATTAGACTGTGCGTGCCAGTCGGCCACCGGCCGATGGCAACTTGGGAACCTCATAATATCCGTTGTCATAGCACCCGTGTTTAAACGTGTCCCTTTTGTGTATAGACCGATTCCGTAGCGGTTTCATGGTCGCAGCCTACGTATTTCCTGTAGGCGGACTCGACGTAGCTGCGGGGGTAAAACCCTCACCAGGCGCACCTCTTCCACTACAGTGAACGGCAGAGTGACTGATGTTAGTTTGCCTCAAACTTTACTCCTTTACCTGCTTTTTTACTAACACTAACATTACAAAGATGCCCAGAACATCGAGATGAACCTGTGTAGTTTATGGCTGCTCCAACAGTAGTGGCAACATAAAAATAAAATAAAAACGGAATGTCTAATATCCACCGCGGTGGCGGAGACCAGAGCCATTGAGCAATGGTTGAGACAAAGCAGTGAAAGATACATAACGCCAGTCTTACCCAATACCAAATATTTCTGTTTTATTAGTAAAAAAGCAGGTAAAGGAGTAAAGTTTGAGGCAAACTAACATCAGTCACTCTGCCGTTCACTGTAGTGGAAGAGGTGCGCCTGGTGAGGGTTTTACCCCCGCAGCTACGTCGAGTCCGCCTACAGGAAATACGTAGGCTGCGACCATGAAACCGGTACGGAATCGGTCTATATGGAGATCTCTGTGAAAAGTGGACTGGTTAAGTAATCAATTGGCAGCTGTGGGGTTGCCATGGCAATCAATTGGCTGAGGCAGAGGCTGGAAATTGCACAGGTGAGGGGACATGGGCTCATTAGGTCCACTGGCAGAGCCGCCCTAACCCCTTTTGTGGTGTTTCTGGACGGTGTATGCCATCGACTCAAGGCCGGGCACTGCACTCCCTGTGGTGGTGTTCCAAATGGCCCCGTACTCTGAGAGTGTACAAAGGCCGGGCACTGCACTCCCTGTGGTGGTGTTCCAAATGGCCCCGTACTCTGAGAGTGTACAAATGGACCCTAACGGGTCAATTTCGTTCCATTTGTACACTCTCAGGGTTATGGGGATCCTTGAAAAAACGCTGTTAAAAACGCTTGAGAACCACGCACTGCTGTGGAGTCTTAATTAGTATCATTGGTAACACCTATGAAGGAAGTAGGGATTGCTCCATGTATCGTGCATACCGTATCTATAGGAAGTTTGAAGGCTAAGGCTAAGGATCCATTTGGGTAAATGTTTGAGGGGCACTAGCCCCTCCTATGTCCGGCTTTGAGTGTTTGTGTAGACCCAAACATTGTGTTAACACAAACATTGAATGCCATTGACAATAAATGGCCAGCTTTTAGTGTTTGTGTAAACACAAACATTGAAGACGAAGGTGCTGAGGATGCAAATTGTGATTGGCCGGAATGAGATGACGTATGATGATGTGTGTTGATAAGAGCGCCCCTCACTTCACAATTTTTAATACTTTCAGAGTTCGTTCATATCGTATAGGAGCCTCTTTGTGTTTGATCACAAAGCACATTACACCACTTCCTGTGGGGCAAATACGTCATTCTGAATGGCCGATATATGCGTCACGTAGAGGTAACAATTCTCTACAGATGTGTATAGAATGTGTCCCAAAAATATCAAGAAGAGCCGAATGAAGTCAAGCATTATGCCACGTCCATTTCATGACATGCATCTTGCCGTGGGGGCTGTGGTACACATTACGTGTTTCTCTGCGTTCCTGTCACCTCGTACGAGACTTCTGGCTCAACATCCCTCTTTTCTCCCCCAAGTCTGGTAATAATTCCCCCTCTTCATTAATTACTGTAATATTGCTCTGGTTAGGGTGTGTGTGTGTGGGGGGGGGGGGGGGGGGGGCACTCTATATAATCCGCCGCCTGTTTTTCCAAGTATTTTGAAAATGTGTTTATTAAAAGCAGACTCAACATCAGCAGAGGGAGGGAGGGAGAGAGAGGAGGAGGTGGGGGGGGGGGGGGGAGAAACAGGAGAGCGAGGAGTGAGAGAGGGAATGTATGGGCGAGAGGGGTGGTGGGAGTGGGGGGGGGGCAGAGAGGGATCTTGGTTTATAGTCTGTTAAGATTTACAAGTTTGCCTGTATTCAATGTGATCGGCACGCACTTCACAATCCTGAGTGTTCATTCAACTCTGAGTGCAAAAAAAAAAAAAAGGGGACATAATTGTACTGTCGTAGCCTCTATTAGCCACAGCAGTGATATGTGTGGTGGCTGGAGCGCTCTGACTGACTGCATATGGGGGCGGAACAGCCCGGAGGTCTGTGGTCGGGGACGGGGAATGTGCCCAGTAATCATGTGATAATAGATCGATCAATAAATTAGCTAGGACAGCATATGGCCTGGACAGCCAGCGAAAGGCTGTTAAACATGGGAGTCATTTAATGACTGTCTCTTATTCCGTTTCGAAGCCATAGCCCTTTCCAGGCTTGCTCTGGAAGTTTGGAAAACTCACGCCTGAAACCGAATCGGCTTGCAGTTGATTTGAAAGTTAATGTAGCTACAGCAACTGGACATATTATACATGTCATTTGTCAACGTCCATGGTGCCTGTTAACACATGATGCAACTATTATACAGGACCTAGTCTTGCGTTTACCAGACTGTTGCCTCTCGCAATTTCCAAATGCGGAGATTGTTGAATAGTTGCCTGGCTACGCGACACTAGTATATACAGTACCTAGAATGCACCTAATGGTTAAGAGGACAGACTGAGATGTGCAGAGAATAGATCAGTGGTTCTCAATGTGTGGTCCGCAGACCCCCAGGCGTCCCCAGCTAAATTATGAATAGTTACAGTATAGCAGGGGTATTCAACTAGATTAGGTCGGGGGCCACAACTGTAGAATGATTGTGTGTGGAGGGCCGCAAGCGTGCGCGCGAAGCGCGGATTTTTTTGGATTCTACAAATGTATTTTGTGTTCAAACACAAAGATCTATGTAGGCCAGGGGTCCTCAACTAGAAATGCTGAAGGTCCACAAATAATAAGTAGTATAAATAAGTTTTGAATAAGACCATGGTCCAGTCTCATGCGCGCGCAAATACAATTGCGGGTCGCGGGCCCCATGGGGTGGGGCTTCCCCCCTCGCCCCCCACCCCTAGAAACAACTATGGCTGATTACTGTCATTATGATAATCTAGCACTTTATATATCGCGCACATCATACCTGTAACTTTCTCTCTTATTCCAAGGGCCACTAGGGGGCGCTCCGCGGGACGCATTTGGCCCGCGGGCCGCCAGTTGATTAGCCCTGCAGTATAGGAACCAAAAGTACCTTTAACCTATTTTGAACTGGGGTCAAAAAAAGCTTCTAAATCCCAATTTTCTTCTGAGAACTCCACGTTTCTACAGTATGTCAGTGGTGCTCAACCTTTTTCATGTCAAGGACCCCCAGAATTATCTCATTGTCTCAAAATATGTTGTTCCAGGGACCCCCCAGAAGCCAATATTTTAGTTAAAAATGTTCGCTCTGAAATATATATTCAAAGATATGCGGCCCCTTTTTTCACGACTTTTCAAAAATAGCAGACCTACAAGCTCGTAGCGCGCCACTTGGTGGCACTCTATGAGCTTGTAGATCTGCTATTTTTCAATAACTAAAGTATCATCACGCATGTCAATATTGGTGTCCCAGAGAAGAAAATCAGATTCCATGGCCAAATAATAGATATCAAACTGTGTGTCAACAAGGTTGAAAATCACTGCAGTACGTTTGTTTATTTGAAAAGGATCCCTCTCAAAGGGTCATTTCACCGCTGGAAGAAACTCCAGTCACTCAATGTTAATAGTATAAGAATACTAAGTATAACAGTAGCACAATTTGAAATGTGCACCCTGTGGCCAAATCATGACGTCTGTGTGTTTGACTATAGGGTTTGACTGGATTGCTGAATTCACTTTGAATTCACTTTGCCTCGTTGTGGAGAGGGGGGAGGCTGCATGGAGGTGTGACTTTCAGTGTTTTACTGTTTGTAGGAGGCAAGATTCATGTACTTATTGGCCAGTTTGTGACACAAAAGAATCTTTTGATATATCTATTTTGGAATAAATTCAAAATTCCAGATCTTTGCCTTTCATGGTTTTATGGTTTTCATTTTCGGTTACAGATATCGTGATATATCGTTGATGAAATCTCTTGCAATATATATATATATCGAATATCGCAATATATCGAATATCGTGATATCATTATCGAGGGCCTAATATCACTGCAGACGTCGTACTGTGAGGTACCCATATCGTCTCACCCCTAATGGCTGTGCGTCTTGTTGCGCTGCACAAGACGCAGCACATTGTATATGCTTCTAGATTAGCCGTATCTTCTGCACGTTGCCTGCGGGCAACCGAGTGTAAATCGGGCATCGGGGCACTACACACAACCTCGGTTGACTCTCAGCGGACCCCGTGGACTCAACCCTGCAGTGCGGAGCGTTGGTGTGCGCTGCTGAGGGAGTGTACTGTTCTCGTTTAATCATGCTGACAGTTTCTGGGCTCTGCGAGGGGGTCCCTTTTAAGTTAAAAACTGTGTTTTGCGAAAGGAAATAAACACTGTTCGTTTCAACATCATTCCTAGCATGTCGACCTTCTTGTGCAGCAGTGTGAATCCGCTTTTTCACAACCAATGGCTTGGGGATGCAAAAGTGGGCCGTGAGGCATTCTGGCGGGGTCAGGGACTCGGGAATAGTTAGATACACTAAATGTAATAAGTCTATTTTAATTCATTCAATTCTTGGAGATCTGCTTTTTTTTTATTATCGTGAAATTGTGTCGCAAATCTTTGAATATATATTCTTTCACAGTGAACATTTTCTTTAAAACAAATAATGTTTATCGCACGATTTTGCAACCCATTGTTTCACCCAGTGTCAATTATCTGATGCTACGCTTCCAAGCTGCTTCCAAGCTGCTTCTTTTCACCTGACAGGGGAGAGTTTCCCCGGCCGGACGTAGCGCGTGGAAGGAACACGTTATTCCGACCGGTTCCTTTCCCCTCCATCAGGCGAGGATTACTGAGGCTACCTACCCTATGGGACACGGGGAGAACATGCAAACTCCACACAGAAAGGCCCTCTCGCCAACCCTGTCTCAGGTATGAGCACTGATGACGCGGAGGAGAGAACACGCCCCAGCGCCTACAGCGTCCCCAGCGGGAATCGAACCCAGGACCTTCTAGCTGTGAGGCGACAGTACTATACCGACTGTGCCACTGTGCCCCCTCACAGTGAACGCAAATCTTTGCTTCTGGGGGGAGGGGGGGGTTCCCTGGACTACATATTTTCAGATGTCGGTCCGCAGCCAAATACATATAATTCTAGAGGTTCTTGACATGAAAAAGGTTGAGCACCACTGACATAGAAACATAGATTTTTCAGAAAACTGTTAGGATTTAGAAGCCTTTTTTTTTTTTTTATCCGCCTCAGGTCTATATGGGTTAATAATAGTGTTACCGTATCCACGTTCTCCTTAGTGTCTGTGAGAAAGGCCCATGACTCATTTTTGGATCCAGAGCATAAAACCTTATAGTTATAGACTTAAGTTCATGTCATACAAAGTGATTTGTACATTTAAAAAAAAACCATCTGATTAACAGCTTAACAGATTAACAGCTTACATGCGCAACTTCACAGAGAGAGGGAAAAGCGGACTTGATTGAGGAGGTAATATTTCAGCCCCGGGGTAAAACCAGTTAAGGTTCACTAATGTAAATATAGAGAGAGAGACAGAGAGGGTTGATTTAACACCGACAGTGTATAAAATGAACATGTAACATTGAGGATTTAACTGTACAGGAGTCTCTTGACGAGCTCAGTGACGGAGGCCTGGTTTCCGCCATACTGCATGGCTATGGTATTTTGTTTGTGTTGGACGGGCCTTGTTTTAAAGGCAGCTATTAATTTTTGCATGTGTGCTTTATTGTAATCATGTGCCACTTTCAGGCCAGATCCCTGTGTCGTTTAAAAAAACCACACTTTTTGAGACAAACGACGCAACGAAGGAGACCTTGGTAAAGAAACACATTTCACAATGCGTTTGACCACGTCGCACAATGATGTGAATTCTTTATTATATAAAATGCATGATTAAATCTGGAAAATCACAATTTCAAACATAGTGCCGGGGTTCCAGCACTAATGGTGCGTTCGCAAAGGGCAGACGCAAAGAAACAGTCTACCTTTCATTGTCAATGCCTGTGTCCCTTTTATGCCCATTCTTTGTCAGGCATGCCCAAATATGGAGTCTATGCAGATGTCAGAACATCATTGTGATGTCAGAACAGGCCAGTTCATATATGGAGATATTGGGGTGATCAGGTCCAGAGCCCGGGCAGAGGCTTTTGTGCTGGTTCTGGACAACCGGCTATCTGACGGACTAAACACTGGGCACTGCACTCTCTGTGGTGGTGTGGAACGCACGTGTAGAATTTGAAGTCGGAGGGACGAACGGTTCTGTACTCGTTACGTGCATTACAGACGTACACACAGAGACTTGGTGCATACAGATAGATTAGATATAAGACAACGCAAAAGACCAATACTACCTATACGGAATGCATTCTTCAAGGCCAGCATTTGAAAACGTGACTCCTACTTTTATTAATTGCATCGACGGTGCAAACTTCTAGACTGTACTGATGAAGCGCTAACACTTTTGTTGACAGGAAACAGACACTTAGGTTATCATAGCAGGCGATCATATCGTATCCACTCTGAATGAACTCCATAGTACTGTATTTCCTTAAAGCGGACCCAGCTTTGTGAGAGACCAGCCGCGGGCACCAGTCAGTCAACTTTATTTACCCAAATAAAGAGTTTGTGATTCACTCCAGATGCCCGGGGCTGTACTGTTTGTCGGCTTGCGGTCGTCTCCGCCTCGTCATCTGTAAATAAAAAATAATGTGTTCAGCATGGGCTTAGGGTGGGCAGTGGGGGGGAAGGGGGGGAGGGGGAAGGGTCGGGCGGGCAGAGCAATGGGGTGGAGAAGGGGGTTCGAACAAATAGACCTGTTGATAGAGCAGTCGAACCAGGGGAGGTTTTGTGACTGGGAGTCCCTTTAATGTTGACAGTGGCTGTGCAGGGACTGGGAGGTCTGGTGGGCTTTAATGTAGACTAACTTTAGTCTTGCTTAACAACCATTTTACAATACACTAAATCAGTTGACACGTTGGACTCATCTCCATCACAGAGGGATGAACATTTGTGTGGTAGCTTCTCTTTTGACTGTTATATTTTTGTCACATTGAGAACTAATAACATTGACACGCTAACAGGCATAAAAGGAGAGACGGAAATGATAATGAGCCATGTGTAATGAGCAGCTTATCATCCTGCATTCTTTGTTGCCCGAGTAAATCAGCATATCTGCCTGAGCTGTCTTCAGTTGGATAAGAAGAAAAGCCAAAGAGAAGAGCATTATTGAACAACTTTTAAGTTAATACTGTCATCAGAGTGTGGGGAGAGTTTGGGCTCAGAAAAAGGAAGTTGATGCACATTGAAGGTTTTCTTTTTTCCACTATATTTTGGTTCCTTTGCGCAGCTTGGATGAAAATCAGGATTTGGTGACAAGTCCCGGAATAGATGCGCTGTGATTGGCCAGTATAGTCACTTGAGTGGCAGCATGGCGTAGCGTGCCTTCCGCACTTCCGCCCCCCAGAGTGTAAATAGTTCCGTCCTCCCAGTCGACACACATGGCTCCACTGAACTGCAGCGGCCAATAAGGCATCTATTTGTTTTTAAATATATATATCTATGGTTATAAGAAGACAAAACCCACGAGTGAAAACCTGTCCTCTTCCTGGTACTCTTGCATGTCTCTTCCTAGGTCCGCTGGGGGCTCCCCCTGCAGGTTGGAGGGGCATGGAGCAGAGAGGGGAAGGCGGAGGCGGCACACGGTCCCCCAGCCTGCGGGACAGTGTCAGCCCAGAGGAGGTGAGGGAGAGCGGGGAGAGCCCGGACCCGAGTGGCCCCCCTCCGGGCAAGACGAGCCGCCTGGAGGTCAACGGGAGTCCGACGGGCTCGCGGGCACGCTTCAACGGCACAATGCTGAGGCCACTGGGAGGTGGGGCAACACATAGTGTACAAGTGCGCTAGTTTAACTCTGAAAGTGTATTAATACTTTCTGAGTTATAGGAAAACTAATGACCTACCTACCTACCTATGTTTGTGAATTATGTGCAAGGGGACGCACACAATGATCGCGTACAAAAACATCAGCGTGAACGCAAGTAAGCGGCATTTATTTAAATGTATATGGATATATCGCTTTAAACACAATATTGTGCAGGAATGATGAGGGGAGAGAGAAGACAGAGAGAGAGAGAATGGCTGATGATAAAGAGCCGAGAGAAGACAGAGAGAGAGAGAATGGCTGATGATAAAGAGCCGAGAGAGAGAGAGAGAGAGAATGTGGTAGCAGACTGGAGGTGGTTTCCAGTGGTTAATGAGAGCTCTGTCTTTGAACTGTTAAAAACCACAGCGTGGCGATATGGAGGGGAGAGGGACCACACACACACACACACACACACACACACACACACACACACACACACACGCACACATGCGCACGCACGCACGCACACACACACACACACACACACACACACACATACAGACTAGAGACTTGATCTAAGCGCATGCAGAAAGTACATGCAAAAATGCACGGTCACAAATATAATCATCACCTTACCTTTTGTACATGTATTTATTTTACATAACAGAACCGTGTGTGTGTGTGTGTGTGTGTGTGTGTGTGTGTGTGTGTGTGTGTGTTCATTAGTATTTACAAATGGCAGTATTTACATCTGACACAGCTTGACACTTTCAATGTATGATGCATGGTATGTGCACACACAGAATGCACCCTAATGGAGTCAGACCACGGAAACAGAAAACACATATATTCACTTGCTGCATATGGAAAAAAATACACACACACACACACACACACACACACACACACACACAAACACACACTTCCACAAACACACACCCACCGTTCTCTCACACAGTTGACCGCACGATTGTCCCACAAACAACGCGCAAACAATGTACGTGTATATATACAGTACAGCAGACACACACACATACACACACTAACATGCACTATAACACACACATACACACGCAAACAAGCATCCTGGCCTGCATGCATGCATGCTCCGTCCTCCCTTCCACACTAGCGCTCTCCGGTTGAGTTATTGGCCGATAGCGTGCGCGACGCTGAGAGCTACGGTTTTGGCTGGGACACGTTTGTCATTGCCTTGTCACTGGGTTGATTGATAGCTGTTGAATTACACATGCAGGCCCACGTGGGAGGGAGGGAGCACTGCACCCAAACATTGGTGGAAAAAAGTACTCCAATGTTTAACTTAAGTAAAAGTATAAATACTTGTAGATGTACTCCGTTACAAGTGAAAGCTCCGTATTAAAAATTTACTCAAGTAAAAGTATCGGACTATCAGCAAAATGTACTACTAAAAGTTAAAGTACTCCTATTGCAGAATGTCCCATTTCGCAAGTTCAAAATGTGTACGGAATCTTTTTTGAAAATAGATGATCTACAAGTGGCCGAAATGTACAGTATGGTTGAAGTGATTAATGCATGTTTTCTAATCTAAATTAAAATCTCCAAAGTTAAGTAAAGTTTTCAAATAAATAAAAAAGTAAAAGTACTGAAAATTGGAAATACTCCAGTAAAGTAAAAGTACCTCAAGTACAGTACTTAAGTATATTTAAAGTTACTTTCCAGCACATGTGGGAGGGAGCCAGAGCACTAGAAGCGAACAGTTTGGGAGCTCAGAATAGAGCCGTGTCGGTTCCTTCCCCCCCACAAAATGAAAACGTCGCAATGCCTCGCTGCCCAGGTTTGTTTACGCATGTGCTACGACGGTGAAATCGAGCGTGGATAGGATATTTTATGGCGTTGAGAGAGAGTGCTTTTTTCTTCTTCCTGGATTCGTCATGGACTGTGACAAGAAATACAGTTGAGCAATATTAAATGACGCATTTTTCAGGCTCTTTGAAAATGAACTCTCCGTCTTTCTCAACCTCTGTATTTATCTCCCTCTGTCACTTCATCCACCTGTCTCTCTCTTTCTGTCTCTCTCTGTCTCTCTCTCTGTCTTTCTACCTACCGACCTCTCTCTCTCTCTCTCTCTCTCTCTCTCTCTCTCTCTCTCTCTCTCGCCCTATCGAACTTTCTCTGACACTCTCTCTCTCTCGCTCTCGCTCTCTATTCAATTCAATTAAATTGAAAGGAGCTTTATTGACATGAGAAAACGTACGTATATATATGTTAATGACGTTTAGAAGATTTAGAACACTTTCCTGAGGCTTTGTGTGTTATTTGTGGTTTTAGATATTTTGATTTTAGCAGTTAACCCAGTGTCTCTGATGTCATGGACACTGGGCTTACTTCCTTCCTGGACTACAATTCCCATAAAGCTTTGGTGCAATGCTCCTCCTTGTGGATAGGGGGATGGCTGTCTTACTGAGACAACATGTAGTCCAGGAAGTAAGTGAGGCCAGTGTCCATGACATCAGAGACACTGGGCTCACTGCTAAAATCTAAAATATCTAAAACCACATATTGCACACACAATGACCCCCAGGAAAGTTTTCTAAATCCAAAACGACATTAATATATATTTATTTATTTTGCAAAAAGGGTGAAGTGTCCCTTTAACACTTTGGGTAACACTATCATTTTCTGGCAGAGGTAGTTATACGTCCATATTGGAGAAGTTAGCTTTATACTTTTGAAAGTTGACCGCAGTATTTCAATGTTTTTGCATGCATTTAGTATTAAAAAAAAATTGCGACAAGTAGCAGCAATTTCTCTCTCTCTCTCTCTCTCTCTCTCTCTCTCTCTCTCTCTCTCTCTCTCTCTCTCTCAGGGCTGATGATTCCAGTCTACTGTGTGGTGGAGCAGGCGGACATGGCCTGCGACGGGGAGGGCCGCGGCAACAGGCACGCAGAGTTCGTGTTGGTCCGCAAGGACATCCTCTTTACACAGCTGGTGGAGACGGCTCTGGTGGCTCTGGGCTACTCGCACAACTCGGCAGTGCAGGCACGAGGTGAGGCTGCAATGTGAAGGTGGTGTGTGTTTGCGTGGGGTGGTGAATGATGGAGACATGCATGGAGTGTTTCCAAAGTGCTTTTTACAATGCATTTGTTACATGGGCGGCTGTGGCTCAGGAGGTAGAGCAGTTTGTCCGATGATCCCTGGGTTGGCGGTTCGAATCCCGGCTCCTCCTGTCCACATGTAAAAGTGTCCTTGGGCAAGACACTGAACCCTGCATTGCCTCCAATGAGTCAGTCAGTGTGAGCTCGCCACCGTCGGTGTGTGAATGTGGCAAGTGAGGACGCTGGCGTCGACTGTTCGCCGCTTCACCTCCCAATGTATGAATGAATGAACCATTGTAAAGCGCTTTGAGCACTATAAAAATGCAATTCATTATTATTATTATTATTCATACACCAGTGGCGGAGGCAGTGTTCAGTGTGTGGCCCGATAGGATGCTTAGAAATGATGCTAGGAGAACGTCCTGCTGGATTCCCGTTAAAACGAACCCGTTGCAGGAGGTTATAGCCAGGTTTGGGTTTTGGACTAATTCCTGTCGGACTGTTAGTACGTCGGACCAAACACATGCACCCCTGTTAGGGGTTACGTGTCTTGTTCGGGGAGGCTATAGAGCATACATGGGCAGCTGGCGTCCACATACAGGCCCCCACCTTCACATAATGTGGCCTGCAGGTTAATATCACCATACTGATATATTAATGCTTTCAGCTGTAACAATTCCAAACAGGCAAACATTACATCCGCTTTAATTACATGAAATGGAAATTTTCCGGATTCCAATTAAAAAATAGCAAAACATAATTCATGATTTGAATTTAAATATAGCAAAAATAGCCGATCTATAAGCTATACGCGTCGCACAATCGGCTATTTTTCTGCTACGATGGTAATATGCAATGTGGCCCTATCTGGAGTGAGTGTGGAACTATAGTGGCTCTCTCCATCGTCAACGTTGCCCACCCCTGCTATAGATGACTCGTTTTCCATGCCATAGACTCTTGTTCGAACCCAGGTGATTACATCGGGTTCTCATTCAGGGAGGGCAAGGTCAAGGGCTGGTCAATGTACCATTATGGTATGTTTATGTACGTATGGTACGTATGTTTAGCCCAGCCAGCCTGCATGGATCCCAGAGGCTTATCTTGCATGGCCAACAGGCCGGGGCATTCCCCTTTGGCTTTAGCAGTAGATGCTTGGTTTACCACACGGGGGAGACCCTAGCTTGAATCCAGCCCGCTACATTTACAACGCTAAAAACAGTAAGCATGTTGGCAACGTCACACAGCAATACACACACCCACACCCACCCACACACACACACACACCACACACAAACACACACACACACACACACACCCACACACAAACACACACACCCACAAACACACACGCACGCACACACACACACACACACACACAGACACACACACACACACACGCACACACACACACACACACACACACACACACACACACACACACACACACACATACACACACTTGCATTTAGTACCGAAAAGCATGGCAAGTTGTGAGCTTGTAGATCTTCTATTTTCGGTGTGCACCTATGTTATAAATCAGCATAAGTCCAACCCTATATCCCAGTGGTTCTTAAAGTGGGGTCCGGGGACCCCCAGGGGTCCTTGAGGGAGTTCCAGGGGGTCCCCAGCTAAATGATAGTTTGGAACCAAATCGACCCTTATGTGTCTAACTCTTGAGAGTGTAGAAAAAGAAATTGTACACTCTCAGAGTCAAATTAACATTGATTTTACAATATAAATTGATAGAGATAGAAATGCCATTAAATGGGGGTCTGTAGACGAATATGCATGTCAAACTGGGAGGTCCTTGAAATTAAAGGGGTTGAGAATCACTGCTAGAGCCGGACAAATCCTCTCTTATGGGGTCCCTGGCATATCTTTTCAAATGGGGTCCGCGGGCTAATTAGTGTCAAATTGGGCGTCCTTGACATGAAAAAGTTTGTGAACCACTGCTACCACTACTGGAGCACTACTTTGTTTTGTGCCATTCATTTGCATTCATTTTTAAACGGGTGTTTCTGTTATGAGTTAAATAAATAATAATGTGTTTTTTTTGTGGCTTTCGCCTTTATTTTATATATCTTATGGAGGGACAGACAGTAGGCTGACAGGAAATGGGGAGAGAGATGGGGGGAAGACATGCAGTAAAGGCCGTCGGGATCGGGAGTCGAGCCCGCGGCACACTGCCAGACTGGATTACCAGCCAAGGTGCCTGGACCGCTGAGCCACGGCCATGTTATGAGTTTCTGATGTGATTCTAATGAGGCGATGAAGCAGTGTCATTTTTCATTTTTTTAAACAGGGTTGACTTTTTTAGTGTGAACAAAGCGGTCAAACTGTACGAACGAGGCGTGTCCGAAGTAAATAAATAATCGCGACACATTTTCGTAATATTGTTTATTCCCTTTTGCTCCATGATGTGTAATGACCTTAACTCTAAACATCGTTTTAAAACCACGAAACAGCCATTTATCTTGTGAGGGTTAGGGAAATTGTCCTCTTAATGTCTATATATAAAATTCTACTACTTGTGGTGACATTTGGCCCTCTCAAGTATAGTAATACACACACACACACACACACACACACACACACACACACAAAGGAAGGCAGCCCTCACATTCCACCACTGTCCCGTAAACACAGGGCTCCGCGACCAACGAACCAAGTGGACCAACGCCCTCTCAGACCCGTCCCCCGTCCCGTCCCCGCCCCGCCTCCCTCCCAGATGGACATGTTTTTTCGTCCAGTGAAATGGGCTTTTTCTTTCTCAAATGAATAATTTCTGGATGGAGTCATGCATTTTTTTCCCCCCTCAGTGTGGTCACAACCAAAATTATACACAGTGCCTTCTATTTTTCCTCCTATACAGATTCAATTGTGTCTTTCATAACTTTGGCCAGGGCGGTATTTTTAAGCTCCCTTCCTTGGCACGGGACCTTTTTCTTTAATTAACTTAGACACTATAGCTGATTAAAAGGAGCCTATCACTTGTTTAGGGCATGTGTTTTTGGTCCCAGGGTTTTATGTGGACTAGAGGGTGAATTCTTGGGCAGCAGGAATTGTACTGAATTAAGACCGAGTCTGTATTTTGCAGTACGTTCATTTGATATTTGATTTCAGTTGGCCAGCGTCCTCGCTCAGGAATAATTCCTAATTTAAAGGCTCGCAAAAAGCCTAATTGGATCCCAAAATGAACCTTCCCAAAGCGTATTTTTGGAACTCGCGCACCACATGTAGGACAGTTAAACTTGATATATTTTTGGCACATCAAGACATGCAACGGACAAGGGCAAGTTAAACACTTTAGCCTCCTGCATTCCCTGCTTCATGAATAGCCCGGTCTGTATAAGAAGACCGTGCAGCGTGCACGCAACATTCAGATTTTGTATTTTTATACATTTGTTTATTAGATGTATAGGTTTCTGTACTGTATTTCCTACATTGTCGGGCCCCACTACCTGGATTCTGAACTCCTGCATGAAAAAGCAAGCGTCTATCATTTATCCAAAGGTTTGTACATTTCCATGTTTGGCCCCAATGTAGCCTGGATTTGAACCCAAATTTACCACATGAAAAACCAAGCACCAACCACTCATGCAAAAAGGAACATGTGTAAACATGGCATGCAGTCCAATTCTGAAATAAATGAGTGACTGGAAGGGCTACCAGTCATTAGGTACATAAAGTATCATCAATCAACAAGCAATCAATAGCTGATATGTTGAAATAAATCAATATAGTTCAGTTGTCTAGAAACACGCTTGCTGTTTTAATTGTTTGATTGGATTAGCTAGATTTATTTGTGGAAGAGGGAACTAAAATGTCTATCCACTTATCCCTAATGTAATTCTTTTTTTTTTTAAATATAATGCAGGCATCTGCTGGACACATGTTATCTGTCTGTTGCGATGAAAAATACAATACGAAAACAATGACCTTATAGCATTCTTGCAGTGTGTCAACATCAAAACCACGCTGCCATTCTGTGGCGTGTTTTGGCTTTGTTTCCCTGCCTCCGTGCCGATTTTAAAAACTTCCTCTTTGATTAGCTCAAAGAGGCTGTGCTTTGTTCTGTCACCCCCGCGTCACCCTCATTCTCATGTGATAGAGGCACATATGCACACGCGCACAACATGTGCACAGGCATGTACACTATAGTGTACATGCAGTGATGCACGTACAAATACAGTACATACAATGCGCATTGTAGACGGACACACAGATATAGGACAGAGAATCATAAACACACATACGGACACACACACTCCAGGCTGGCAGGCCATGCAGGTCTGTGTCTGATTTAGCCGATTTTAATGCGATTAGGACTGTTTAGATTTGCCGTTCCAGCCAACAATCTTGTGGAGGGCCAGGGGAATGCAAGCGCCTCTCTTGAGCACACAGCCTGCAATGATGCTCCGAGAGGAGGAGGAGGAGGAGGAGGAGGAGGAGGAAGGGAAGGGCATGAGAACGGGACAGAGCTTCAGGGCACACGTTTTTAGCATTTATCTTAGCGTATACGTTACAAAAGAATTGGCCAAAAAATGTATTTCGAAAACAATGAAAGGAGAGAAAGAGCAACAGACATAATATTGTACATATGGACTGTGTGCTCTTACAATAGCGCCAGAGTATTTATGTCTTTGGCTAACTTTCTCTCTATGTGGACATGAAACGACGAGTCACAGAAATCCGTGTGGTCCAAGTATCTCTCACCATTCGAGGCCTGTATACTTCGCCGTGTGTCAAACAGCAAAAAATAGCTGATCCACAAGCTCACAATACGTTGCGATGTGACAACGCTGCTGTGAGCTTGTGGATTTGCTATTCACGCTGCAGTCGAACGCTTCCGCCTTTGCTATGGCCAAATATACCCATTCAGGACGGGAACCCCTTTTGGTGTTTTAAGCATTATGTTATACTTTAGCTATTGGAAAATAGCAGATCTACAAGCTCATAGCACGGCACCGAGTGCAGTGACGCTCTATAGCGGTAGGCTGCTAAAGAGCTACTTCCCAACGACAATCGCACCTGTGAACGATCAGGCCCAGGCAAGTCAATAAACGCTGCAAATGTTGTGATCGTGAGTCGGGTAAATGTGTGTGTGTGTGTGTGTGTGTGTGTTCCAGGTATCATTAAGGTGGGTGGTTGGAAACCGATGCCCATCCACTACCTGACGGACGCACCAGAGGCCACCGTGGCTGATATGCTACTGGACGTCTATCACATGGTCACCCTACGCATCCTACTGCACAGGTGTGTGTGTGTGTGTGTGTGTGTGTGTGTGTGTGTGTGTGTGTGTGTGTGTGTGTGTGTGTGTGTGTGTGTGTGTGTGTGTGTGTGTGTGTGTGTGTGTGTGTGTGTGTGTGTGTGTGTGTGTGTGTGTGTGTGTGTGTGTGTGTGTGTGTGTGTGTGTGTGTGTGTGTGTGTGTGCGTGCGTGCGATGTGTGTCACCGTAGCAATAACTTTATTGCCTACAATCCAATTGCCCCGTATTATCGCTTCTGTGATATGAACGGTACAATTAGATCATTTAGATCTTAAATCATTAAACTGGAAACAGTTACTGTAAGTTATAAACCAATCAGGAGGTTATGTCATCGCATCGTTCAGTGATGTTACAGTCTTCACATACAGTATCACACAGTTCATAAATTGCGACGTCAAGTCTGTTGAGACTGATTTATATGGAATTTTGCGTCGACGTCACGCTCCGAGAAATTCCGATCTACACAAGCCTGTAGATCGTCTATTTTTGCTAAGCGACACCCTCGTGCAATTAGGTCTAACTCTGGCTTCGTACATGCCTGAGACTAGACCCCTGGAAGAATAGCCATGCTTTTCAAGTGCTAAAGTAAAGACCATACTGAAAAACCTCTATATCTCAATGAGCATTGATCTTATACCCTTTGCACTGTACATCTTAAAGCCGTGGTTTTCAACCAGTGGTCCGGGGACCACCAGTGGTCCTTGAGGGGGTTCCAGGTGGTCCAGCTAAATTGAGAGTTGGTACAACCAAATGGACCCTTATAGATCTTTAACTGTACAATGAAACCAAATGGACCTGTACGGCTCCATTTGGTTTCATCTTGCGTCCTCAAGAGTTAAAGTATTGTTAAACATCCGCATTACTTAATTTACAAGAAGTCTACACAATTGGAGAATGTAGAAGAATTGTTATTTTGATCAACGTTTGCCTGTTATCTCTCCCATGGTACCAACATCAATACCGCATGGAATTGTGGACAACATATTATCCAACGACAACAAAATATGCAAAGTTCAAATGGTGGTCCGTGGCTCAAATGCAGAATAAATAATGGGCCTTGATACGGAAAGGGTAGAAAACGACTGTCTTAAAAGAGTAGTATACACCACAGAAAAAAATGACTAATTTTCTATCAATTACACACCAGATGAAGCCTTGAATTCATGGAGATTGCTTTAGTTGTTGTTGCGTTTCTACATGACGATGCATTTAAATGTCGCCCATGCAGTTTTGCCAGACTGGAGGACCTGCCGTCGGAGCAGTGGAACCACGCCACGGTGAGGAACGCCCTCAAAGAGCTGCTGAGGGAGATGAACCACATCACGCTGGCCAAGGAGTGTCCGCTCTCACAGGTACTAGTCTGTACTGTAGTCTATTTCTATACCATCAGTTCCCAAACCTTTTCATGTTTCACGGACCTCGGTTTAATGGCATTTCTATCTCTGGGACCCCCAATTTATATTGCAAAATCCATTTGGTTCCATTTGTACACTCTCAGAGTTACAGACCCATAAGGGTCCATTTGCTTCATAACTATCATTTAGCTGGGGGCCCCCTGGAACTCCCTCAAGGACCCCTGGGGGTCCCCGGACGAAATTCCCCGGACCTGAACCCATTTTCGCCCTGATGAAGACCTTTCATGGTTGAAATATGTTGCCTTTTAATTAAATAAAGGCTGTTCCTCTTTTTACTCTTGAGTATAGTCTTATGATTTGGAATGACCCGTGTATAGTCATAGTCCACAGACTTAATTAAGGAAGCTGCAATACAACCGAAAAAGGTTAGGCTCCCCAAACCGAACAAACGTTGGACAGACAAATGTAATTTCACACTTCTGTGGCTCGCGCTCACGGCTCGCGCTCACAGCTCTCTGTTGGCGGGGAGCGGAGACTCTCTTAAGCCATGTGTGTAGGCTACACTACAGCTGGCCCGTCTCTCTTCCCAAACTACCGCTACATGCTTTTCACTTGCTAGTGCTGACAGAATGAACTTGAAGCTGGCCTGAATGAATGCACAAAACAATTCTGAACGTAGCTGAGCTAAGTATCGGTATACAACATCCTGGAGGCGCTGAACAGACACATTTTGTTCTGGTCTCACTCATTCGAACCTCTGAATGACGTCATATCGTAGTCTGGACCGAGCTCAGTGGAACCTTTTCTGGCTGTACTAGTGGAGTATGTATTGCGTTTAAGTATGACAGACCAACGGTATGGACCTAGCATTCCATACATACAGCCAAGTAGCATCACCGAGGATAAAATCACAATAAAGCTCAGGGGGCTTTTTTTCAATACCTTGGGTTTCTATCCAGCTCTGGACATGTGGTGCATGTCACTGCTCCACCATCTCCCTACAATTTACTTTCCAATGAAGTAGACAATACATACCCTTCCCTGCGAGGGCACCAGGAAATAATTCCCCATTCATTTTCCCCATAGACGTTTCAAAAAGTATTTATTTAAAGACCTTTAAAGACTCGGACAAAGCCAACTCGGTAGGTGACAACTCATGACAATAATCACATTTCTTTGGGCCGAACAGATAATTATAAAGACGAAAAAGAAAGGGCAGGGTATAACAACTTTCTTTTGTTGTTTTTCTTCTTTCTAATTATTTGTTCGGCCCCTAAAAATGTGTCACCTGCCGAGTTGGCTTTGTCCGAGTCTTTAAAGGTCTTTAAATAAATACTTTTTGAAACGTCTATGGGGAAAATGAACAGGGAATTATTTCCTGGTGCCCTCGTCATTCTGAAAGGGGGCGGGACTGCAACGCTCTATACTTAAGCCCTACAAAAAAAAGGAAAATACCATGGCTGTTTTGAGACTTATTGTAACCTTGCCTGAAAAAGTAATCTTCATTCGTAGCCAGAGAGAACGTTGGCAAACGTAATGGTTCCAGTGACATAGTTGCTTCGTCAAGAACTAAATGTTCTTTTTACCTCTGGGAATCATTCACATGCACACACACTGTGTGTACTGCACCACATGTGGCTGACATCGTTTCAGTACGCGCTCGCACACACACACACACACATGCACACACACACACACACACACACACACACGTGCAACAAATACAAACACGCACCCACATACATGTGTGTGAGTGCGGGCGGCGTGCGCACACGTACACACACGACAGACGCACACGCACGCACACCGTCACATGGGAAACTGAAATGATTGAGTCACACTTCAAACACACACACACCCACACACACCCATTCTGTCTGACGCAGACACCCATGCAGAAGATGTACACACCGATAAACACACACAATCACAGATAGTGCTGACGTGAATGGGACCCACGGCAAGCAACCACACAAACACACGCACCCTCGTGCACACACACACACACACACACACACACACACACACACACACACACACATACAAACACACGCACACACACAAACACGCGCGCCTCAATTATCATATTTATACACACCCTGCAGTCATTACTTCACTGTATCATTTAGACCTCTGATTTATATACAGTACTTAGTCACGATCTAATTAGTAATTAAGGGGAGTGTGTGGGTGGTGTGTGTGCAGCCTGACTCATCTTGAAAATTCATCCTCACATTTTCCCATGTACTGGTTTGACTGGTCTCTTATAATGGGCGGCACACATCTTTGCTTTTTTCATTGTGGCTTTGCATGTTTCTCTTTTATGATCCTCATGTCTGTCTAAGCTGGCTATCCATCTTTATTTACTTTAAATTTATACTGTAGGTACTAAATTATTTAGGTGTGGACATTATGATGAATTACGACGTTGAAAGTGCTACGCTGTTTAGCCGCAGAGCATGTTGTTATATACTGTATCCTCGTCTGATTTGATTGTAAATGATTGCTATCAATAATTGCTATACTATTCAAACGTGCCTAATACTCTGTGGTTAGAGTGTCCACCCTGAGAGTGGGAGGTTGGGGTTTAAAACCCATTCAGGATGGGAACCCCTTTTGGTGTTTTAAGCATTATGTCATGCTTTAGCTGTTGTCATGCTTTAGCAGATCTACAAGCTCGTAGCACTGCCCCTGAGTGCCGCGCTACGAGCTTGTAGATCTGCTATTTTCTTTTAGTCATAAAAATGCGGCGCAAATCTTTGAATAAATATTCTTTCAGAGCGAACGTTTTTAACTCATATAACTCTTTGCTTCTGCATGGGGAGGTCCCTGGAACAACATATTTTCAGATGGGGGTCCGCGACCAAATACAGATAATTCTGGGGGTCCTTGACATGGAAAAGGTTGAGAACCACTGACATAGAAACATAGGTTTTTCAGAAAACTGTTTCCTGATTTTGTTTTAATCGGCCTCAGGTCTAAATGGGTTAATCCCAGCGATTCATCAAAGACTTACAATTGGAACCCAATGCCTCCCTGCATGGCACTCAGTATCAGCGGTTGCATTGGGGGGTAAGTCCCTGCGACATACTAGCGTCATGTCCAGGAGGTGTACTTGCACATCAAGCTGCCTCACGCTACAGAAACTGGATATGTACTCTCCTGACCTATGGGCCACGTGGCTCAGGAACGGCGGGTCCCCAAGGATATACTTGCATATATGTTTGCCTATAATATCTTCCTAAAACAAAATGTTGGCAACCGGCACGTGAAGAAGACTCAGAAACCTCATCTGCCTTGCATTCACAGCTGCACCCGTTTGTTTCTCTGACAGAGCATGATCGCAGCCATAGTGAACAGCTCCTACTACGCCAACGTCTCCACCTCTAAATGCCAGGAGTTTGGCCGTTGGTACAAGAGGTTCAAGCGCATCAAAGGTAAGCCAAATGTCCCCGAATCGGACTACACCCTACAAAATTATAACATTAGATAAACATGGATGTTCAAAAAGACACAGGGAGACCTCTAGGCTCTGGAACACGATCACATCTGTATAATCTTTTAAAGCTTCTCAAATTACCACTTCACTTCTTAGTGTCTTTTACGTTATAAATTAACACTCAGTCTGGCCTTTTTTCATCATGTCTTATGTCTTCTATTCTCTATGATTTCTTTCATCACGTATGACTTAAAAATGTAAAATTATAAATGATGTATACACTTTTTTATTTTAATCTTTCAGTGAGTTAAGTACTAGTCTGTATAGCTGTCGATTTGACAAGGCTCACATAAATATAGTGGGTTGCTATTGATGCTTGACACTTGGATACATAAAAGAATATTAAATCCAACACATCCTGGGAACATAGACAGGAGCTGGGGGAGTAGCTGATTGCCTGTAACATGTTTATGTAATTAAATGACAAATAAAATACATGTATAACTGTAATCAATTACAATTTACAAAGTTTTTTTTTATAATTAAAGTTTCTTAACATCATGGTGATGAAAAACCTCTCAGTGTTTTTTCTCAGCACAAAGAGGAAGGAACTGACATACTTCCATGTTAAAATGATGACTGCTCACATCTTTCACCAGTGTAAACCATTACAAAATAAACATCTGAATCAAGTAAACTGTGGGTTTGGGGGGAATGAAAAAAGAAATTGCCATTTTGCACTGTTAAATAAGATGTGGTGCAGCGGTCATGCTATGATCTAGAAATTTTTGGAAAGCTTTGTGTGAACAGCCTTTAGTAGTGTTCAGACAGATTTGGTGTTTACTCACTGGCCCAGGAGTCATGATTGTGCATTAACTTCTTCTGGGCCAAAATCCTCTCTCAAGTCGCAAGCATGTTATGAAGGCTAAAAGCCAAATCTATACTTAGTATAAGTAGTATACTATAGGATAAGATCTACTCCAGCTCTGAGCAGATGCAAAGAAACCTACCATGAATGTATCAGCATTTAACAATTATTAATATATATATATTGTTTTTCTTCAATACTGATATCAATATTGCACATAATACTGGCCAGCATGAACATATCTACTTAGTTACTGATCTTCATCTTCTTAATATTCACTCTTAAGCTTTCGTTGAGCTACATGCATTTTGTGTTCCAGCATAGTGTTTATATAAGAATATTTGAGGCACGTTGTTGTTGTGTTGCCCAAGAAGAACTTGCTTATTCAATAAACCCCGAGCTCTGCTTCAGTCAGCTCATATATCAAAGTACCGAGGCTTTTACCAACAAAGGAATCAACAGAGTAACATTCCATGAACCATGAGCACTAGAAGGCTTCATTTATAGGCTTCGTCGCACAACCCCGTTGCCCCCCAAAATAATATGTATTTTCGAGGCGGAAAAAAAGGGCCGACGCAACGTCATTTTTGTCGAGCGGTGGGATCACCAGATGAAGTACGAAATCTATAAAATCTCAAAGATTATCTACGATGTCGGTCAAACAGCCTTTTTCCTTTGCCTGCAGGCTGAGATGACACCACTAAACAATCATATATATACCCCAAACGGAAAGCAGTCGCTCTCTCCAAACCTCAACGTTTGGAGAGGGAGGATGTGTTTCTCAAAGACGCACACACGCACACGCACACGCACACACACACACACACACACGCACACACACGCACACGCACACGCACACGCACACACACACACACACACACACTCTCTCACAGGCATGTCATGCTCTGCCCTCAAGCCCACACTAAGGTAAACCCTCATCTTCAGTGCCAAACCTCACTCTAACCTTTATGCTCCAAATAGCCCCAAACTCCAGACTCATAACCCAAACAGTTACAAGCCATAAGCAGAGGGAGAGCCGCGCTGCATGTCCATTGTCCACACTGGAGAGAAAGGTATATGAGGGCAGCAGAGAGTCTAAAATAACCCATTTAGGACTGAGGCTGATTTAAAAAAATGTCTTCTAAATCCTAAAGGTTTTCTGAAAAACCCATGTTTCTATGTCATTGGTGCTCAACCTTTTTCATGTCAAGGACCCTCAGAATGATCTGTATTTGGCTGCGGACCCCCATCTGAAAATATGTTGTTCCAGGGACCCCTCTCCCAGAAGCAAAGATTTGAGTTAAAAATGTTCGCTCTGAAAGAATATACAGTATATTAAAATATTTGCGCAAAATGTAAAAAAAAATGCAGATCTACAAGCTCGAGTGCCGCTCTATGTGCTTGTAGATCTGCTATTTTTCAATAGCTAAAGTATAACGCCAACAATTTCTCCAATGTCAAGCCGACAACTGTTCTCTTTTCTCCTTCGACTGGGCAACTTGCCAAATCCATCAAATCGCAAAGTGCAAAGGCTCTTAAATGGCCACTTCACCCCTTTTGCAACCAGATCTTATTTTAATGATGTTTGGGAGACAAGAAACACTTTCCTGGGGTTTTTATGTGGGTAATTTCACTAATTTGTGTTTTTAGGTACCAGTATTTCAGTACTTCAAAGTGTCCATGGATGGACTCCATGATGTCATGAGCCAAATTCCAATACCCCAAATCTCGGCCACTCACTCACTCACACTCGATCGCTCCAGCATGGCGGTGTTATGGTGAAATTGGTGACCTGATGAAATATGTGACAATCGTGTAGACATCACATAACATCAGTTTCCGAATGTAAATGATTGTGGTTTGTTTATTTGCAGAGTTCAACTTAGCTGTATTTAGGCCACGTATATAAAGACCTCCATGTAAGTTGTGTGAAGTCCATAAGATGGTCACATATTTTGGCAGGTCACCAATTTCACTGTAACACCGCCATGCTGGAGTGATCGAGTGTGAGTGAGTGAGTGAGTGGCCGAGATTTGGGGTATTGCCCCCTTTCTGAAACTAGCTCCTCACCACTCGCCCTACACACTTCCACTTGGTTTGAGCATACATATATAAATCATAGAGACGGCACTGGATGGGAGGGGAATCCCAGTGCCGTCTCTATTATTTATATATCTATGCTCAAACCGAGTGGAAGTGTGTAGGGCGAGTGGTGAGGAGCTAGTTTCAAAAAGGGCCCTGGAGTTTGGCCATGGACACTGGGCTCGCTTCCTTCCTGGACTACAATTCCCATGATGCTTTGGTGCACTGCTCCTCCTTGTGGATAGGGGGAGGGCTGTCTTACTGAGACAACATGTAGTCCAGGAAGTAAGTGTCCATGACATCATGGTGTCCATGGACACTTTGAAATACTGAAATAACTAAAAACACAAATTATCCACATAAAAAGACCAGGAAAGTGTTTCTTGTCTCCCAAACATCATTAAAATAAGATCTGGTTGAAAAAAGGGATGAAGTGGCCCTTTAAAGGGAATGGAAGACGACATACTTTAATTTGCTTTAATTCATGTTTCACCCAAAACACACAACACCCATGATTAATTAAGAGACTAAATGCAACCCCTTTTGCATCTTAATTTGAGACCAGATTATACTGTATGCCGTTTAAGTAGCAAAAGTGGAGTTGGACACGCCCTCAAGGAACATGTGCTATGCAATTTAGACCATGCAGAGAAATGAATTAGGTGTGGTTGGACAGACAGACAGACAGACAGACAGGCAGGCAGACAGGCAGGCAGGCAGGCAGGCAGGCGGGCAGGCGGGCAGGCGGGCGGGCAGGCGGGCAGGCAGGCAGGCAGACAAACTGACTGATGCCCTCTTTGATTCCCCTCTGTTCCAGGCGAATACCTTGAGAAGTTGTGGTCTGGACGAGATAAACCTGACATCAAAGGTATCATATCACCTGTTATACAAAACTAATGTTGGCTCCCATTATAATCTATACCGCAACTATATACTATATAACTCAAATATTGTGACCTGTGCGTATGTGTGTGTGTGTGTGTGTGTGTGTGTGTGTGTGTGTGTGTGTGTGTGTGTGTGTGTGTGTGTGTGTGTGTGTGTGTGTGTGCGTGCGTGTGCGTGTGCGTGTGTGTGTGACTGCGTCCCTGCAGTGGAGAGGGACTTGAGCGCGGAGCTGAACGCTCTGGCCCAGCAGCGCGCCCCATCTCTGTTGCCCTCCCACAACCACCACCACGGGCCTGGCCTGCGCAGCCCCGGCTCTCATCCGCCGCCGCCGCCCCTCAACTCCAACCTCGGGGGGGACCAGACCCAGACCCCGGGCCAGCCGCACACCGTCCTCCACCACCCTCACAGACAGCAGCACCACGCCAGCCCGCCGCTGCAGCGCGCCCAGGCTCCCCCCTCCTCCTCCTCCCTGCCACCGATGCTGGGCCACGGGGCGCTGCTGTCCCCGCAGCTTGTCCGCCAGCAGCTGGCCATGGCTCACCTCATCAACCAGCAGTTAGCCGTTAGCCGCCTGATAGCTCACCAGCAGCAGCAGCAACAGCAGCACCCCCCACAGGTAGGGCTGTCTCCATTTATTCATTACTTACAAATAATTTCGATTAAAACTTTTTTTAAGCAAAAAGCTAATCATGACAAATAAATGATATGTAGCTTGCAGTTAGTTCAGTCAGATATACTCGAGCGGCTTCATGCTATGCTCAATGGTGCATACATTATACTCGAGGGGTTAATATGCTGCATTACTATGTGGGTGTATACCATCCTACTATAAATGCGCCACGTCTCTGCGTGCTTGCATGCGTGTCTGCATGTGTGTACGGTTGTAATGCAGGTAACTCGAGAACCGTTTGCCCCACCGACTTCTTATTCGACACGCCCGTTCCACACCCCCGCAGGGAGTGCAGTGCCCAGACTCGAATCGGTCGGACCCACGGTTCTCCAGAACCACCACAAAAGGCTCTGGTCAGGCTCTGCCAGTGGGCCTAATTTGCCAGTGGGCCTAATCAGCCTAAATCCCCGCACCTGTGCAATTTCCAGCCTCTGCCTCAGCCAATTGATTGCCATGACAACTCCACACCTGACAATAAGCCTATACTTAACCACAGTCACAGTCAGTCAGTTTGCCCTCTTCACACAGGCAGATATAGAGATATCCATGTGGGACACAGATAGACAGTTAAAACGGGTGCTATGACAAGTTGACAACAGGTATTATTAGGTTTCCAAGTTGCATCGTTCTCAAGTAGGCTGGTGGCCGACAGGTCTAAAGGATAGAGGGAGGGCCGGAGCACAAGCACATCTATCTCCCTGCTCTTAATGTTTAATTGTGCCGAGCAGGGAGAAAAATGTAGCTGAGCCGAACGTCAAGATAAAGTATTAGTATTCTCATTCTATAATAAATATTTGTTAAATCTATTCGTGAGTTATCTGACTGAACTTGGATATACAAAGAAACTGCCGACAGTGAGCAGTACCAGACATAGGACGAAAATAGAAGCTCCAGAAGCTTGCAGTGCGTTGCGTCACGACACAAGACTGCAAGGACATGTATACAGATGGATGGAAACGACTCTCGCAAAAATAGAACAACTCAATTAATTAACAATTTAGGCATTTAAGACACTCTTAATCCAGAGCGATTTACAGTAAGCAAGAACAAAAAAACATGGTAATACATCAAATCATCATGAATCCTACATAAGCTTAAGAACCAGTGGAATATCTATCTAATTAAACTATATGTCTATACACTATAGAGTGCTATGTCTACATAAAGTCCTATCTAAAAGTTACATAAATTGAGCCTATGCATACACCTGTAGGTGGTCGAGGCTATGGCAAGTACTACGGCAAGTGCTATGGGCTGAAGAGGTGGGTTTTCAGACTACGGTGGAAGCTTGGGAGTGAGTCTGCCGTTCTGATTGCAATGGGAAGTGCATTCCACATTTTGGAGCCAGAAGGGAGAACGCTATGGGCAGTGTACTGTACATGCAGTGTACGGTAATAACTGTGCCGGGCCGGGCCTCCTCCCCGCAGGGCGTCAACCACCATCAGTTCCTCAACCACCCGCCCATCCCGAGAGCCTGCAAGACCCCGGGCGGCAGCGCCATGGAGCCCGGCGGAGGCCACAACAACCCCGAGGTCTCCTTCGACATCTACCACCACGTCCGAGAGGAGCTGAAGAGAGCCAGCGTCTCCCAGGCCGTGTTCGCCCGCGTGGCCTTCAACCGCACCCAGGTAACACGACGACGGGTCGCAACAAAATAGCAACTCTACAAGCTCGTAGCTATGAGCTTGTAGAGTTGCTATTTTGTTTTAATCGTGAAAACGTGTGTAAATCTTTTACCCGTATTAATGCCAAGAACGCGGGACCTCGTTCTTCTCTCCACGACCCGCCTTTGCCAAGACGAGGGAACTCGTCTTTCTTTAATTTAATTTAATCCAGCAATTAAAAATTTCTATTAAAAATATATATATTTTTGCTTTTACTCACATGCTTTTACTCACAGCCTACATACGGATCCGACGTGCACGTGCATGCGCTTATTACTCCTTTTTCTGCTCAAAATGAGCCAAAATCTGGTGTTTAGAAGGTATCGCACAGATCAAAACAACTCCATTGCAGTTCCACTGTCTACAGTGAAGCCACACACTGTGGGGGGGAAGCTGCACTTCCTGGTTGCGCCAAGGAAGATTAGAGAAGGAAGTGACAAGGTGCTGCGCCATGACACTTTCATGGGAACCAAATCTCGCACTGGAAGTTACATGAATACAAAGCAGTGAATGGAGCAAGCTTGACCAGCTCATAACAAACATTATTTATGAACCATTGAGACCTTTGTCATATAATCGGTTCAGGTATATAAAAGAAGACCTATCACAGGCTGTTTTCTAATCACTTGCTTTTCCATGTGCACAGAGTTTTATTTGAGGATTTAAACAGCAGCAGGTATAGTTTCTGTTCCCGGGGGTATCGCGAGATTTGGCTGCCAGACAGGAAACGGTGGACAGTCTTGCGATACTTGGCACGTTCAGAAACGTACTTTTTGCTCTTTAGATTACACAGTGTACACATCGAAATGCAACACAGCAGACAATAATGTGTTTCTGTTATTTGCCAGAAGCGATTACTTTACAAAAGATCTCAGTCATTCAGAAATAGTGTTTGTTCATGAGCTGGTCACTGAGCTCTCACTAAGCTCTCATTGACTCCAGTGCATTCTGCCAAACCTCCGGGTGCAGTTTGGCTTTGGAATAAAAAAAAGTGCTCCAATACAATATATCTGTATTTCACTGTGTGTGTGATTGTGTGTGTGTGTGTGTGTGTGTGTGTGTGTGTGTGTGCGCGTGTGCGTGCGCACTGTCCCCCCCACAGGGCCTGCTGTCGGAGATCCTGCGCAAGGAGGAGGACCCCCGCTCGGCCTCCCAGTCGCTGCTGGTCAACCTCAAGGCCATGCAGAACTTCCTGAACCTGCCGGAGGGCGAGAGAGACCGCATCTACCAGGAGGAGAGAGAGAGAAGCACCAACCCCAACCTCATTCACTCCAACAACACCCTGGTCCCCTGCAGTCCCAGCCCACAGAGACTCATGCAGGTACAGTACGTCGAAAACGTCCCGAGTGTTCATTTATCTTTAATACATTTTCAACCAAGGTTCAAGGTTTCTTTATTTTGTCTCCCGGAGGAGAAATTTGTCTTTGACCCCAAGGACCCAGCATACAGATACAATATAATACACAATACAAGACAACAAAGGCACACAGTGACCCGTACAACATTTAAGTACCACACACCAACATACCTAGTGCAAAAAAGGGGAAGAACATCACCTCATAACCTTCGACCCCTACCCTGTCTGCCCTCTGCAAGGAGTGTGATTGACAGAGGGACAAAGGAATGCTTGTACCTACAGTATTATATTTGCACGCATGGACCTCGTACCACCTACCTGATGGCATTAGCCGATACTCAGGGTATTGTAGGCTAGCCTGGTTAATAAACCAGACTAATATCGCACGGATCCGCGGGATATTAGTCTGGGGAGGCTCAGCTTGGATTTCATTTCCAGGGAAACATTTTCTCTTTGACGCAATTGGTCAGAGCTACTGTCAGTCAAAGGTCTCAAGCATTGAACGTCACTGTACCAAAGCCCGCCCATATTGCATACCGTGTCCCTATTGGGCGCCCACATTCTCGTGTGTAGGAAATGGGCGTAAAATTGAGCCTCTCCAGACCGAAATACGCCGCTAGGCAATTTTTTTTGCCAACGGCTGATTCGGTCTGGTTTATTAACCAGGCTAATTGTAGGCTACAAACCACTATATTAATGTAAAGTATTTCCTACACCTTTTTTAACTAACCCTTTAAACGGGTTGGTTTTAATGAGATGGTCGGACATGCATCGTGGAACACAGCAGGTGTTAATGTCTTAATGTAACACAAAGATCTTCCCTCGCGATCTGTTTTTTTGTTTTAGAAAAAAATGTCAAGTTCAGGTCAGGAGGTCTGTGGGGGGGAACGGTCGTCAGAAACAATAATATGCACGTCTTCCCGTAGTTCTAATAGCCTGGCCACCCTCGTTGGCCCCGCTTCACTGGTTTATCAATGTGATCTGGATGTTTGCTTTGGAAATACCTCTTCATGTCCACCGGCTTTAAGCTTTCATGTGCCAGAATCGCAGAGCACAGTACACAGTACGTTGATCCATTTCGTAACATGGCTTATGGTTGTAAAAACGTCTTTCCATTAGTGGTCAAGGTTTGACGATATTTGTGGGGTGTCATGAGTGATACCTTTAGATGGTACATCTTTGAGTGCCTTTTTTTTAAGCCACTGTTCCATGTTGTAGTGAGAAATAAAAATGTTTCCTTACTTAGATAGACTTTGCTGTTATTAACTTGGCGGGACAAGTTAAAGCAGAAATAACATGCATTAAAACGTTTTTTAATATTTAATATCATATTGAATAATATATGTGTCCCTCAAACATATTTCTAATGGTTTGATCCTCAATCACCACTCTGATATAACCAGTCCTTGTCATTTCTTTCTGGACTTTTCTTTCTGTACCACAATGTCCTGGAGGTGGTGGGGGTGCTGATATGCAAATTATTTAATATTTGAGTCATTATAATTCTGATGATGCTAGATAAAACCAGGCTTGTTTAAATTCCATGCCAGCTTGGAAAATCAACAATGGTGGACACTGTAAACAAAGTGGAAATTAAAGTGATACAGTTGATACTGACATCACGCATACGACCAAATCAGTTGATCTGTTTCTGAGAGCAATTTCCATAAAAGTGCCTATATGATGTGAAAGCCTGATTGTTAAAAAAATGCATATTTGTGGGGATAGAAAACAGATAGGGGGGCCCAAAGAACACCATTTTTCTTTTGGAAAAAGTTTAATTTTTATGTTACAGGTCCTTTTAGTTTGGGAAGGAGTCTCACCAGCTGCACAGAGCCAGCGTGATCTGTCTATTGTGCCCTATTGTGCCCCCGGGTAGGCACAACGTGTCTACCTGGCAGCGCCGGTCTGAAGAGCTGCAGTCACTGACAGCAGAGGTTGTAATGTTTTAATCTCCTGTCCCCCCTGTCCTCTCCTATGTCTCTCCTGCCCCCCCCCATCTCTCCTATGTCTGTCCTGTCCCCCCTGTCCTCTCCTATGTCTCTCCTGCCCCCCCCATCTCTCCTATGTCTGTCCTGTCCCCCCCTCCTCTCCTATGTCTGTCCTGTCCCCCCTCCTCTCCTATGTCTGTCCCCCCTGTCCTCTCCTATGTCTCTCCTGCCCCCCCCCCCCATCTCTCCTATGTCTGTCCTGTCCCCCCCTCCTCTCCTATGTCTGTCCTGTCCCCCCTCCTCTCCTATGTCTGTCCCCCCTGTCCTCTCCTATGTCTCTCCTGCCCCCCCATCTCTCCTATGTCTGTCCTGCCCCCCCCCCCTCCTCTCCTATGTCTGTCCTGCCCCCCCTCCTCTCCTATGTCTGTCCTGTCCCCCCTGTCCTCTCCTATGTCTCTCCTGCCCCCCCCATCTCTCCTATGTCTGTCCTGTCCCCCCTCCTCTCCTATGTCTGTCCCCCCTGTCCTCTCCTATGTCTCTCCTGCCCCCCCCATCTCTCCTATGTCTGTCCTGCCCCCCCCCTCCTCTCCTATGTCTCTCCTGTCCCCCCTCCTCTCCTATGTCTGTCCTGTCCCCCCTCCTCTCCTATGTCTGTCCTGTCCCCCCTGTCCTCTCCTATGTCTGTCCTGTCCCCCCTCCTCTCCTATGTCTGTCCTGTCCCCCCTCCTCTCCTATGTCTGTCCTGTCCCCCCTCCTCTCCTATGTCTGTCCTGTCCCCCCTCCTCTCCTATGTCTGTCCTGTCCCCCCTCCTCTCCTATGTCTGTCCTGTCCCCCCTCCTCTCCTATGTCTGTCCTGTCCCCCCCTCCTCTCCTATGTCTGTCCTGTCCCCCCTCCTCTCCTATGTCTGTCCTGTCCCCCCTCCTCTCCTATGTCTGTCCTGTCCCCCCTCCTCTCCTATGTCTGTCCTGTCCCCCCTCCTCTCCTATGTCTGTCCTGTCCCCCCCTGTCCTCTCCTATGTCTGTCCTGTCCCCCCCCTCCTCTCCTATGTCTGTCCTGTCCCCCCTCCTCTCCTATGTCTGTCCTGTCCCCCCTCCTCTCCTATGTCTGTCCTGT
The DNA here is from genome assembly GCF_964188405.1 of Protomyctophum parallelum. NCBI lineage: Eukaryota > Metazoa > Chordata > Actinopteri > Myctophiformes > Myctophidae > Protomyctophum > Protomyctophum parallelum. The sequence goes on along the minus strand of NC_139715.1, from coordinate 15,706,305 downwards.
CCCCCCCTGTCCTCTCCTATGTCTGTCCTGTCCCCCCCTGTCCTCTCCTATGTCTGTCCTGTCCCCCCCTCCTCTCCTATGTCTGTCCTCCTGCAGCCGCCGAAGCCCATTCTGGTCAGTGTAGACATGCCGTTGAAGCTGGAGACCTTAGTAAACATCACCTCTGGAATCTATGAGGAGATCCAGCAGGAGATGAAGCGAGCCAAGGTGTCCCAGGCGCTGTTTGCCAAGGTGGCTGCCAACAAGAGCCAGGTCAGTCTCCACAAAACACACTAACTACCCTACTGGTGAGTTTCACACTGTTTTATTAATGGGAAAACCCCATGAGGTTTATGTCACGAGCTATCTCCACGAGCGACTATTAAAAGAGAAATGGTGAAAAAAGAAAAACAATCAATCAATAGCAACATTTTCAAATCAACATCGTTGTTTCTCATACTAAGGATTGGTTCCCGGAAGAGGGACAGACAGACAAAACATGGTTTTATAGATCCACTGAGTCCTGATATGTACACACGCACGTACACACACGCACGAACACCGACAGACCGGGTTAAACGTATCACATCTCTCGTGGCACTCAACACGGGGGACACGGCTCACTGACCCCATCTGCTAGCTGTGGAGGGAGAGAAGGACATACAGAGAGTGGATGAGAAAGACTCATCACACTGTGTGTGATAGGAAAGGATTGACACGTTATGAATGGAGAGAGTGAAGAGATACATCAACGTTTACGGTCTGAAAATGACTGACGGAGAGGAGGATGAAGATCTGTGTGACTGAAGGGCACTAAAGAGAGACCGAGAGGGATTGACCTGTACGAGCGATACAAACATAGAAATATCACACGCGTTTGAAGTGTCAATTCCCATTGACAATGAATGGAGAATTTACGCCATGATGTACGGTGATAAGAGTGCCCCTGCTCTTATGTACGTAAATTATCCATTCATTGTCAATGGGAATTTAATGTTTGTGTTGGACGAAACTACCGATTTGCTCGTCCACATATGACGTGAATTTTCCATTCATTGTCAATGGGAATTTAATGTTTGTGTATGTGTAAGACGAACATCTACACTAATAGCTGAATATAGGAGGGGCTGGTGCGCCTCAAACATACAATACACAACGGACGCAAATGGATCAAGAGAAATTGAACGTTGCTAGATTCTGCTACAGTACTTAAATGAAACGCGTTAACCACATGCACCCTAGCATGTACCTATTCTGTTGGGGGGGGGGGGAAATAGCCGAAAATCTATCAATGAACTCGACGCGCATCAATCACACACTTTGGTGACAAGACTTGGTGGAGAGGGAAGGAAAGAGAAGGCCGAAGACTGGTCAACAACAAAGCACATGGTCTCTGTCAGGTGGAAACCTCATATCCCTCCCAAAAAACCCCCAAACTGTTACTTTGCACTGTTCAAATTCAGAAGAAAAGCAAAAAGTAGCAGATCTCAGTCGATGCTCATAGCGATTCGCTTTACGGCACGTTTCGAGCTTGTGCATCTGCTCCTTTGGATGCTGTTATATGTGTGACGCTGTAGTATGATCAGGTAGGCCGTACATCTGACCGGTCTGAAGTGAGTGGTACTGTACTGTACTGTACTGTACTGTACTGTACTGTACTGTACTGTACTGTACTGTACTGTACTGTACTGTACTGTACTGTACTGTACTGTACTGTAAGAAAAAGCTCTGCATAGGAGTGGCTAGCACCACTAAAAACAAAACAAAAAAAACAACAACACAAAGTTAGAACATGGAGATAAGGTTTATTTTTTTAAATAACTGGTTATTTAACTGGTTAACGAAATAGATAGGATAGTCTGCAGGGAGAGAGAGAGAGAGAGAGAGAGAGAGAGAGAGATACAACAAGGGAGAGGAAGAGAAGACGGTGGGGGTTGATTAGATTAGCACCAGGGTGCTGCTGTGTAGGAGCATGGCGCACAAACAACAGCTGGTGGCGGAGACTAGCTGCGCCTGGGTCAGCCTTGTGGAGATAATCAAATCTTTCCTCCTCCCCTCCTTCAACCCTTCCTCCGGGCTCTGCTGACACACATACACACACACACACACACACACGCACACACGCAGGGAAGCGCCGTTCCCTCCACTCGTCCGTCCTACAGCCAAATTGCCCTTGAGCAAGAGGTGCCCCGACTGCTACGGTAACCGCAGCACCGCTGTGGCCGACGGCGCAGCACAAGGTTGTCGTACAGGAGTATAGCGGTCAGATACTAGATGTGTCAATGGACTATAAAACTTAACAGCCCCCCCCCCCCCCCACACACACACACACAGGCTGTAAAACAGTCAGTCAACTTCATTGGTTAAATAAAAAGGACCATAAAGAATTGCTAATATTTTTCAACGTCGTGTCATACCTACCTAAAACAAACTATTAATTTTAATGGTTGCAGCTGTGTTTATCCTGCTGCAATGACACGTCTGTGAGAAGGGTCCATTAATACAAAATAAAGGGGTGGGGGAGTAACATGAAAAGGCGAGCGGGTCACCAACTTATGCCTAATTTTAATTTATGCTGTGTCATACAGTATGACCGAAAATAGCAGATCTACAAGTGCACATCACGTTGTAAGCTTATAGATACAGTTCCGGGGGGGTCCCGAGCCAAAAGCGTTGAGAACCCCTGCCGTATACCGCTTGCTGCCTTACTCCACACTGGTAAGCCCACGTGCCTCATGCTCCTTGTTGTGGAGACATGCAGTTCAGCCGCCTACGACAGCTACACATCTGGCTTAAAGGTCACTTTATAGCGCTTACTTATATATGGACACTTTTACTACTTTACTGAACCGTACAGAACGTTTTAAACATGGCCGTTACAAATGCAGTATTTGTTTGATCTAATTCATGCCAATAAACATCCGATCTCTGTGTCTCCATCTTTTCCTTCCTTCATCTCTCTCTCTCTCTCTCTCTCTCTCTCTCTCTCTCTCTCTCTCTCTCCAGGGCTGGTTGTGTGAGTTGCTGAGGTGGAAGGAGAGCCCGAGCCCTGAGAACCGCACCCTGTGGGAGAACCTGTGCACCATCCGGAGGTTCCTGTCCCTGTCCCAGGCTGACAGGGACATGGTGTACGAGGAGGAGTCCCGACACCACCACCACACCGAGAGGTTCCACACCGTGCTACACCTGCCCGACTCACAGGTCTGTGCAGGGCTGGCTTGCCCATTGGCTAATTCAGGGGCTCCCAAAGAGGTAGAAAGCTGTCGTTCCCTGATGTCATCGCTAGGGAGTCGGGACACATGCTTCAGTAGGCAGGAACTGGGGGTGGCAATGAAGGACTGGTGCTTCAGTAGGCAGGAACTGGGGGTTACAATGAAGGACTGGTGCTTCAGTAGGCAGGAACTGGGGGTTACAATGAAGGACTGGTGCTTCAGTAGGCAGGAACTGGGGGTTACAATGAAGGACTGGTGCTTCAGTAGGCAGGAACTGGGGGTGGCAATGAAGGACTGGTGCTTCAGTAGGCAGGAACTGGGGGTTACAATGAAGGCCCGGGAAGTCTGGCGTAGCATTGTGGAATTCATGATCTCGACCGCGGTCGAAAAATGATGATGATGAGGAGTCCTTTCAAGGGGGTCCCCAGCTAAATGGCCCTTATTGGTCTGTAACTAAGAGAGTGTACACATGGAACCAAATGGACCCTGATGGGTCCATTTTGGTTCCATGTGTACACTTAACTTTGATTTTACAATATAAATTGAGGGTCTCAGGGATAGAAATGTCATTCAATGGGGGTCCGTAGCCTAATGCATGTCAAACTGCAGGGGGTCCTTGAAATTAAACGGGTTGAGAATCACTGCTATAGACTTTAAAAAAAAGTCCCTGTCCCTGGCATATCTTTTCAAATGGGGGTCCGCGGGCTAATGAGTGTCAATTTGGGGGTCCTTGACATGAAAACGTTTGGGAACCACTGGTCTAGTTGGTTCCAAGGGTGGCTTTCTGATTGACTGGTTGGTTCTTAGGTTGATTCATTGATTGATTGATTGATTGATTGATTGATTGATTGATCCATCAGCTGGCTGGCTGTTTGGTTAATTGGTTGCTCAGTCGGCCAGTAGAGCTAATTTTACTCTGAAAGTGAAAAACCTGCAGGCCCAGAACAGTACAGGGAAATGTATCTGGAAAGCCCTTACTTGTATTGTAACTTAGCTAAGAGAGACCATACAGACCATACTATATATAGCTTTTTGTCCTAACTCGTGTCACTTTTGCCATTGACAATGAAAGGAGAATGTACGTCATATGTGTCTGAGCAAATCTTCTGACCTCCTTCTTCTCCTCCTTCTCCTCCCTCAGTGTTGTGATGAAGTGAGTGTCATAATGAGGAAGTCATTTTGTGGTGGCCACTAGCTCATTCCACAGTCAGGCAGCCCAGAGACACAGGGCCAGGAGGGGGTTGGGATGTAAGGAGCTCCTAAACATAGTGGCACAGTACGCCCTGCTGAACACTGGCGCCTGAGAGACAGCATAACAACATGCAGAGAGAGAGAGAGAGAGAGAGAGAGCAGTAAGACAATGGGGGGGGGGTGATCAAGAGATAGAGAGATGAGAGCTACTGTACGTCCACACACTTAATTCTTTATAGTTTATAGTCCTTGAAACCAGGAAGTGAGTTTTTTTTGCTTTTTGCTTTGTACATTTTGTTACCCCGACGACGCTAAACCAGTATAGCCACACATTCAACGTCATTGGTTGTATACTACACTTTGTCTTCATATTATAATAAACAAATCATTTGCTAAAGGGGAAAGTGGTATTTAAATTTGAAACATTAAAATATCATGTGGGTCAACTTACTTGGCTTGGATCAACCTACCTGGGGCAATTTGAGCCACTTATTGTTTTATAAATGATGGTTTCATGGCCCTTTCTTTGTTAAGAGATAGAAGAGATCCTAAAATAGATCTTTCGATTTTACTGCCATCTCATTCTGCCTTTTGGGACAACTTAAGTAAAAGGTGTCTCATCATCTTACCCCGTTCTCCTAGGATGTTGTTTCCCACACCTTGTAGCATATGGTCTATATACTCATATCAGAACAATGGGATTTAGGTAAAAAATAATTGCCTTTCCTCGTTAAGCGTGGTATTTTAATGTGGTTCGATGATACAATCTTGTCATAAACCTTTGTTTGTCTACAGAGTATAGGGTTTAAGGGGTTAAGACCCCTTAAACCCTTTATACTATATACCGGGGTCCCCCAGGGCTCTATATCCTCCTCGGGGGGGCCGAGGCGATGCAGTGTGAGCTCACAGATCCGTTATTCTTCGCCTATTATGGCATGCTTGTTTATGGTTTATTGGATGGATTCCCCGTTATATCCCACTCTAATCTTCCCCCGGATAGGGACGCTAGATGTCATGTGGTTAACCCCATTCAGGACGGGAACCCCTTTTGGTGTATTAAACATTGTGTTATACTTTAGCTATTGAAAAATAGCAGATCTACAAGTCGATAGCGTGGCACCGAGTGGCGCATTTTGAATATATATTCTTTCAGAGCAAACGTTTTTAACTCAAATCTTTGCTTCTGGGGGGGTGCCTGGAATAACATATTTTCAGATGGGGATCGGCGGCCAATTTCATATAGTTTCTAGGGTCCTTGACATGAAAAAGGTTGAGCACCACTGACATAGAAACATGGGTTTTTCAGAAAACTGTCAGGATTTAGAAGACATTTGTAGAATCGTCCTCAGGTCTAAATGGCTTAAATTCCTAAAAACCCAGAGTCAAAATCAGACGTAAGCCCCGGCTTGGCCTACAGCGCGAGAACAACGACGGGTCATGTCACCCCAAAAGATACATTATTTTCATCTTTTCGGGTGTCTGTCTGTCTGTCTGTCTGTCTGTCTGTCTGTCTGTCTGTCTGTCTGTCTGTCTGTCTGTCTGTCTGTACAGCGGTAGTTGTGGATGTGGTAGTATCATTCTTTGTTGGTTTGCTTGTCTGCTGCATCCTTCTGTGTACACCCACCCAGCCGGCACCCACCCATACTCATCTCCACGGTCACCGCCCCCTTCCACACACACACACACACACACACACACACAGTCACACACACACACACACACACACACACACACACACACCACAACACATGGCACGCAGCTGGAGCAACGCACACATCATCGCATGCACATTGCACACACACACACACACACACACACACAACGCTCGTGCGTGCACTGTACATACATATTATCTACCGTCGATTTTGACGGCCAGGAATCCGTGTGAAAGTGGGCCGCCCCATGCATGCACACTGACACACACGTGCACAGGACGAGCGCACGCACGCGCACAAACATGTGTGAACGAATGCCATTTGCGAAACCTTCTTTGGCCTGGATTTAATTTAACTATGAAACACAAACACACGCACGCACACATACTCACACATACACGCTCGCGCGCACACACACACACACACACACACACACACACACACACACACACACACACACACACACACACACACACACACACACACACACACACACACACACACACACACACACACACACACACACACACACACACACAAACACACACACACACAGAGACAGGCATTACACGCACACATGCGCGCTCCCCTACTGTGAATTTGTAGCAGCAGCAGTGGTGGCATTCCATGTGTGTTGGAAATGAAGTCAGCGTCATCAATCATAAAGTTGATTGATGACGATTACATCTTAATCAGCATGTCTCCAAACCTTGCTTCCTTGCACGCAAACCTTGTGTGTGTGTGTGTGTGTGTGTGTGTGTGTGTGTGTGTGTGCAAATTTCAGACACTATCAATGGCAATGCACTACAGAGCATCGCAGTCCCGCCCCCTGCGAGGGCACCAGGAAATAATTTCCCATTCATTTTCCCCATAGACATTTCAAAAAGTATTTATTTAAAGACCTTTTAAGCCTCAGACAAAGCCAACTCGGTAGGTGACAACTCATGACAATAAACCAAAACAAATTGGGTCGTACAGATAATTTGAAAGACGAAAAAAAGAGCAGGGTACAACTTCTTTTGTTGTTTTTCGTCTTTTACATTTTTTGTTCGCCCCCAAAGAAATGTGTTTATTGTCATGAGTTGTCACCTGCCGAGTTGGCTTTGTTCGAGTCTTTAAAGGTCTTTAAATATATACTTTTTGAAACGTCTATGGGGAAAATGAATGGGGAATTATTTCCTGGTGCCCAGGAAATAATTTGTGGTTCTGAAAGGGGGCGGGACTGTGACACTATATAACTAAATGATAACTATATTGTTCACCATTTTTTTATAGGTGGTGTGACTTCTGACATCCACATATCCATTTTATTATTCCATCAACTACATCTTCAAATATATATGAACAAATCAATGTTTTTTTTTATGATAACGATGCTAGACCTATTTTGCCCTATTTCGTACAAAAATAGGTAAACCGACCGATCTACAAGCTCACAATGCTTCACAACACGTTCGCTTGTAGATCATATATTTCTGATATTGTTTTTAATGAAAATAAGCTACGTTTCCAATCCAAAATGTATACTTTTTTTGCATTAAAATCAATTATCATTGTGTCGTAACCAATTAAATGGATTAACTGTCGCGCCCCTCCATGTCACCACCTGCTCCTCAAAACGCCCCTCCTCCTAATCTTGTTTTCGTCTCACAAGTCATTGAAAATAGAAGTGGTAAAATGACTAACCCACACATTTCCTGCTAAAAATGCACCACCCCCCCACCGCTGTCTTCCCAACCTCCCCTAAAACCAAAATACTTGCCAGTCTGGCCTAACCTCAATATTACTCGAAACATACCCTGTAATTATTGAAGCAAGGGGGAGAGAAAAAGGAATTACTATTATCTTTATTTAGCCCCTTTAATTTTGACGGACCACAGATTTATAGCGTTGAGATTCCTGCGTTTGGGCGTGCTTAGCCACCCCACCCTGCTAATAAGCCCTCGTTAGTTGTACTTGTTTGTGTGATGAGCTTGTGTGTGTGTGTGTGTGTGTGCGTGTGTGTGTGTGTGTGTGTGTGCGTGCATCGTATGTGTGCGTGCGTGCTTGTAAGGGTGGGCAATGGAGGTCTGGTCAATCAGACTTCCGCCCCAGTACCAGAATTTTATAACAGATCTCCACAACAGGGGGGTTGCTAAAAAGGGAAGTGACTTTGGTCAGTCTGTGGTTTCTGTGAAGGATTATGTTAATCGTATGGGCATATGGACTGTCACTTATGTGCTATTGTGGTGGGCTCTTTCATTCAAAGTGCCTGCCGTCGGGGCAGACATTTTTAGCGTGGGGCTCCCAAGTGAGAAGCAAATTCTACTCTTTCTTCTTGATGCAACATGATAGCTACATAGCTACTGCGGTACACCGAAGGCATTCATTTAACTGAGTCTATAGTCATGCACGTTTGTGCTTTTTTAATCCTGATGTAATGGCATCGATTGTGACCGATTTTTGGTTTTCTTCGCAGGTACTCCACAGACTGCCCCTACTGCCTTTGAAGGACCCATCCCCCCCAATGCGTGAGGAGACACACCACCAAACCCCCTTACCGGCCTTGAGGTGTCCAGAGGAGGGGCCTCAGCTTGGTCTGGGCCCCAGCCCGGGCCCGGGCCCTGTAGGCCCAGGCCCTGCAGCTGGAGCAGGGGTTGGAAGTGCTGGAAGCGGAGGCCCCAAGAAGGCCCGCTCGCGGACGCGCATCTCCCTGGAGGCCCTGGGGATCCTGCAGAGCTTCATCGGCGACGTGGGGCTCTACCCGGACCAGGAGGCCATCCACACCCTGTCGGCCCAGCTGGACTTGCCCAAGCACACCATCGTCAAATTCTTCCAGAACCAGCGCTATCACGTCAAGCACCACAGCCAGGCCAGGGAGCCCGGCGCCCTCGGGGAGGACGGCCAAAGCCCGGGCCCCGCCGCCAATGGGCCCCTGGGGGCGGCAGAGTGCCTCGGTGCCACCGGCGAGGAGGAGGAGGTGCTTTCGGGATCCGAGGAGTCCAGCGAGGACGGGAGCGGTATGGTGGAAGTGTACAGGACAGAGGGAGGAGGCAACCACGTGGGTGAAGGTGGAGGGCCGGGGGTGGATAATATGGAGGTGGAGAAAGTGGAGGCGGAGGACAGAGAAGCTTTGGCCCCGAGGGCCAGCACCAACATGTCCCCTTTCAATGGTCCAGAAAGCCCCCATGACTCTGGGGAGCAGCAGAGATAACAGAAAGGGAACACAGACATGAGGTGAGACAGCAGGACGTGACGGGAACATAGATCCCATCGCAAGAAACACCTTCTTACATGGTAAAAACCAACACATTCTACTCGCCGCGCACGCACGCACGCACACACACACACTCAAAAAATGCATTGCAATTGTCGTGTGGAGGCAATCAATCCGAGTTTGGGGTTTAAGAACCGTGGCAGCGACTAAGTGCTGTGACCAAAGGAAATAAGGGACATAAGGATGTTGTTGATGACGTTTGTAGCTTGCTGCTTCTGCGGGATCTGGTCAGTACGGGACTCGACAATAAAGAGGCTTTAGAAAACAAGGCAACAAAGTACCTCACACGAAAAGTGGCATATTATGGACCAATGGCGTGCAGCTGTTCTGTTGCGAGATCCTACACCTCATCTTTCCAAAACAGGTGCCCATATTTCATCAAGTATGTTTGTTTTTTCTGCCTTTTTATTAGATTTTTTAAATAACTGTGTATTTTCCCATGAGGCTTTATGGGGTCTATGCATTGACTGCCATACAGTATAAATGGGACAGCTTTTATTCTCTTAAGTTGTGTCCCACTCTCCAATCAGAACACATATTTATTGCTATTTTAATCAAAAAAACTCAATATTATTGTTGCCAGTATTGATGCTATTGTTATTATTATTTTCTTTGATAGGAGTGAAAAACAGAAATGTCAATGTGAGAGAGAACTGGATAACACTGCAAAAAAAGTTACTGAGCGTTGTACATCTCAAGATGTGAGAAATGTATATTTGTATTTACTGTTTCCAAAACAGACTGTGAGACAGTTTCCTGAAATGTTTACTTATATGTCATGTGACAAAATGTTGTGACAATCCAAAAAAGAAAAAGAAAAGAAAAAAAGAAATTACATTTTGTGATGCCATCTCTGTCTTTAGGGTGTACTGTGTATGCGCTGCTGTGTGTGACATGACATGCATCATTGTGATGAATCAGGCGTATTCTTTTGCCATCGATTTGTATTCACTTTTCTTTTGACAATCATGTCTTTGTCTTGGACAGAGCACTTAAATGCTTGATTAAAAGTTTAATTTGTGTCACTCTGGTTTAGCATATTTTTCACATTGTCTCGAACCGTCGCACATGCACGGGCGGTCCAAGTGAAGTAGCATCACGCATCCGACTCCCACGGGTCCAACTCCCACGGGTCCGAGTCGCCAACCGTTTGGTTTCAGCACAATCGAGTGCGAAGGAACGCAAGAACCGTTCCGCAACTTTTCTATGGCATTAAACAGAAGTTCAAAGTCTGTTGTGGTCTGCATTATTTTATCCTCTGCTCTGTCGCAGCACTCTATGTTCTCCCAACCACCCAGTTTTAGCCGGACATTATCCCATCCCATTCAGGACGGGAACCCCCTTTTGGTGTTTTAAGCATTATGTTATACTTTAGCTATTGAGAAATTGCAGATCGCTTGTCATCTTCCCTTTTCTCTCACTTTTCCATGCACCTCCCTCCTCCTCTCTCTCTCTCTCTCTCTTTGTCTCAGTCTGGCACCACGGGTGCTGCACAGCAGGCTCGTTAAATACAGATTAATTTACGAGTCCAGCTAACTTTCTGCAATTTCATGTCTCGCTTGCCTGCCAGGGCACTGGATAACAATCCAAAACTATTTCACGTACGCCGTGTGCGATACGCGTACGTAAATCGTGCCTGTTCTCGTCTCCTCCTCCATCTGTCAGATTTATTCCCCCCTGAATTGTCTCTGGCACTGTCCTCAGTGCACACCTTCTGGTTCTCATTTTCACGAAGCGAGTAGTGCGTTGTTGTAGCTCCCTTAACCCATTTTGACCTGAGATCAGATTCTATACAAATGTCTTCTAAATCATGACTGTTTTCTGAAAAACCTGTGTTTCTATATTAGTGGTGGTGCTCAAACTATTTCATGTCAAGGACCACCAGAATTATATATGTATTTGGCCGCCGACCCCCATTTGAAAATATGTTGTTCTAGGGAATCACAGAAGCAAATATTTGAGTTAAAAACGTTCGCTGGGAAAGAACATAATAATTATAATAATAATAAATAAATATATAATAAATAATATAATTAATATTAATTATTCACCACGTTTTGACAAATTTTCAAAAATAGCAGATCTACAAGGTCGTAGCACGGCACTCGGTGCCTCACTATGAGCTTGTAGATCTGCTATTTTTCAGCTGCTATTTTTACAACACAACAAGTTTGAAATAATGGTTAAAGTGGTTAAAAGCTATAAAGGCCTCAGGCCTCAGGTCTAAATGGGCTAACACAACAAATTAATAAAGTAATACACAGTACACTACTCTGTTTCTCAAGAAGGGAGTAATATGAACGCCAGTTGTAAAGTTCCATTTTTTTAATAAAAGTATATAGTATAAAAATATGGGAAAAAAATACATTTTATTTGTTATATCCAATCAATTCAATCTACTGTACAATGACATTCACGTCACATGTATTATATTCCATCCTGATTGGATTGCTACGATTTGCTTCAAAGGTTTGCAGAACTGGTCCATTTAGCATAACATGCATATTCCCCCTAGGCCAAGAAAGAAATGACACTTTACATTTTTCAAAACGGCCTAATGGTGAAGCCAATTCACATTTTGGCCTATAACTCTTGAACTGTACAGTAGGTCATACAATCTTATTTTTCCCCGAGATGCCTTGGAACATTACACAACTCCCCAAATAGGCCACGGCAATTTCCAGCTGATTTCTTTCTCACTTGCGTCTTCCATGCTTCTATGGAAGAATTGATCTGTCAGAGGTTTATAAGCAGAAGGCTTAGCGATCAAAACAGCTGAGGAATATTTCCGCACTCCATCTGAACTCAGAAAGGCATCTAGGTCAAGTTACTCAAGTATTTGGTTCTTAGGTGAATCTTCCATGCCTTTGTAGCACAAAGGATGTGCCAGGAGTTCATAAACCGAAGGTTTAGGATTCAGATCTGCTAAGGAACACTTTCGCACACCATGTTAACTCTAAAAGGTAATCTGAACTCTAAAAGGATATTTCTTTGGTTCTCACGCATAACTTCCATGCTCATGTGTCACGAGAGCTATGTCTGTGACTCTGTGGTTTGTAAACCAAAGGTTCTTTGTTCAAGAAGATTTAGATTCCTGGACTACAATTCCCATAATGCACTGCGCCTCCTTGTGGGTTCTGAAAGGTGGGTTAAGTAAGACGTTCGCCGATACATCTGACATGACAGTGTGGCTCAAATGATAAATCTGGAACTTAGAAACCAGAGGTGCCCTAAACAAAAACTCCTTAAAATGCCCCAACAAAAAAAACAGCTATCAAATCAAACTGAATACATTAGAAATAAACTCATTCATTTTGACATTTCTACACTTCATATAAATTCTACAAGGTTAAGTATTTCGTTCTCACTTGCATCTCATGTGCCAGCATGGCTCAAGCAATAAGGTCAATTGGTTTATACACTGAAGGTTCTAGGTTCAAAACTCAAAAGCAACTCAATACAAAAAGGTATATAAACTGAATGTTACACTGAGGTTCAAAACACAAAAGCAACTCAATACAAAAAGGTTTATAAACTGAAGGTTCTACTAAGGTTCAAAACTCAAAAGCAACTCAATCAACAACAACAAAACTTGTGTTAAAATAAGCATAAAGACAAAGGATTATAAACCAAAAGTGATAGGTTCAATACTCAAACATGACTCAATATTAAAACTAAAAGAAACAATAAAATTAAAGATGTCAAACAACTCCAATTTGAGTTAAATAATTTTCAACAAAAACGTACTGACTCAAAAGCCTTCTCAACTGCATTACCCCTGCCAGTGTGGAGATAAACCTGGGGTTTATAAATGGAACATCTAGGGTTCAAGTCTCCTGAAGAACATTTAGTCCATTCTTAAATCTGAAAGGTCAGTTATGTAATATGTTCTCAAGTGCATTTCTCATGCAAATGTGGCTGAAGAGTAAAATCCAGAGTTCATTTCTGCGACAGAACGTTTTCACTGTCCATCTAAATTCTAAAAGGCTGGTTAAATATAAGTTCCCGATTATACCTTACATGCCAGTGTGGCTCAATAGATAAAAACTAGGCTTCAATAATTTTCAACAAAAACCTGGGGTTTATGAATGGAACATCTAGGGTTCGAGTCTCCTGAAGAACATTTTCACTGTCCATTCTTATTTCTGAAAGTTCAGTTATGTAATGTTCTCAACTGCATTTCTCATGCATATGTGGCTGAAGAGTAAAATCCAGAGTTCATTTCTGCGACAGAACATTTTCACTGTCCATCTAAATTCTAAAAGGTGGGTTAAATATAAGTCCCAGATTGTACCTTACAGCCCAGCGTGGCTCAAAAGATAAATCTGAGGTTTACAACCCAAAGGTCACTGGTTCAAAACTCAAACAAAACTAATAATCAACAAAAAACTCAAACAAAACAAAAAGAAACTCAAACAAAACTAATAATCAACAAAAAACTCAAACAAAACAAAAAGAAACTCAATCAAAACAAAACTAAAAGAAACTCAAACTAAACTAATAATCAACAAAAAACTCAAACTAAACTAAAAGAAACTCAAACAAAACTAACAATCAACAAAAAACTATTCAATATAAAAACTGAAACAACAAATCAAACAAGGTTTCAAGCCTCTTGAATAACATTTTCACTGTCCTTCTGAAAGGTGCAGTGTTTGAACCTCCTAAAGTGTGCATTGTTTTTTAACCTCCTAATGGAACTCCTAAAGAACCTCTATATTCTGAAAGGTGGGTTAAGTCAGACATTCTCAACTGCATCACTTATGCCTGTGTGGCTCATGAGTAAAATCCAGTGTTTGTACACCAAAGGTTGCGAGTTCGAACCTGCCACAGGACATTTTCAGTCCATTCTTTATTCTGACAGGCTGGTTAAATATAAGTTCCCGATTGTACCTTACATGCCAATGTGGCGCAGGTGATAAGCCTGGGGTTTATAAACAGAACATTCTGGGTTCAAGTCCCCTGAAGAACATTTTCACTGTCCATCTAAATTCTAAAAGGCTGGTTAAATATAAGTTCCCGATTATACCTTACATGCCAGTGTGGCTCAATAGATAAAAACTAGGTTTCATAAACCAAACGTCATAGGTTCAAACCTCAAAGAAAACCAATACTCAACCAAAAGGTCAAACAAAAACAAAAACCAAAAAAAAAAAAAAAAGAAATCAAACAAAACAGCTGAAATAAAGTGTCATAAAAAAACTCAAATATCTCAATAAAAATAAACTGGTTCAATCAAATTAATGTGAAAAGTGCAAAAATCACTTTGCTTAATATGTACATTTCTTAAGCTCCGCCCCCAGGAGGCAGGCTCATAAAAAAATCCCGCCCCAGAGGCGGGTTCCCAAAAAAGATCCTCCCCCTCCCACCGGAGCCAAAAGAGGGCGTGAGGAGGGAGGCGGCCTGCCTCGGCACTTTGGCCTTAAAAAGCCAGAAAATGAAGGTTTGCTCTGAGCAAGATTCAAACCCACCACCTTCAGCTTGGGAGACCTATGCTTTACTCTTGCGCCACTAGGCATTTCACACTAATAAGAATTTGGAGGTTGTATTTAAGGTTGAAGGCAGAGGTGACAGGTCAAGGGATGAAAATCCTTTTCAGACACCTCTACCCCTTGCCAGAATGATTTAATCTAAAGGTGATGATCAGGGTTCATGACGACTCAACTGAGATTTAGGTTATTGTTTAAAACCATCTGTGGGAACATTTTTACTCTGTTTCCCACATTTACTCTTTCATTGAGCAAACAAGATGTTTAGTTTGCCATAATGTAATTACATTGCATACCAGTTATTGTCATCTCTTACTCTTAGTCTAGCCGCAATTTGCAACTCTAGATTTTTTTACAATCTGTTGAATCTAGAGTTGCAATACCCTCCATCCACTTCCTATTCATGATTTTCGGTTTCTGATCTGCTGGTCTTAAATGACGTTAAACTCAACAACATTGCGGCTGTAGTCCAAGCTTGAATTATCCTCTTTCAATCTGCCGAGCTTGTTTTTCATAAAAATCCACCGTAGACATGTTATGAGTTACTTTCTGTCCAAAATATTCCAAGAGTGACATTTCCGAGCCGCCATTTGTATTTTTGCAACGTGCCGTAAAACAAGATGTGAGGGGGAGCGCTTGTTTAATAGAAGGCTGTGTGTGATGGGGCGTCGCACTGTGTCTGCCTCTTCTTTGGGTGTCTTACCTGCGCAGGTAAGATTCTATTAAACAAGCGCTCCCCCTCACATCTTGTTTTACGGCACGTTGCAAAAATACAAATGGCGGCTCGGAAATGTCACTCTTGGAATATTTTGGACAGAAAGTAACTCATAACATGTCTACGGTGGATTTTTATGAAAAACAAGCTCGGCAGATTGAAAGAGGATAATTCAAGCTTGGACTACAGCCGCAATGTTGTTGAGTTTAACGTCATTTAAGACCAGCAGATCAGAAACCGAAAATCATGAATAGGAAGTGGATGGAGGGTATTGCAACTCTAGATTCAACAGATTGTAAAAAAATCTAGAGTTGCAAATTGCGGCTACTCTTAGTCTTAGTTTTAGATGACAAAAACTTTTGCACTTTTAATCAACCAGAAATATAATTGTTTTAATACATTACTTTTGCTGTTCTCACTCCAGACTTTATTTAAACAATTAAGTTGGATATAAAGTTTTCAACTAGTTTCTCAAACAGTGCTGTGACCACAGCACTTCTTTGATAAGCTGAATACAAAATAAAAAATAAACTACTTTAAAGTGAGAACAAATGCACTATAGCCTGTTTATCAAAACCTAAAGTGTTTGTGATTAGTATATATTTTTTTTACACTTACACATTTTTGTTAAAGAACATTTGCTGTTCTCACTTTAGACTGTTAAACGTCTTTAAAGTTTCCAACTCAAACAGTGCTGTTATGACCACAGCTCATCTTAGAATAGCTTATTTAATTTAAAAAGAAATACCACTTTATACACTCATGGCATGCAGCATGTCAATCAAATCAATTATAGGCTGAGCTCCATACTTGTGAACTGCATTCTGTTTTGAGCTAGTGACTCAAGGATACCTTTTTTAAATTGAATCCAACAAATTCCATTTCATGTATTTATTGCAACAAACACCAAACAATTAAATACAAAAACAAACAACAATTTGGGGGTAAGAACAGGACTATGGAAATTGTATACATGTGACCATGGCAGAGTAAGAACAGCTCAGTAAATTCAACTTGATGGTATTCCATCTTGGGAATCCATTAAAAGTGCTAAGGTGACCACACTGTTGATGTGTTCCACAATGGCAAGAGTAGACAAGCCTATAAGTAGAACTCTGTTAGAACCACAATGGCGAGAGTAGACAAGTCTATGAGTAGAACTCTGTTAGAACCACAATATGAAGGTACAGATCACAAAGGCAACATTTCTGCACATTTGGTCATCAACACTGATGTGTAGAGAAGGGAGGCCTGCGAAACATACATTAGGACCACCAAGTCCAAAAAGAATCATGGCCTAAACTCAAAAAGTGCTAAAGCAATTACAAGCAGTTTCCTACTTTGCTCAGTCAGTGCAAACAAAGAAAGACCAAACAGGAAAGCTAGCATGGCCAGTAGGCTTTATAGGGGAGGGGCTAATCAGTGACTACTTACACCTGGGTAATTGGGGGAAAGGTTAAGTGTATGGTTATCAGAGGCATCTTCCATGCCTTTGTGGCATAAGTATAAAAACAAAGGTATATAAACCAAAAGTGATAGGTTCAAAACTCAAACATGACTCAATATTAAAACTAAAAGAAACAATACCATTGAAGATGTCAAACAACTCCAATTTATGAGTAAAATAATTTTCAACAAAAACGTACTGACTCAAAATTTATGTAATGTCCTCAACTGCATTTCTCATGCATATGTGGCTGAAGAGTAAAATCCAGAGTTCATTTCTGCGACAGAACATTTTCACTGTCCATCTAAATTCTAAAAGGTGGGTTAAATATAAGTCCCAGATTGTACCTTACAGCCCAGCGTGGCTCAAAAGATAAATCTGAGGTTTACAACCCAAAGGTCACTGGTTCAAAACTCAAACAAAACTAATAATCAACAAAAAACTCAAACAAAACAAAAAGAAACTCAAACAAAACTAATAATCAACAAAAAACTCAAACCAAACAAAAAGAAACTCAATCAAAACAAAACTAAAAGAAACTCAAACAAAACTAATAATCAACAAAAAACTCAAACAAAACTAAAAGAAACTCAAACAAAACTAACAATCAACAAAAAACTATTCTATATAAAAACTGAAACAACAAATCAAACAAGGTTTCAAGCCTCTTGAATAACATTTTCACTGTCCTTCTGAAAGGTGCAGTGTTTGAACCTCCTAAAGTGTGCATTGTTTTTTAACCTCCTAATGGAACTCCTAAAGAACCTCTATATTCTGAAAGGTGGGTTAAGTCAGACATTCTCAACTGCATCACTTATGCCTGTGTGGCTCATGAGTAAAATCCAGTGTTTGTACACCAAAGGTTGCGAGTTCGAACCTGCCACAGGACATTTTCAGTCCATTCTTTATTCTGACAGGCTGGTTAAATATAAGTTCCCGATTGTACCTTACATGCCAATGTGGCGCAGGTGATAAGCCTGGGGTTTATAAACAGAACATTCTGGGTTCAAGTCCCCTGAAGAACATTTTCACTGTCCATTCTTTATTCTGACAGGCTGGTTAAATATAAGTTCCCGATTGTACCTTACATGCCACTGTGGCGCAGGTGATAAGCCTGGGGTTTATAAACAGAACATTCTGGGTTCAATTCCCCTGAAGAACATTTTCACTGTCCATCTAAATTCTAAAAGGCTGGTTAAATATAAGTTCCCGATTATACCTTACATGCCAGTGTGGCTCAATAGATAAAAACTAGGCTTCATAAACCAAACGTCATAGGTTCAAACCTCAAAGAAAACCAATACTCAACCAAAAGGTCAAACAAAAAAAAAAAGAAATCAAACAAAACAGCTGAAATAAAGTGTCATAAAAAAACTCAAATATCTCAATAAAAATAAACTGGTTCAATCAAATTAATGTGAAAAGTGCAAAAATCACTTTGCTTAATATGTACATTTCTTAAGCTCCGCCCCCAGGAGGCAGGCTCATAAAAAAATCCCGCCCCAGAGGCAGGTTCCCAAAAAAGATCCTCCCCCTCCCACCGGAGCCAAAAGAGGGCGTGAGGAGGGAGGCGGCCTGCCTCGGCACTTTGGCCTTAAAAAGCCAGAAAATGAAGGTTTGCTCTGAGCAAGATTCAAACCCACCACCTTCAGCTTGGGAGACCTATGCTTTACTCTTGCGCCACTAGGCATTTCACACTAATAAGAATTTGGAGGTTGTATTTAAGGTTGAAGGCAGAGGTGACAGGTCAAGGGATGAAAATCCTTTTCAGACACCTCTACCCCTTGCCAGAATGATTTAATCTAAAGGTGATGATCAGGGTTCATGACGACTCAACTGAGATTTAGGTTATTGTTTAAAACCATCTGTGGGAACATTTTTACTCTGTTTCCCACATTTACTCTTTCATTGAGCAAACAAGATGTTTAGTTTGCCATAATGTAATTACATTGCATACCAGTTATTGTCATCTCTTACTCTTAGTCTTAGTTTTAGATGACAAAAACTTTTGCACTTTTAATCAACCAGAAATATAATTGTTTTAATACATTACTTTTGCTGTTCTCACTCCAGACTTTATTTAAACAATTAAGTTGGATATAAAGTTTTCAACTAGTTTCTCAAACAGTGCTGTGACCACAGCACTTCTTTGATAAGCTGAATACAAAATAAAAAATAAACTACTTTAAAGTGAGAACAAATGCACTATAGCCTGTTTATCAAAACCTAAAGTGTTTGTGATTAGTATATATTTTTTTTACACTTACACATTTTTGTTAAAGAACATTTGCTGTTCTCACTTTAGACTGTTAAACGTCTTTAAAGTTTCCAACTCAAACAGTGCTGTTATGACCACAGCTCATCTTAGAATAGCTTATTTAATTTAAAAAGAAATACCACTTTATACACTCATGGCATGCAGCATGTCAATCAAATCAATTATAGGCTGAGCTCCATACTTGTGAACTGCATTCTGTTTTGAGCTAGTGACTCAAGGATACCTTTTTTAAATTGAATCCAACAAATTCCATTTCATGTATTTATTGCAACAAACACCAAACAATTAAATACAAAAACAAACAACAATTTGGGGGTAAGAACAGGACTATGGAAATTGTATACATGTGACCATGGCAGAGTAAGAACAGCTCAGTAAATTCAACTTGATGGTATTCCATCTTGGGAATCCATTAAAAGTGCTAAGGTGACCACACTGTTGATGTGTTCCACAATGGCAAGAGTAGACAAGCCTATAAGTAGAACTCTGTTAGAACCACAATGGCGAGAGTAGACAAGTCTATGAGTAGAACTCTGTTAGAACCACAATATGAAGGTACAGATCACAAAGGCAACATTTCTGCACATTTGGTCATCAACACTGATGTGTAGAGAAGGGAGGCCTGCGAAACATACATTAGGACCACCAAGTCCAAAAAGAATCATGGCCTAAACTCAAAAAGTGCTAAAGCAATTACAAGCAGTTTCCTACTTTGCTCAGTCAGTGCAAACAAAGAAAGACCAAACAGGAAAGCTAGCATGGCCAGTAGGCTTTATAGGGGAGGGGCTAATCAGTGACTACTTACACCTGGGTAATTGGGGGAAAGGTTAAGTGTATGGTTATCAGAGGCATCTTCCATGCCTTTGTGGCATAAGTATAAAAACAAAGGTATATAAACCAAAAGTGATAGGTTCAAAACTCAAACATGACTCAATATTAAAACTAAAAGAAACAATACCATTGAAGATGTCAAACAACTCCAATTTATGAGTAAAATAATTTTCAACAAAAACGTACTGACTCAAAATTTATGTAATGTCCTCAACTGCATTTCTCATGCATATGTGGCTGAAGAGTAAAATCCAGAGTTCATTTCTGCGACAGAACATTTTCACTGTCCATCTAAATTCTAAAAGGTGGGTTAAATATAAGTCCCAGATTGTACCTTACAGCCCAGCGTGGCTCAAAAGATAAATCTGAGGTTTACAACCCAAAGGTCACTGGTTCAAAACTCAAACAAAACTAATAATCAACAAAAAACTCAAACAAAACAAAAAGAAACTCAAACAAAACTAATAATCAACAAAAAACTCAAACCAAACAAAAAGAAACTCAATCAAAACAAAACTAAAAGAAACTCAAACAAAACTAATAATCAACAAAAAACTCAAACAAAACTAAAAGAAACTCAAACAAAACTAACAATCAACAAAAAACTATTCTATATAAAAACTGAAACAACAAATCAAACAAGGTTTCAAGCCTCTTGAATAACATTTTCACTGTCCTTCTGAAAGGTGCAGTGTTTGAACCTCCTAAAGTGTGCATTGTTTTTTAACCTCCTAATGGAACTCCTAAAGAACCTCTATATTCTGAAAGGTGGGTTAAGTCAGACATTCTCAACTGCATCACTTATGCCTGTGTGGCTCATGAGTAAAATCCAGTGTTTGTACACCAAAGGTTGCGAGTTCGAACCTGCCACAGGACATTTTCAGTCCATTCTTTATTCTGACAGGCTGGTTAAATATAAGTTCCCGATTGTACCTTACATGCCAATGTGGCGCAGGTGATAAGCCTGGGGTTTATAAACAGAACATTCTGGGTTCAAGTCCCCTGAAGAACATTTTCACTGTCCATTCTTTATTCTGACAGGCTGGTTAAATATAAGTTCCCGATTGTACCTTACATGCCACTGTGGCGCAGGTGATAAGCCTGGGGTTTATAAACAGAACATTCTGGGTTCAATTCCCCTGAAGAACATTTTCACTGTCCATCTAAATTCTAAAAGGCTGGTTAAATATAAGTTCCCGATTATACCTTACATGCCAGTGTGGCTCAATAGATAAAAACTAGGCTTCATAAACCAAACGTCATAGGTTCAAACCTCAAAGAAAACCAATACTCAACCAAAAGGTCAAACAAAAAAAAAAAGAAATCAAACAAAACAGCTGAAATAAAGTGTCATAAAAAAACTCAAATATCTCAATAAAAATAAACTGGTTCAATCAAATTAATGTGAAAAGTGCAAAAATCACTTTGCTTAATATGTACATTTCTTAAGCTCCGCCCCCAGGAGGCAGGCTCATAAAAAAATCCCGCCCCAGAGGCAGGTTCCCAAAAAAGATCCTCCCCCTCCCACCGGAGCCAAAAGAGGGCGTGAGGAGGGAGGCGGCCTGCCTCGGCACTTTGGCCTTAAAAAGCCAGAAAATGAAGGTTTGCTCTGAGCAAGATTCAAACCCACCACCTTCAGCTTGGGAGACCTATGCTTTACTCTTGCGCCACTAGGCATTTCACACTAATAAGAATTTGGAGGTTGTATTTAAGGTTGAAGGCAGAGGTGACAGGTCAAGGGATGAAAATCCTTTTCAGACACCTCTACCCCTTGCCAGAATGATTTAATCTAAAGGTGATGATCAGGGTTCATGACGACTCAACTGAGATTTAGGTTATTGTTTAAAACCATCTGTGGGAACATTTTTACTCTGTTTCCCACATTTACTCTTTCATTGAGCAAACAAGATGTTTAGTTTGCCATAATGTAATTACATTGCATACCAGTTATTGTCATCTCTTACTCTTAGTCTTAGTTTTAGATGACAAAAACTTTTGCACTTTTAATCAACCAGAAATATAATTGTTTTAATACATTACTTTTGCTGTTCTCACTCCAGACTTTATTTAAACAATTAAGTTGGATATAAAGTTTTCAACTAGTTTCTCAAACAGTGCTGTGACCACAGCACTTCTTTGATAAGCTGAATACAAAATAAAAAATAAACTACTTTAAAGTGAGAACAAATGCACTATAGCCTGTTTATCAAAACCTAAAGTGTTTGTGATTAGTATATATTTTTTTTACACTTACACATTTTTGTTAAAGAACATTTGCTGTTCTCACTTTAGACTGTTAAACGTCTTTAAAGTTTCCAACTCAAACAGTGCTGTTATGACCACAGCTCATCTTAGAATAGCTTATTTAATTTAAAAAGAAATACCACTTTATACACTCATGGCATGCAGCATGTCAATCAAATCAATTATAGGCTGAGCTCCATACTTGTGAACTGCATTCTGTTTTGAGCTAGTGACTCAAGGATACCTTTTTTAAATTGAATCCAACAAATTCCATTTCATGTATTTATTGCAACAAACACCAAACAATTAAATACAAAAACAAACAACAATTTGGGGGTAAGAACAGGACTATGGAAATTGTATACATGTGACCATGGCAGAGTAAGAACAGCTCAGTAAATTCAACTTGATGGTATTCCATCTTGGGAATCCATTAAAAGTGCTAAGGTGACCACACTGTTGATGTGTTCCACAATGGCAAGAGTAGACAAGCCTATAAGTAGAACTCTGTTAGAACCACAATGGCGAGAGTAGACAAGTCTATGAGTAGAACTCTGTTAGAACCACAATATGAAGGTACAGATCACAAAGGCAACATTTCTGCACATTTGGTCATCAACACTGATGTGTAGAGAAGGGAGGCCTGCGAAACATACATTAGGACCACCAAGTCCAAAAAGAATCATGGCCTAAACTCAAAAAGTGCTAAAGCAATTACAAGCAGTTTCCTACTTTGCTCAGTCAGTGCAAACAAAGAAAGACCAAACAGGAAAGCTAGCATGGCCAGTAGGCTTTATAGGGGAGGGGCTAATCAGTGACTACTTACACCTGGGTAATTGGGGGAAAGGTTAAGTGTATGGTTATCAGAGGCATCTTCCATGCCTTTGTGGCATAAGTATAAAAACAAAGGTATATAAACCAAAAGTGATAGGTTCAAAACTCAAACATGACTCAATATTAAAACTAAAAGAAACAATACCATTGAAGATGTCAAACAACTCCAATTTATGAGTAAAATAATTTTCAACAAAAACGTACTGACTCAAAATTTATGTAATGTCCTCAACTGCATTTCTCATGCATATGTGGCTGAAGAGTAAAATCCAGAGTTCATTTCTGCGACAGAACATTTTCACTGTCCATCTAAATTCTAAAAGGTGGGTTAAATATAAGTCCCAGATTGTACCTTACAGCCCAGCGTGGCTCAAAAGATAAATCTGAGGTTTACAACCCAAAGGTCACTGGTTCAAAACTCAAACAAAACTAATAATCAACAAAAAACTCAAACAAAACAAAAAGAAACTCAAACAAAACTAATAATCAACAAAAAACTCAAACCAAACAAAAAGAAACTCAATCAAAACAAAACTAAAAGAAACTCAAACAAAACTAATAATCAACAAAAAACTCAAACAAAACTAAAAGAAACTCAAACAAAACTAACAATCAACAAAAAACTATTCTATATAAAAACTGAAACAACAAATCAAACAAGGTTTCAAGCCTCTTGAATAACATTTTCACTGTCCTTCTGAAAGGTGCAGTGTTTGAACCTCCTAAAGTGTGCATTGTTTTTTAACCTCCTAATGGAACTCCTAAAGAACCTCTATATTCTGAAAGGTGGGTTAAGTCAGACATTCTCAACTGCATCACTTATGCCTGTGTGGCTCATGAGTAAAATCCAGTGTTTGTACACCAAAGGTTGCGAGTTCGAACCTGCCACAGGACATTTTCAGTCCATTCTTTATTCTGACAGGCTGGTTAAATATAAGTTCCCGATTGTACCTTACATGCCAATGTGGCGCAGGTGATAAGCCTGGGGTTTATAAACAGAACATTCTGGGTTCAAGTCCCCTGAAGAACATTTTCACTGTCCATTCTTTATTCTGACAGGCTGGTTAAATATAAGTTCCCGATTGTACCTTACATGCCACTGTGGCGCAGGTGATAAGCCTGGGGTTTATAAACAGAACATTCTGGGTTCAATTCCCCTGAAGAACATTTTCACTGTCCATCTAAATTCTAAAAGGCTGGTTAAATATAAGTTCCCGATTATACCTTACATGCCAGTGTGGCTCAATAGATAAAAACTAGGCTTCATAAACCAAACGTCATAGGTTCAAACCTCAAAGAAAACCAATACTCAACCAAAAGGTCAAACAAAAAAAAAAAAAAAAAAAAGAAATCAAACAAAACAGCTGAAATAAAGTGTCATAAAAAAACTCAAATATCTCAATAAAAATAAACTGGTTCAATCAAATTAATGTGAAAAGTGCAAAAATCACTTTGCTTAATATGTACATTTCTTAAGCTCCGCCCCCAGGAGGCAGGCTCATAAAAAAATCCCGTCCCCAGAGGCAGGTTCCCAAAAAAGATCCTCCCCCTCCCACCGGAGCCAAAAGAGGGCGTGAGGAGGGAGGCGGCCTGCCTCGGCACTTTGGCCTTAAAAAGCCAGAAAATGAAGGTTTGCTCTGAGCAAGATTCAAACCCACCACCTTCAGCTTGGGAGACCTATGCTTTACTCTTGCGCCACTAGGCATTTCACACTAATAAGAATTTGGAGGTTGTATTTAAGGTTGAAGGCAGAGGTGACAGGTCAAGGGATGAAAATCCTTTTCAGACACCTCTACCCCTTGCCAGAATGATTTAATCTAAAGGTGATGATCAGGGTTCATGACGACTCAACTGAGATTTAGGTTATTGTTTAAAACCATCTGTGGGAACATTTTTACTCTGTTTCCCACATTTACTCTTTCATTGAGCAAACAAGATGTTTAGTTTGCCATAATGTAATTACATTGCATACCAGTTATTGTCATCTCTTACTCTTAGTCTTAGTTTTAGATGACAAAAACTTTTGCACTTTTAATCAACCAGAAATATAATTGTTTTAATACATTACTTTTGCTGTTCTCACTCCAGACTTTATTTAAACAATTAAGTTGGATATAAAGTTTTCAACTAGTTTCTCAAACAGTGCTGTGACCACAGCACTTCTTTGATAAGCTGAATACAAAATAAAAAATAAACTACTTTAAAGTGAGAACAAATGCACTATAGCCTGTTTATCAAAACCTAAAGTGTTTGTGATTAGTATATATTTTTTTTACACTTACACATTTTTGTTAAAGAACATTTGCTGTTCTCACTTTAGACTGTTAAACGTCTTTAAAGTTTCCAACTCAAACAGTGCTGTTATGACCACAGCTCATCTTAGAATAGCTTATTTAATTTAAAAAGAAATACCACTTTATACACTCATGGCATGCAGCATGTCAATCAAATCAATTATAGGCTGAGCTCCATACTTGTGAACTGCATTCTGTTTTGAGCTAGTGACTCAAGGATACCTTTTTTAAATTGAATCCAACAAATTCCATTTCATGTATTTATTGCAACAAACACCAAACAATTAAATACAAAAACAAACAACAATTTGGGGGTAAGAACAGGACTATGGAAATTGTATACATGTGACCATGGCAGAGTAAGAACAGCTCAGTAAATTCAACTTGATGGTATTCCATCTTGGGAATCCATTAAAAGTGCTAAGGTGACCACACTGTTGATGTGTTCCACAATGGCAAGAGTAGACAAGCCTATAAGTAGAACTCTGTTAGAACCACAATGGCGAGAGTAGACAAGTCTATGAGTAGAACTCTGTTAGAACCACAATATGAAGGTACAGATCACAAAGGCAACATTTCTGCACATTTGGTCATCAACACTGATGTGTAGAGAAGGGAGGCCTGCGAAACATACATTAGGACCACCAAGTCCAAAAAGAATCATGGCCTAAACTCAAAAAGTGCTAAAGCAATTACAAGCAGTTTCCTACTTTGCTCAGTCAGTGCAAACAAAGAAAGACCAAACAGGAAAGCTAGCATGGCCAGTAGGCTTTATAGGGGAGGGGCTAATCAGTGACTACTTACACCTGGGTAATTGGGGGAAAGGTTAAGTGTATGGTTATCAGAGGCATCTTCCATGCCTTTGTGGCATAAGTATAAAAACAAAGGTATATAAACCAAAAGTGATAGGTTCAAAACTCAAACATGACTCAATATTAAAACTAAAAGAAACAATACCATTGAAGATGTCAAACAACTCCAATTTATGAGTAAAATAATTTTCAACAAAAACGTACTGACTCAAAATTTATGTAATGTCCTCAACTGCATTTCTCATGCATATGTGGCTGAAGAGTAAAATCCAGAGTTCATTTCTGCGACAGAACATTTTCACTGTCCATCTAAATTCTAAAAGGTGGGTTAAATATAAGTCCCAGATTGTACCTTACAGCCCAGCGTGGCTCAAAAGATAAATCTGAGGTTTACAACCCAAAGGTCACTGGTTCAAAACTCAAACAAAACTAATAATCAACAAAAAACTCAAACAAAACAAAAAGAAACTCAAACAAAACTAATAATCAACAAAAAACTCAAACCAAACAAAAAGAAACTCAATCAAAACAAAACTAAAAGAAACTCAAACAAAACTAATAATCAACAAAAAACTCAAACAAAACTAAAAGAAACTCAAACAAAACTAACAATCAACAAAAAACTATTCTATATAAAAACTGAAACAACAAATCAAACAAGGTTTCAAGCCTCTTGAATAACATTTTCACTGTCCTTCTGAAAGGTGCAGTGTTTGAACCTCCTAAAGTGTGCATTGTTTTTTAACCTCCTAATGGAACTCCTAAAGAACCTCTATATTCTGAAAGGTGGGTTAAGTCAGACATTCTCAACTGCATCACTTATGCCTGTGTGGCTCATGAGTAAAATCCAGTGTTTGTACACCAAAGGTTGCGAGTTCGAACCTGCCACAGGACATTTTCAGTCCATTCTTTATTCTGACAGGCTGGTTAAATATAAGTTCCCGATTGTACCTTACATGCCAATGTGGCGCAGGTGATAAGCCTGGGGTTTATAAACAGAACATTCTGGGTTCAAGTCCCCTGAAGAACATTTTCACTGTCCATTCTTTATTCTGACAGGCTGGTTAAATATAAGTTCCCGATTGTACCTTACATGCCACTGTGGCGCAGGTGATAAGCCTGGGGTTTATAAACAGAACATTCTGGGTTCAATTCCCCTGAAGAACATTTTCACTGTCCATCTAAATTCTAAAAGGCTGGTTAAATATAAGTTCCCGATTATACCTTACATGCCAGTGTGGCTCAATAGATAAAAACTAGGCTTCATAAACCAAACGTCATAGGTTCAAACCTCAAAGAAAACCAATACTCAACCAAAAGGTCAAACAAAAAAAAAAAAAAAAAAAAGAAATCAAACAAAACAGCTGAAATAAAGTGTCATAAAAAAACTCAAATATCTCAATAAAAATAAACTGGTTCAATCAAATTAATGTGAAAAGTGCAAAAATCACTTTGCTTAATATGTACATTTCTTAAGCTCCGCCCCCAGGAGGCAGGCTCATAAAAAAATCCCGCCCCAGAGGCAGGTTCCCAAAAAAGATCCTCCCCCTCCCACCGGAGCCAAAAGAGGGCGTGAGGAGGGAGGCGGCCTGCCTCGGCACTTTGGCCTTAAAAAGCCAGAAAATGAAGGTTTGCTCTGAGCAAGATTCAAACCCACCACCTTCAGCTTGGGAGACCTATGCTTTACTCTTGCGCCACTAGGCATTTCACACTAATAAGAATTTGGAGGTTGTATTTAAGGTTGAAGGCAGAGGTGACAGGTCAAGGGATGAAAATCCTTTTCAGACACCTCTACCCCTTGCCAGAATGATTTAATCTAAAGGTGATGATCAGGGTTCATGACGACTCAACTGAGATTTAGGTTATTGTTTAAAACCATCTGTGGGAACATTTTTACTCTGTTTCCCACATTTACTCTTTCATTGAGCAAACAAGATGTTTAGTTTGCCATAATGTAATTACATTGCATACCAGTTATTGTCATCTCTTACTCTTAGTCTTAGTTTTAGATGACAAAAACTTTTGCACTTTTAATCAACCAGAAATATAATTGTTTTAATACATTACTTTTGCTGTTCTCACTCCAGACTTTATTTAAACAATTAAGTTGGATATAAAGTTTTCAACTAGTTTCTCAAACAGTGCTGTGACCACAGCACTTCTTTGATAAGCTGAATACAAAATAAAAAATAAACTACTTTAAAGTGAGAACAAATGCACTATAGCCTGTTTATCAAAACCTAAAGTGTTTGTGATTAGTATATATTTTTTTTACACTTACACATTTTTGTTAAAGAACATTTGCTGTTCTCACTTTAGACTGTTAAACGTCTTTAAAGTTTCCAACTCAAACAGTGCTGTTATGACCACAGCTCATCTTAGAATAGCTTATTTAATTTAAAAAGAAATACCACTTTATACACTCATGGCATGCAGCATGTCAATCAAATCAATTATAGGCTGAGCTCCATACTTGTGAACTGCATTCTGTTTTGAGCTAGTGACTCAAGGATACCTTTTTTAAATTGAATCCAACAAATTCCATTTCATGTATTTATTGCAACAAACACCAAACAATTAAATACAAAAACAAACAACAATTTGGGGGTAAGAACAGGACTATGGAAATTGTATACATGTGACCATGGCAGAGTAAGAACAGCTCAGTAAATTCAACTTGATGGTATTCCATCTTGGGAATCCATTAAAAGTGCTAAGGTGACCACACTGTTGATGTGTTCCACAATGGCAAGAGTAGACAAGCCTATAAGTAGAACTCTGTTAGAACCACAATGGCGAGAGTAGACAAGTCTATGAGTAGAACTCTGTTAGAACCACAATATGAAGGTACAGATCACAAAGGCAACATTTCTGCACATTTGGTCATCAACACTGATGTGTAGAGAAGGGAGGCCTGCGAAACATACATTAGGACCACCAAGTCCAAAAAGAATCATGGCCTAAACTCAAAAAGTGCTAAAGCAATTACAAGCAGTTTCCTACTTTGCTCAGTCAGTGCAAACAAAGAAAGACCAAACAGGAAAGCTAGCATGGCCAGTAGGCTTTATAGGGGAGGGGCTAATCAGTGACTACTTACACCTGGGTAATTGGGGGAAAGGTTAAGTGTATGGTTATCAGAGGCATCTTCCATGCCTTTGTGGCATAAGTATAAAAACAAAGGTATATAAACCAAAAGTGATAGGTTCAAAACTCAAACATGACTCAATATTAAAACTAAAATAAACAATACCATTGAAGATGTCAAACAACTCCAATTTATGAGTAAAATAATTTTCAACAAAAACGTACTGACTCAAAATTTATGTAATGTCCTCAACTGCATTTCTCATGCATATGTGGCTGAAGAGTAAAATCCAGAGTTCATTTCTGCGACAGAACATTTTCACTGTCCATCTAAATTCTAAAAGGTGGGTTAAATATAAGTCCCAGATTGTACCTTACAGCCCAGCGTGGCTCAAAAGATAAATCTGAGGTTTACAACCCAAAGGTCACTGGTTCAAAACTCAAACAAAACTAATAATCAACAAAAAACTCAAACAAAACAAAAAGAAACTCAAACAAAACTAATAATCAACAAAAAACTCAAACCAAACAAAAAGAAACTCAATCAAAACAAAACTAAAAGAAACTCAAACAAAACTAATAATCAACAAAAAACTCAAACAAAACTAAAAGAAACTCAAACAAAACTAACAATCAACAAAAAACTATTCTATATAAAAACTGAAACAACAAATCAAACAAGGTTTCAAGCCTCTTGAATAACATTTTCACTGTCCTTCTGAAAGGTGCAGTGTTTGAACCTCCTAAAGTGTGCATTGTTTTTTAACCTCCTAATGGAACTCCTAAAGAACCTCTATATTCTGAAAGGTGGGTTAAGTCAGACATTCTCAACTGCATCACTTATGCCTGTGTGGCTCATGAGTAAAATCCAGTGTTTGTACACCAAAGGTTGCGAGTTCGAACCTGCCACAGGACATTTTCAGTCCATTCTTTATTCTGACAGGCTGGTTAAATATAAGTTCCCGATTGTACCTTACATGCCAATGTGGCGCAGGTGATAAGCCTGGGGTTTATAAACAGAACATTCTGGGTTCAAGTCCCCTGAAGAACATTTTCACTGTCCATTCTTTATTCTGACAGGCTGGTTAAATATAAGTTCCCGATTGTACCTTACATGCCACTGTGGCGCAGGTGATAAGCCTGGGGTTTATAAACAGAACATTCTGGGTTCAATTCCCCTGAAGAACATTTTCACTGTCCATCTAAATTCTAAAAGGCTGGTTAAATATAAGTTCCCGATTATACCTTACATGCCAGTGTGGCTCAATAGATAAAAACTAGGCTTCATAAACCAAACGTCATAGGTTCAAACCTCAAAGAAAACCAATACTCAACCAAAAGGTCAAACAAAAAAAAAAAACAAAAAAAAGAAATCAAACAAAACAGCTGAAATAAAGTGTCATAAAAAAACTCAAATATCTCAATAAAAATAAACTGGTTCAATCAAATTAATGTGAAAAGTGCAAAAATCACTTTGCTTAATATGTACATTTCTTAAGCTCCGCCCCCAGGAGGCAGGCTCATAAAAAAATCCCGTCCCCAGAGGCAGGTTCCCAAAAAAGATCCTCCCCCTCCCACCGGAGCCAAAAGAGGGCGTGAGGAGGGAGGCGGCCTGCCTCGGCACTTTGGCCTTAAAAAGCCAGAAAATGAAGGTTTGCTCTGAGCAAGATTCAAACCCACCACCTTCAGCTTGGGAGACCTATGCTTTACTCTTGCGCCACTAGGCATTTCACACTAATAAGAATTTGGAGGTTGTATTTAAGGTTGAAGGCAGAGGTGACAGGTCAAGGGATGAAAATCCTTTTCAGACACCTCTACCCCTTGCCAGAATGATTTAATCTAAAGGTGATGATCAGGGTTCATGACGACTCAACTGAGATTTAGGTTATTGTTTAAAACCATCTGTGGGAACATTTTTACTCTGTTTCCCACATTTACTCTTTCATTGAGCAAACAAGATGTTTAGTTTGCCATAATGTAATTACATTGCATACCAGTTATTGTCATCTCTTACTCTTAGTCTTAGTTTTAGATGACAAAAACTTTTGCACTTTTAATCAACCAGAAATATAATTGTTTTAATACATTACTTTTGCTGTTCTCACTCCAGACTTTATTTAAACAATTAAGTTGGATATAAAGTTTTCAACTAGTTTCTCAAACAGTGCTGTGACCACAGCACTTCTTTGATAAGCTGAATACAAAATAAAAAATAAACTACTTTAAAGTGAGAACAAATGCACTATAGCCTGTTTATCAAAACCTAAAGTGTTTGTGATTAGTATATATTTTTTTTACACTTACACATTTTTGTTAAAGAACATTTGCTGTTCTCACTTTAGACTGTTAAACGTCTTTAAAGTTTCCAACTCAAACAGTGCTGTTATGACCACAGCTCATCTTAGAATAGCTTATTTAATTTAAAAAGAAATACCACTTTATACACTCATGGCATGCAGCATGTCAATCAAATCAATTATAGGCTGAGCTCCATACTTGTGAACTGCATTCTGTTTTGAGCTAGTGACTCAAGGATACCTTTTTTAAATTGAATCCAACAAATTCCATTTCATGTATTTATTGCAACAAACACCAAACAATTAAATACAAAAACAAACAACAATTTGGGGGTAAGAACAGGACTATGGAAATTGTATACATGTGACCATGGCAGAGTAAGAACAGCTCAGTAAATTCAACTTGATGGTATTCCATCTTGGGAATCCATTAAAAGTGCTAAGGTGACCACACTGTTGATGTGTTCCACAATGGCAAGAGTAGACAAGCCTATAAGTAGAACTCTGTTAGAACCACAATGGCGAGAGTAGACAAGTCTATGAGTAGAACTCTGTTAGAACCACAATATGAAGGTACAGATCACAAAGGCAACATTTCTGCACATTTGGTCATCAACACTGATGTGTAGAGAAGGGAGGCCTGCGAAACATACATTAGGACCACCAAGTCCAAAAAGAATCATGGCCTAAACTCAAAAAGTGCTAAAGCAATTACAAGCAGTTTCCTACTTTGCTCAGTCAGTGCAAACAAAGAAAGACCAAACAGGAAAGCTAGCATGGCCAGTAGGCTTTATAGGGGAGGGGCTAATCAGTGACTACTTACACCTGGGTAATTGGGGGAAAGGTTAAGTGTATGGTTATCAGAGGCATCTTCCATGCCTTTGTGGCATAAGTATAAAAACAAAGGTATATAAACCAAAAGTGATAGGTTCAAAACTCAAACATGACTCAATATTAAAACTAAAAGAAACAATACCATTGAAGATGTCAAACAACTCCAATTTATGAGTAAAATAATTTTCAACAAAAACGTACTGACTCAAAATTTATGTAATGTCCTCAACTGCATTTCTCATGCATATGTGGCTGAAGAGTAAAATCCAGAGTTCATTTCTGCGACAGAACATTTTCACTGTCCATCTAAATTCTAAAAGGTGGGTTAAATATAAGTCCCAGATTGTACCTTACAGCCCAGCGTGGCTCAAAAGATAAATCTGAGGTTTACAACCCAAAGGTCACTGGTTCAAAACTCAAACAAAACTAATAATCAACAAAAAACTCAAACAAAACAAAAAGAAACTCAAACAAAACTAATAATCAACAAAAAACTCAAACCAAACAAAAAGAAACTCAATCAAAACAAAACTAAAAGAAACTCAAACAAAACTAATAATCAACAAAAAACTCAAACAAAACTAAAAGAAACTCAAACAAAACTAACAATCAACAAAAAACTATTCTATATAAAAACTGAAACAACAAATCAAACAAGGTTTCAAGCCTCTTGAATAACATTTTCACTGTCCTTCTGAAAGGTGCAGTGTTTGAACCTCCTAAAGTGTGCATTGTTTTTTAACCTCCTAATGGAACTCCTAAAGAACCTCTATATTCTGAAAGGTGGGTTAAGTCAGACATTCTCAACTGCATCACTTATGCCTGTGTGGCTCATGAGTAAAATCCAGTGTTTGTACACCAAAGGTTGCGAGTTCGAACCTGCCACAGGACATTTTCAGTCCATTCTTTATTCTGACAGGCTGGTTAAATATAAGTTCCCGATTGTACCTTACATGCCAATGTGGCGCAGGTGATAAGCCTGGGGTTTATAAACAGAACATTCTGGGTTCAAGTCCCCTGAAGAACATTTTCACTGTCCATTCTTTATTCTGACAGGCTGGTTAAATATAAGTTCCCGATTGTACCTTACATGCCACTGTGGCGCAGGTGATAAGCCTGGGGTTTATAAACAGAACATTCTGGGTTCAATTCCCCTGAAGAACATTTTCACTGTCCATCTAAATTCTAAAAGGCTGGTTAAATATAAGTTCCCGATTATACCTTACATGCCAGTGTGGCTCAATAGATAAAAACTAGGCTTCATAAACCAAACGTCATAGGTTCAAACCTCAAAGAAAACCAATACTCAACCAAAAGGTCAAACAAAAAAAAAAAAAAAAAAAAGAAATCAAACAAAACAGCTGAAATAAAGTGTCATAAAAAAACTCAAATATCTCAATAAAAATAAACTGGTTCAATCAAATTAATGTGAAAAGTGCAAAAATCACTTTGCTTAATATGTACATTTCTTAAGCTCCGCCCCCAGGAGGCAGGCTCATAAAAAAATCCCGCCCCAGAGGCAGGTTCCCAAAAAAGATCCTCCCCCTCCCACCGGAGCCAAAAGAGGGCGTGAGGAGGGAGGCG
This sequence comes from Protomyctophum parallelum, assembly GCF_964188405.1. Lineage (NCBI taxonomy): Eukaryota > Metazoa > Chordata > Actinopteri > Myctophiformes > Myctophidae > Protomyctophum > Protomyctophum parallelum. Next base: position 15,672,269 of record NC_139715.1, on the reverse strand, counting down.
GCCTGCCTCGGCACTTTGGCCTTAAAAAGCCAGAAAATGAAGGTTTGCTCTGAGCAAGATTCAAACCCACCACCTTCAGCTTGGGAGACCTATGCTTTACTCTTGCGCCACTAGGCATTTCACACTAATAAGAATTTGGAGGTTGTATTTAAGGTTGAAGGCAGAGGTGACAGGTCAAGGGATGAAAATCCTTTTCAGACACCTCTACCCCTTGCCAGAATGATTTAATCTAAAGGTGATGATCAGGGTTCATGACGACTCAACTGAGATTTAGGTTATTGTTTAAAACCATCTGTGGGAACATTTTTACTCTGTTTCCCACATTTACTCTTTCATTGAGCAAACAAGATGTTTAGTTTGCCATAATGTAATTACATTGCATACCAGTTATTGTCATCTCTTACTCTTAGTCTTAGTTTTAGATGACAAAAACTTTTGCACTTTTAATCAACCAGAAATATAATTGTTTTAATACATTACTTTTGCTGTTCTCACTCCAGACTTTATTTAAACAATTAAGTTGGATATAAAGTTTTCAACTAGTTTCTCAAACAGTGCTGTGACCACAGCACTTCTTTGATAAGCTGAATACAAAATAAAAAATAAACTACTTTAAAGTGAGAACAAATGCACTATAGCCTGTTTATCAAAACCTAAAGTGTTTGTGATTAGTATATATTTTTTTTACACTTACACATTTTTGTTAAAGAACATTTGCTGTTCTCACTTTAGACTGTTAAACGTCTTTAAAGTTTCCAACTCAAACAGTGCTGTTATGACCACAGCTCATCTTAGAATAGCTTATTTAATTTAAAAAGAAATACCACTTTATACACTCATGGCATGCAGCATGTCAATCAAATCAATTATAGGCTGAGCTCCATACTTGTGAACTGCATTCTGTTTTGAGCTAGTGACTCAAGGATACCTTTTTTAAATTGAATCCAACAAATTCCATTTCATGTATTTATTGCAACAAACACCAAACAATTAAATACAAAAACAAACAACAATTTGGGGGTAAGAACAGGACTATGGAAATTGTATACATGTGACCATGGCAGAGTAAGAACAGCTCAGTAAATTCAACTTGATGGTATTCCATCTTGGGAATCCATTAAAAGTGCTAAGGTGACCACACTGTTGATGTGTTCCACAATGGCAAGAGTAGACAAGCCTATAAGTAGAACTCTGTTAGAACCACAATGGCGAGAGTAGACAAGTCTATGAGTAGAACTCTGTTAGAACCACAATATGAAGGTACAGATCACAAAGGCAACATTTCTGCACATTTGGTCATCAACACTGATGTGTAGAGAAGGGAGGCCTGCGAAACATACATTAGGACCACCAAGTCCAAAAAGAATCATGGCCTAAACTCAAAAAGTGCTAAAGCAATTACAAGCAGTTTCCTACTTTGCTCAGTCAGTGCAAACAAAGAAAGACCAAACAGGAAAGCTAGCATGGCCAGTAGGCTTTATAGGGGAGGGGCTAATCAGTGACTACTTACACCTGGGTAATTGGGGGAAAGGTTAAGTGTATGGTTATCAGAGGCATCTTCCATGCCTTTGTGGCATAAGTATAAAAACAAAGGTATATAAACCAAAAGTGATAGGTTCAAAACTCAAACATGACTCAATATTAAAACTAAAATAAACAATACCATTGAAGATGTCAAACAACTCCAATTTATGAGTAAAATAATTTTCAACAAAAACGTACTGACTCAAAATTTATGTAATGTCCTCAACTGCATTTCTCATGCATATGTGGCTGAAGAGTAAAATCCAGAGTTCATTTCTGCGACAGAACATTTTCACTGTCCATCTAAATTCTAAAAGGTGGGTTAAATATAAGTCCCAGATTGTACCTTACAGCCCAGCGTGGCTCAAAAGATAAATCTGAGGTTTACAACCCAAAGGTCACTGGTTCAAAACTCAAACAAAACTAATAATCAACAAAAAACTCAAACAAAACAAAAAGAAACTCAAACAAAACTAATAATCAACAAAAAACTCAAACCAAACAAAAAGAAACTCAATCAAAACAAAACTAAAAGAAACTCAAACAAAACTAATAATCAACAAAAAACTCAAACAAAACTAAAAGAAACTCAAACAAAACTAACAATCAACAAAAAACTATTCTATATAAAAACTGAAACAACAAATCAAACAAGGTTTCAAGCCTCTTGAATAACATTTTCACTGTCCTTCTGAAAGGTGCAGTGTTTGAACCTCCTAAAGTGTGCATTGTTTTTTAACCTCCTAATGGAACTCCTAAAGAACCTCTATATTCTGAAAGGTGGGTTAAGTCAGACATTCTCAACTGCATCACTTATGCCTGTGTGGCTCATGAGTAAAATCCAGTGTTTGTACACCAAAGGTTGCGAGTTCGAACCTGCCACAGGACATTTTCAGTCCATTCTTTATTCTGACAGGCTGGTTAAATATAAGTTCCCGATTGTACCTTACATGCCAATGTGGCGCAGGTGATAAGCCTGGGGTTTATAAACAGAACATTCTGGGTTCAAGTCCCCTGAAGAACATTTTCACTGTCCATTCTTTATTCTGACAGGCTGGTTAAATATAAGTTCCCGATTGTACCTTACATGCCACTGTGGCGCAGGTGATAAGCCTGGGGTTTATAAACAGAACATTCTGGGTTCAATTCCCCTGAAGAACATTTTCACTGTCCATCTAAATTCTAAAAGGCTGGTTAAATATAAGTTCCCGATTATACCTTACATGCCAGTGTGGCTCAATAGATAAAAACTAGGCTTCATAAACCAAACGTCATAGGTTCAAACCTCAAAGAAAACCAATACTCAACCAAAAGGTCAAACAAAAAAAAAAACAAAAAAAAGAAATCAAACAAAACAGCTGAAATAAAGTGTCATAAAAAAACTCAAATATCTCAATAAAAATAAACTGGTTCAATCAAATTAATGTGAAAAGTGCAAAAATCACTTTGCTTAATATGTACATTTCTTAAGCTCCGCCCCCAGGAGGCAGGCTCATAAAAAAATCCCGCCCCAGAGGCAGGTTCCCAAAAAAGATCCTCCCCCTCCCACCGGAGCCAAAAGAGGGCGTGAGGAGGGAGGCGGCCTGCCTCGGCACTTTGGCCTTAAAAAGCCAGAAAATGAAGGTTTGCTCTGAGCAAGATTCAAACCCACCACCTTCAGCTTGGGAGACCTATGCTTTACTCTTGCGCCACTAGGCATTTCACACTAATAAGAATTTGGAGGTTGTATTTAAGGTTGAAGGCAGAGGTGACAGGTCAAGGGATGAAAATCCTTTTCAGACACCTCTACCCCTTGCCAGAATGATTTAATCTAAAGGTGATGATCAGGGTTCATGACGACTCAACTGAGATTTAGGTTATTGTTTAAAACCATCTGTGGGAACATTTTTACTCTGTTTCCCACATTTACTCTTTCATTGAGCAAACAAGATGTTTAGTTTGCCATAATGTAATTACATTGCATACCAGTTATTGTCATCTCTTACTCTTAGTCTTAGTTTTAGATGACAAAAACTTTTGCACTTTTAATCAACCAGAAATATAATTGTTTTAATACATTACTTTTGCTGTTCTCACTCCAGACTTTATTTAAACAATTAAGTTGGATATAAAGTTTTCAACTAGTTTCTCAAACAGTGCTGTGACCACAGCACTTCTTTGATAAGCTGAATACAAAATAAAAAATAAACTACTTTAAAGTGAGAACAAATGCACTATAGCCTGTTTATCAAAACCTAAAGTGTTTGTGATTAGTATATATTTTTTTTACACTTACACATTTTTGTTAAAGAACATTTGCTGTTCTCACTTTAGACTGTTAAACGTCTTTAAAGTTTCCAACTCAAACAGTGCTGTTATGACCACAGCTCATCTTAGAATAGCTTATTTAATTTAAAAAGAAATACCACTTTATACACTCATGGCATGCAGCATGTCAATCAAATCAATTATAGGCTGAGCTCCATACTTGTGAACTGCATTCTGTTTTGAGCTAGTGACTCAAGGATACCTTTTTTAAATTGAATCCAACAAATTCCATTTCATGTATTTATTGCAACAAACACCAAACAATTAAATACAAAAACAAACAACAATTTGGGGGTAAGAACAGGACTATGGAAATTGTATACATGTGACCATGGCAGAGTAAGAACAGCTCAGTAAATTCAACTTGATGGTATTCCATCTTGGGAATCCATTAAAAGTGCTAAGGTGACCACACTGTTGATGTGTTCCACAATGGCAAGAGTAGACAAGCCTATAAGTAGAACTCTGTTAGAACCACAATGGCGAGAGTAGACAAGTCTATGAGTAGAACTCTGTTAGAACCACAATATGAAGGTACAGATCACAAAGGCAACATTTCTGCACATTTGGTCATCAACACTGATGTGTAGAGAAGGGAGGCCTGCGAAACATACATTAGGACCACCAAGTCCAAAAAGAATCATGGCCTAAACTCAAAAAGTGCTAAAGCAATTACAAGCAGTTTCCTACTTTGCTCAGTCAGTGCAAACAAAGAAAGACCAAACAGGAAAGCTAGCATGGCCAGTAGGCTTTATAGGGGAGGGGCTAATCAGTGACTACTTACACCTGGGTAATTGGGGGAAAGGTTAAGTGTATGGTTATCAGAGGCATCTTCCATGCCTTTGTGGCATAAGTATAAAAACAAAGGTATATAAACCAAAAGTGATAGGTTCAAAACTCAAACATGACTCAATATTAAAACTAAAAGAAACAATACCATTGAAGATGTCAAACAACTCCAATTTATGAGTAAAATAATTTTCAACAAAAACGTACTGACTCAAAATTTATGTAATGTCCTCAACTGCATTTCTCATGCATATGTGGCTGAAGAGTAAAATCCAGAGTTCATTTCTGCGACAGAACATTTTCACTGTCCATCTAAATTCTAAAAGGTGGGTTAAATATAAGTCCCAGATTGTACCTTACAGCCCAGCGTGGCTCAAAAGATAAATCTGAGGTTTACAACCCAAAGGTCACTGGTTCAAAACTCAAACAAAACTAATAATCAACAAAAAACTCAAACAAAACAAAAAGAAACTCAAACAAAACTAACAATCAACAAAAAACTCAAACAAAACAAAAAGAAACTCAATCAAAACAAAACTAAAAGAAACTCAAACAAAACTAATAATCAACAAAAAACTCAAACAAAACTAAAAGAAACTCAATCAAAACAAAACTAAAAGAAACTCAAACAAAACTAATAATCAACAAAAAACTCAAACAAAACTAAAAGAAACTCAAACAAAACTAACAATCAACAAAAAACTATTCAATATAAAAACTGAAACAACAAATCAAACAAGGTTTCAAGCCTCTTGAATAACATTTTCACTGTCCTTCTGAAAGGTGCAGTGTTTGAACCTCCTAAAGTGTGCATTGTTTTTTAACCTCCTAATGGAACTCCTAAAGAACCTCTATATTCTGAAAGGTGGGTTAAGTCAGACATTCTCAACTGCATCACTTATGCCTGTGTGGCTCATGAGTAAAATCCAGTGTTTGTACACCAAAGGTTGCGAGTTCGAACCTGCCACAGGACATTTTCAGTCCATTCTTTATTCTGACAGGCTGGTTAAATATAAGTTCCCGATTGTACCTTACATGCCAATGTGGCGCAGGTGATAAGCCTGGGGTTTATAAACAGAACATTCTGGGTTCAAGTCCCCTGAAGAACATTTTCACTGTCCATTCTTTATTCTGACAGGCTGGTTAAATATAAGTTCCCGATTGTACCTTACATGCCACTGTGGCGCAGGTGATAAGCCTGGGGTTTATAAACAGAACATTCTGGGTTCAATTCCCCTGAAGAACATTTTCACTGTCCATCTAAATTCTAAAAGGCTGGTTAAATATAAGTTCCCGATTATACCTTACATGCCAGTGTGGCTCAATAGATAAAAACTAGGCTTCATAAACCAAACGTCATAGGTTCAAACCTCAAAGAAAACCAATACTCAACCAAAAGGTCAAAAAAAAAAAAAAAAAAAAAAAGAAATCAAACAAAACAGCTGAAATAAAGTGTCATAAAAAAACTCAAATATCTCAATAAAAATAAACTGGTTCAATCAAATTAATGTGAAAAGTGCAAAAATCACTTTGCTTAATATGTACATTTCTTAAGCTCCGCCCCCAGGAGGCAGGCTCATAAAAAAATCCCGCCCCAGAGGCGGGTTCCCAAAAAAGATCCTCCCCCTCCCACCGGAGCCAAAAGAGGGCGTGAGGAGGGAGGCGGCCTGCCTCGGCACTTTGGCCTTAAAAAGCCAGAAAATGAAGGTTTGCTCTGAGCAAGATTCAAACCCACCACCTTCAGCTTGGGAGACCTATGCTTTCCTCTTGCGCCACTAGGCATTTCACACTAATAAGAATTTGGAGGTTGTATTTAAGGTTGAAGGCAGAGGTGACAGGTCAAGGGATGAAAATCCTTTTCAGACACCTCTACCCCTTGCCAGAATGATTTAATCTAAAGGTGATGATCAGGGTTCATGACGACTCAACTGAGATTTAGGTTATTGTTTAAAACCATCTGTGGGAACATTTTTACTCTGTTTCCCACATTTACTCTTTCATTGAGCAAACAAGATGTTTAGTTTGCCATAATGTAATTACATTGCATACCAGTTATTGTCATCTCTTACTCTTAGTCTTAGTTTTAGATGACAAAAACTTTTGCACTTTTAATCAACCAGAAATATAATTGTTTTAATACATTACTTTTGCTGTTCTCACTCCAGACTTTATTTAAACAATTAAGTTGGATATAAAGTTTTCAACTAGTTTCTCAAACAGTGCTGTGACCACAGCACTTCTTTGATAAGCTGAATACAAAATAAAAAATAAACTACTTTAAAGTGAGAACAAATGCACTATAGCCTGTTTATCAAAACCTAAAGTGTTTGTGATTAGTATATATTTTTTTTACACTTACACATTTTTGTTAAAGAACATTTGCTGTTCTCACTTTAGACTGTTAAACGTCTTTAAAGTTTCCAACTCAAACAGTGCTGTTATGACCACAGCTCATCTTAGAATAGCTTATTTAATTTAAAAAGAAATACCACTTTATACACTCATGGCATGCAGCATGTCAATCAAATCAATTATAGGCTGAGCTCCATACTTGTGAACTGCATTCTGTTTTGAGCTAGTGACTCAAGGATACCTTTTTTAAATTGAATCCAACAAATTCCATTTCATGTATTTATTGCAACAAACACCAAACAATTAAATACAAAAACAAACAACAATTTGGGGGTAAGAACAGGACTATGGAAATTGTATACATGTGACCATGGCAGAGTAAGAACAGCTCAGTAAATTCAACTTGATGGTATTCCATCTTGGGAATCCATTAAAAGTGCTAAGGTGACCACACTGTTGATGTGTTCCACAATGGCAAGAGTAGACAAGCCTATAAGTAGAACTCTGTTAGAACCACAATGGCGAGAGTAGACAAGTCTATGAGTAGAACTCTGTTAGAACCACAATATGAAGGTACAGATCACAAAGGCAACATTTCTGCACATTTGGTCATCAACACTGATGTGTAGAGAAGGGAGGCCTGCGAAACATACATTAGGACCACCAAGTCCAAAAAGAATCATGGCCTAAACTCAAAAAGTGCTAAAGCAATTACAAGCAGTTTCCTACTTTGCTCAGTCAGTGCAAACAAAGAAAGACCAAACAGGAAAGCTAGCATGGCCAGTAGGCTTTATAGGGGAGGGGCTAATCAGTGACTACTTACACCTGGGTAATTGGGGGAAAGGTTAAGTGTATGGTTATCAGAGGCATCTTCCATGCCTTTGTGGCATAAGTATAAAAACAAAGGTATATAAACCAAAAGTGATAGGTTCAAAACTCAAACATGACTCAATATTAAAACTAAAAGAAACAATACCATTGAAGATGTCAAACAACTCCAATTTATGAGTAAAATAATTTTCAACAAAAACGTACTGACTCAAAATTTATGTAATGTCCTCAACTGCATTTCTCATGCATATGTGGCTGAAGAGTAAAATCCAGAGTTCATTTCTGCGACAGAACATTTTCACTGTCCATCTAAATTCTAAAAGGTGGGTTAAATATAAGTCCCAGATTGTACCTTACAGCCCAGCGTGGCTCAAAAGATAAATCTGAGGTTTACAACCCAAAGGTCACTGGTTCAAAACTCAAACAAAACTAATAATCAACAAAAAACTCAAACAAAACAAAAAGAAACTCAAACAAAACTAACAATCAACAAAAAACTCAAACAAAACAAAAAGAAACTCAATCAAAACAAAACTAAAAGAAACTCAAACAAAACTAATAATCAACAAAAAACTCAAACAAAACTAAAAGAAACTCAATCAAAACAAAACTAAAAGAAACTCAAACAAAACTAATAATCAACAAAAAACTCAAACAAAACTAAAAGAAACTCAAACAAAACTAACAATCAACAAAAAACTATTCAATATAAAAACTGAAACAACAAATCAAACAAGGTTTCAAGCCTCTTGAATAACATTTTCACTGTCCTTCTGAAAGGTGCAGTGTTTGAACCTCCTAAAGTGTGCATTGTTTTTTAACCTCCTAATGGAACTCCTAAAGAACCTCTATATTCTGAAAGGTGGGTTAAGTCAGACATTCTCAACTGCATCACTTATGCCTGTGTGGCTCATGAGTAAAATCCAGTGTTTGTACACCAAAGGTTGCGAGTTCGAACCTGCCACAGGACATTTTCAGTCCATTCTTTATTCTGACAGGCTGGTTAAATATAAGTTCCCGATTGTACCTTACATGCCAATGTGGCGCAGGTGATAAGCCTGGGGTTTATAAACAGAACATTCTGGGTTCAAGTCCCCTGAAGAACATTTTCACTGTCCATTCTTTATTCTGACAGGCTGGTTAAATATAAGTTCCCGATTGTACCTTACATGCCACTGTGGCGCAGGTGATAAGCCTGGGGTTTATAAACAGAACATTCTGGGTTCAATTCCCCTGAAGAACATTTTCACTGTCCATCTAAATTCTAAAAGGCTGGTTAAATATAAGTTCCCGATTATACCTTACATGCCAGTGTGGCTCAATAGATAAAAACTAGGCTTCATAAACCAAACGTCATAGGTTCAAACCTCAAAGAAAACCAATACTCAACCAAAAGGTCAAACAAAAACAAAAACCAAAAAAAAAAAAAAAGAAATCAAACAAAACAGCTGAAATAAAGTGTCATAAAAAACCTCAAATATCTCAATAAAAATAAACTGGTTCAATCAAATTAATGTGAAAAGTGCAAAAATCACTTTGCTTAATATGTACATTTCTTAAGCTCCGCCCCCAGGAGGCAGGCTCATAAAAAAATCCCGCCCCAGAGGCGGGTTCCCAAAAAAGATCCTCCCCCTCCCACCGGAGCCAAAAGAGGGCGTGAGGAGGGAGGCGGCCTGCCTCGGCACTTTGGCCTTAAAAAGCCAGAAAATGAAGGTTTGCTCTGAGCAAGATTCAAACCCACCACCTTCAGCTTGGGAGACCTATGCTTTCCTCTTGCGCCACTAGGCATTTCACACTAATAAGAATTTGGAGGTTGTATTTAAGGTTGAAGGCAGAGGTGACGGGTCAAGGGATGAAAATCCTTTTCAGACACCTCTACCCCTTGCCAGAATGATTTAATCTAAAGGTGATGATCAGGGTTCATGACGACTCAACTGAGATTTAGGTTATTGTTTAAAACCATCTGTGGGAACATTTTTACTCTGTTTCCCACATTTACTCTTTCATTGAGCAAACAAGATGTTTAGTTTGCCATAATGTAATTACATTGCATACCAGTTATTGTCATCTCTTAATCTTAGTTTTAGATGACCAAAACTTTTGCACTTTTAATCAACCAGAAATATAATTGTTTTGTTTAATACATTACTTTTGCTGTTCTCACTCCAGACTTTATTTAAACAATTAAGTTGGATATAAAGTTTTCAACTAGTTTCTCAAACAGTGCTGTGACCACAGCACTTCTTTGATAAGCTGAATTAAAAAAAAGAAAAACTACTTTAAAGTGAGAACAAATGCACTATAGCCTGTTTATCAAAACCTAAAGTGTTTTGTGATTAGTATATATTTTTTTACACTTACATTTTTGTTAAAGAACATTTGCTGTTCTCACTTTAGACTGTTAAACGTCTTTAAAGTTTTCAACTCAAACAGTGCTGTTATGACCACAGCTCATCTTAGAATAGCTTATTTCATTTAAAAAGAAATACCACTTTATACACTCATGGCATGCAGCATGTCAATCAAATCAATTATAGGCTGAGCTCCATACTTGTGAACTGCATTCTGTTTTGAGCTAGTTACTCAAGGATACCTTTTTAAATTGAATCCAACAAATTCCATTTCATGTATTTATTGCAACAAACACCAAACAATTAAATACAAAAACAAACAACAATTTAGGGTAAGAACAGGACTATGGAAATTGCATACATGTGACCATGGCAGAGTAAGAACAGCTCAGTAAATTCAACTTGATGGTATTCCATCTTGGGAATCCATTAAAAGTGCTAAGGTAACCACACTGTTGATGTGTTCCACAATGGCAAGAGTAGACAAGCCTATAAGTAGAACTCTGTTAGAACCACAATATGAAGGTACAGATCACAAAGGCAACATTTCTGCACATTTGGTCATCAACACTGATGTGTAGAGAAGGGATGCCTGTGAAACATACATTAAGACCACCAAGTCCAAAGAAAATCAATGGCCTAAACTCAAAAAGTGCTAAAGCAATTACAAGCAGTTTCCTACTTTGCTCAGTCAGTGCAAACAAAGAAAGACCAAACAGGAAAGAGAGCATGGCCAGTAGGTTTTATAGGGGAGGGGCTAATCAGTGACTACTTACACCTGGGTAATTGGGGGAAAGGTTAAGTGTATGGTTATCAGAGGCATCTTCCATGACTATTTTTTTACACTTAATTTTTTTTGTTAAAGAACATTTGCTGTTCTCACTTTAGACTGTTACAATAAAATGGTCATTAAAGTGTTTTCAACTAGTTTCTCAAACAGTGCTGTTATGACCACAGCTCATCTTAGAGTAGCTCAATTAATTTAGAAAAAAACAACACTTTATACACTCATGGCATGCAGCATGTCAATCAAATCAAGTATAGGCTGAGTTTTGAGCTATTCTAGTGACTCACGGAAACATTATTTAATTTAATCAAACAAATTCCATTTCACTTATTTATTATAACAAACACCAATCAATTAAATACAAAAACAAACAACAATTTGGGCTAAGAACTAAGTACTGTGGAATTGTATGTGTGACCATGTCTTAAATTCAACTTGATGGTATGCCATCTTGGGAAACCATTAAAAGTGCTAAGGTAACCACACTGCTTATGCATTACACAATGGTGAGAGTAGACAAGCCTATAAGCAGAGGCTTGTTAGAAGAACCACAATATGAAGGTCAAAGGCAACATTTCTGCACATTGGTCATCGACACTGATGCGTAGAGAGGGGACGCCTGAGAAAAATACATTAGGACCACAAAGTCCAAAAATTGTATCGATGGCCTAAACTCAAAAAGTGCTACAAGCAGTTTCCTACTTTGCTCAGTCAGTGCACACAAAGAAAGACCAAACAGGAAAGGGAGCATGGGCACCAGGCTTTATAGGGGAGGGGCTAATCAGTGACTACTTACACCTGAGTAATTGGGGGTGTGGCCTGGTCTCCCTGTCAGGTGTAAGTAGCCAATCAAAGTCCCATTTGCAGCAGAAATATAATTCAATTACAGCATTCAGTAATCCAAATAAAATCACTGAATCATTACTGAGGTGTTAGTGTTTGTTGTCAGGTTCTTATGTTCTTATAGTACTTATAGTTTGATACCAGTGGTTTTAAAATGTTCTGACTTGGCCCAGGCTGTGGCGTAACCGTCTGGGCACCCGACTGGTAATCCAGTCGCAGTGTGCCGGGGGTTCGACTCCCGAGCCCGACACGGCCTTTACTGCATGTCATCCCCCCATCTCTCTCCCGTTTCCTGTCAGCCTACTGTCTGTCCCTTCAAAAAAACAAACAATAAAAGGCGTAAGCCGCAAAAAAATATAACGTAACATATTTAAAGGATGACAACCGCTTTGCAACAAAATACAATATATTAACAGAAAAAATGAATTTAAAGGTTACATGAAAAATTACTGAAATGTTCAATGATTCAAAGCAATAACAACAGTTCCTTTCCGAAAGGAGACTCAAAGCATAACTAAATGTCACTGTTGGAGTAGGATCGGTTTGGGGGAAAGGAGGAATCGATTCTTCGTTCACACAAGCACAAATGTGGTTGTTTCCCCACCGGCTTTCAGGTACAGCATGGCTTTTATTGACCTTATGCAGACCAGCAAGGTGCTAACTAGTCTAGTTAGCACCTTGCTGGCAACTTTACAGTTTGAAAGAGGATAATTCAAGCTTTCCGTACAGCTGCAATATTGGTGAGTTTGACGTTGTTTAATGCAATCAGATAAGACTTTTCTGTTTGGATGAATGGGGTTGTCATGGAGATGAGGTGAGCCACCAATCCGTGAAGCGTGCACTGGCGTGCACTAGCTGTAGTGATTTCAAAAGCACTTCTACCTGATCTTAGTTCAAAACATGAATAAACTGATGCGAGGGTTAATTATAGGGTTATTGATCTACATCAATCATATCCAAGCTGATTAACATCAACCAGTTGGCTGAAGATTAGCATATTTCAGCTCTGCTGGCCTTGCATGTGCCTTCACTGGTGCTGACTGCAAACTAAGAAATGAGAAATTCCATCACCTCTTGACCATGTGGGGTTCATCTGAACTCAGAAAATGGTAAACTAGTATAGACCGATTCCGTACCGGTTTCATGGTCGCAGCCTACGTATTTCCTGTAGGCGGACTCGACGTAGCTGCGGGGGTAAAACCCTCACCAGGCGCACCTCTTCCACTACAGTGAACGGCAGAGTGACTGATGTTAGTTTGCCTCAAACTTTACTCCTTTACCTGCTTTTTTACTAACACTAACATTACAAAGATGCCCAGAACATCGAGATGAACCTGTGTAGTTTATGGCTGCTCCAACAGTAGTGGCAACATAACAAATAAAATAAAACGGAATGTCTAATATCCACCGCGATGGCTGAGACCAGAGCCATTGAGTAATGGTTGAGACAAAGCAGTGAAGAATCCTGCAAGATACATAATTTCAGTCTTACCCAATACCCAATCTTTCTGTTTTATAAACACAAGGCTGCTGTATTTTATACCTCATACTAAGCATTTAAAGTATGAGGTATAAAGTACAGCAGCCTTGTGTTAATAAAACAGAAATATTTGGTATTGGGTAAGACTGGCGTTATGTATCTTTCACTGCTTTGTCTCAACCATTGCTCAATGGCTCTGGTCTCGTCCACCGCGGTGGATATTAGACATTCCGTTTTTATTTTATTTTTATGTTGCCACTACTGTTGGAGCAGCCATAAACTACACAGGTTCATCTCGATGTTCTGGGCATCTTTGTAATGTTAGTGTTAGTAAAAAAGCAGGTAAAGGAGTAAAGTTTGAGGCAAACTAACATCAGTCACTCTGCCGTTCACTGTAGTGGAAGAGGTGCGCCTGGTTAGGGTTTTACCCCCGCAGCTACGTCGAGTCCGCCTACAGGAAATACGTAGGCTGCGACCATGAGACCCGCTACGGAATCGGTCTATAGGGCCTCTATGGTTGGAAGGTGACGTCACCCCCAAAGCCCTCATTGATGTATTGTCTGAAGACGGGACAGACGAGGGTGAGAAGAAAATCAATGATGAAGAGGAGGAAGATGATATGATTAAACCTAAAGTAGTTGATATGATATGGTGGTGAATTTAAGGTGTACATGTTGGTGTGGCATAACAATAACTTTGTTACAAGTTCAGTCAGGACAACTCAAGAATGGATGGAGAATATATATTTATTGAATATAAGATGAGCAATATATTTATTATGGTTTGGCGATGTACTTTTTAGGTACAAGCGCATCAGTCCCGACCATAGGGACTCTGAGGTCACATTCTCACCTAATACTTCGGTAGACTCGGATCCGTATGGGCGGGGATTGGGATTCTTGCATATTTAATTGCCTGCGGTTTGCCTTCACACTGTCATTCGCAGCAATTGGAAACGCAGCAAGGGGGACCTTTATCAATGTGTTCCGTTCATAAACTATAGCCTACACAGTGAAATCTATGGTGATAAAATTACACTCATAACGTGCATGTGTCGTGCCGTCTGGGACCCCCCCCCCCCCCCCCTCTCTCTCTCTCTACGCACGCAGCCGCCACACACTGTTCTTTTGGGCATGGAGGCACAGCGCTGCATAGCGCACTGATATAACTCCCCAGTCCCACACAGTGAAAGCACTCCATGTTTACGGCACGCACAGACAGACAGACAGAATATTATGTAGGCTATAATACACTGCAGTGTTTTTATGTGTTTTCTTAAGCAATTGATTAATGTACACGAACGTCCTCATTTCGATCAGGGCTTCAGTCTCCTTATTCGACCACGTCTATCCACAGTAACGGGACATCTTTGCGCTGCGTAAAATATGCCTTCTCCGTCTCCAACTGTGTTCAGCTCCTCACCCGCCACATTATGTTTGCTTCATTTCCTTTATTTACTGCGGATTGCATTCACACCTGCACCGAATCGTAGTCAAGTGCGATTCGAAGCGAAGCGAAACCCACGTTTTTGGACGGAGTAAAATGCGGTTATTTGCTGCGCATTAGGATTCGAATGAGCCTTCACACCTGCCAAACGAAGCGCACTTTCTGACAATGCGCAGCAGAATTCGTTTTAATCGCAGCAAAGCTCTCTGGTATGAATGCGACCTGAATCCCCCATACCTAAACAGTAGATCCAAAACGACAGGTGGTAGCTGGGGTGGAGGTGGGTGAGCAGCAGGTTTGTATACAGCAGCAAGCAGGTATACAGTAGGCAGCAGCAAGAAAGGAAGCAGGAGGAGAAATGCAAACCTCCGGTTAAAGTAGCCGGTATGAAGAAGGAGTGAGTGTGTGATTGGCTGAGTGAATCATGTGAATGAGAGTGTGATGCTGAGGCGGCCCAATTAACAGCCGGCAGCAACTGTACTGAGGTTCCCTCACAAATGCTCATTTATTTGACACCAATGCCTGGTTTTGTGTGTTCTTCCCGTGATGTCGTGTGTGGCCAAGTCTGGACTTTTTATGATGAAAATTGTTGCGTACAAACTTTCAGGCCAAGTG
>NC_139715.1:15444444-15651944 GCF_964188405.1 Protomyctophum parallelum | reverse complement strand
AATAACATTACTTTGAGACCGTGGTGTTTTTTTACGAACGCAAAAAGACACTCAAAGCAAATTCCTTAAAAGGGGGAAGAAAAACAAAAAACAATTAAAGGCTAATAGGCCTAAAAGTCTGGAATTAATTTGATAATTCTAAGTTCCATCTTTTTAGCGCAATAAAAGCACTTTTTGTTGTAAACATGAAAACATTCCCACAAATTAATATGGATGCTTAAATGAAAATGCCTAATCCAACAACATTTAACTTGGGATGGGTCATTTATTTAGGGATAGTTTATTGATGTACTGTATGTGGTTAACCAGTGTTTCTCACAGCACAGCTAAATATCGTGACTTTGTTGAGCTCGCTTTTTGCATTTGTTTCTACTCAAACTTTCCTTCATTCCTGTGTTCGTTGATGTTTGTGTTTCTTTCTACTTTTGACAGTGATTTATTCATTAATTTATTTACACACACAATACTGTATGTATTTATGTACTTTTGTGTATGTATGTATATTGTATACCGATTTGGGGCGTTACAACTCACTTGTTTTGAAACAAAGTACGGTTCAAAGACACATATGGTGCAATTTGGCTGGTCTAATTGTTCTGTGCTCATGTCTGGTTAACTTATTTTGGTGTTTACTACACACAACACAAAGAAAAACTAAATGGAAACTGGGCTTGACATAATTTGCTACAGTATTTGTCTTTGTACTCCTGTTTAAAGAAAGGCCTTTCATAAGCTGCTCAATGATCAGCACAATAATAACAAATGAACTGCTTGTGACGGAACGTTCCACCAATTAGAATCCAACCGGCAACCGCTATTGGCGGAACGTTACATCAGAGAAGCTTTATTATTGATATCAAACCGGATCGCTGGTTTCTTCTGGACAGGTTTCGCGCACGCGCATTGCCGTTCACTTCTTGTATACAGGCGGACTAAAAAGCTGAATAACTATAAATCTACGGAGCTCTCCATGGTTTTGACAAAACGCCCAAAGTTCGGAGGCCTTTTCTGATTATTCGGTGATCTCGATTGGAACATTGGTACTTCTAGAGCAAGGACTGCCCTCTTGGCTCCTCTGTCCCCAAATATTTCCACGCAGCTAAACATTATATAGACTTGTGAAACACCCTGTGTTAAATGGTAAACGGTGCATTTATATAGCGCCTTTGGCGCTTTACATAGATTGTGCATTACATACACCCATTCACACACACATCCACACACCGATGCTGGAGGAAACCATGAAAGGCACCAACCTGCACATCGCAATTAGGGGTGTCCCGCAGTGTCTTGCTCAAGGACACTTCGACACTACCTCCATCCGGTCACTCTACCCCAGAGCCACTGCCACCGTGTTCCCTCTCTACATTCGAAAAACCCAGCAGGACTAACCTTCATTGTACGCACAGATACATATACGGACAAATGTTGCATGCACGCACACAGAGAGAGATAGAGAGAGGGAGAGAGAAACTTTGACACTAATGTATAACCTACCTAGGGGGCCTATGGTTGCTTTAAAGCATTTGAGAATACAACATTCAGGGCCCATCATGTTGTGGTTGTGTCCCTCCTGTGAATATACTGCTTGAACTTTGGCCCCCGAGATCCGCTAAAGTCAACGTGTCAACGTGCTACTTAAAGCATTAGGTGACTGTGTATGCTCTGTAAGGTTTTAATTCAATTATGATTGTTCATTCTCCATAAAACAGGAGAGAATATGCTTTCCAGTTTTTCCCCGCTACAGAATGCACACTATTCCCACAATTACATCCATCCACACTTTGTCTGTCAGTTTCCCATGAAGCGGTTTTGTGGGTATGATGAAATTAACATTTAGTTCATGTTCTAGTTTATGCATTCAATCCTTTTAATTTTCTCATCCTTGTGGGCAAGATACTAACAGAGACATCGGGAGTGGCAAGTGGATAGCTTGTAGCATAGCGGTATGCGTTTGTCTTCAAGGCAGAAAGAAAGAAAGAAAGAAAGAAAGAAAGAAAGAAAGAAAGAAAGAAAGAAAGAAAGTATAGCAGTAAATGCTGGAGAAAGGCAAGGTGGAGATCTGCTGAGAGAGAGAGAGAGAGAGAGAGAGAGAGAGAGAGAGAGAGAGAGAAAGAAGGGAGGAGGGATCACAGCTGTGTGGGATGCCATAGACTCAGGGACCAGCTGCAGACACTTGTGTAGAAAGTGGCACCAGGTGCCAGGGATTTCACGCTGCTTCCCTCCTCCAGCGGTTGACTGTGCAGACTGCTGAACCGTTTACTGGCTGTATTAGCACCGGCTGTTCCTTCTCAGCTCCCGCTGGAGTTAGACAGAGCTAAGACATCATTGTTATTGTTGTTACTGGTATATTTGGTCTGACCTGCAGCCAACCAGGCAGGTCAGAGCAGAAGTGCTTATCATTTTCAAGTTGCAAGACATCAACATTAGGGCCATTGAACATAAAATATTAGACCAATCCGAGTGTCTTTCTCGTCTTTAAGGCCAAGGTGCACTTGAGCTGGGCGATGAGACACAAACTATTTTCTGGAAAAGGGAAGTATTAAGTATCACATCGCGAGCCAATGTTATTTCACCAAGGGATTCTACTCTGCGGACCCCTGTGCCGACCTCCGTGGTGGCCCCCGCTGTACCCGCGGACCGCCACGCAGACTACTGTGGACCCCCACGCCGACCTCCACGGGGACCCCCGCTGTATCCACGGACCTCCACACAGGCTACCGTGGGACTTCTTTATATCTGCCAAGCCAATGTCATTGTCAACACTACAACCGACAGCTGTGCGTGAGGTACGATATACAATGGTTTGGAGAATGGGCTACCGAGAGTGTACAAATACAAACAAATGGACCCATAAGAGTCCATTTGTACAGTCTCAGAGTTTATTGTCATAAAAGGGTCCTTTGGTTCCATTTGTACTAGCTAGGCTACACTCAGTCTCTCAGAGTTAGAGAGTCACCTGGACAGATCCTGTTGTTTCCACTCGCACAAATACCGATAGACACAGATATTTACATTTCATAGCACAATTCTGTAGATATAATAAGCCAGCTGGTAATTATGACTACGTCATCAAGTCTTGTTTAGCGGGATAGTAGGCTGACAGGAAATGGGGAGAGAGATGGGGGGTGACTCGCAGTAAAGACCGTCGGGATCGGGAGTCGAGCCCGCTGTACTGTACACTGTACAGTGTACTGTACACTGTACACTGCCAGACTGATTTGCCAGCCACGGTGCCTGGACCGCTGAGCCATGGCCCAGGCCCACAATCCCGTCTCACGTTGCATGGAACACACGACCTTAGGTGTTTTAAGCGGCTGACATCCCTTGGGGAACCTCTTCAGAGCTATAGCACTCCATATCAAACCAGTGCAAAGTACACAACCCCATTATTTGAGTCAAAGTAGATACTCCTGGTCAAATATTAGTCCACTGCAAATGAAAGTTGCTCAGTAAATATTTTAGCTGGAGCTAAAGTACTGTAATGTTTTGCTTTTAAAAATACTTCAAACGTACATTTAATGCATTGCTGTATTTAAAGAAGCTTGTAACTCTGAAACCACTATGCTACACAAAGCCTATAGAAACGCCAATAAAACTTAACGTGGCAGTGTTCTTATACAGCTGTGTTTGTGTGTGCGTGCATGGGCATTAGAGAAAAACATTAATGCTGTATAAACATTAAGTTAAGTTAAATGTATCCAAAAGTGTAAAATGTGTGTGTGTGTGTGTGTGTGTGTGTGTGTGTGTGTGTGTGTGTGTGTGTGTGTGTGTGTGTGTGTGTGTGTGTGTGTGTGGTTGGTGTGTGGGGGGGGGGCATGGGTACTGTGGCCTAATGGCAGCATGCTTACAAGGATTGGTGCTGATCCATACGATGGTTTGCAAGATTAGTTTCTCTCTCTCTCTCTCTCTCTCTCTCCTACTCTCTCTCTCTCGCCACTCAGTAGGCGTTCCTGCATAACTTCCGGGTTTGATGATGATGTCACACGCATACACTCTATAATGCACCATGTCTGTGTGTATGTACAGTACGTCTGAAATCCACATAACTCGAGAACATTTCGCCCCACCGACTTCAAATTTGACACATGCGTTCCACACCACCACAGGGAGTGAAGTGCCCGGTGTCAAGTCCATCGAACCCACAGTTGTCCAGAACCGCCACAAAAGGCCTCTGCCCGGGCTCTGCAGGGCCCAGGCTCCATATGGAGCTGGCCTATTCTGACATCACAAGTTAACACTCCATATTTGGGCATGCCAGACACAGAACTCCATATACAGGAATAAAGGGACACAGAGAGACAGATACAGAAATCTCCATATATGGGCATGAAAGGGATACAGATAGATGGGTGGAATGGGTACTATAACACGGGTACAACGGGTATTGCATAACCGGGTATGGCATGGATGTTACCGACTCGGTGCTCTACAGCCGGGCACCGGTCTAGTTTAGTTAATTAGTCTGGTTTACTTAGTTTGATTCGTTGATAAAATAATAGGAATATAAAAACGTGCTTTTTGATAATTTGATTCATTGACAAATAATCAATAGAATAATCACTAAAAAATGTTATAGTGCAGCCCTAGATTCAGCTCAACAAAAATAAATATATACTGTATATATATATCCACAAAGCCTCCGGGCGCTCGACTTCGGGCACAGAGGCGTCTTTCACTGTGCCTGGGACGTTATACCAAACCCCCCGAAGTCTGCACCTTAAAGTTAAAGTGCCCCTGAGAAAGGCACCTAGTAAAGAACCAAAGCATGCAGAGATAAATAGTAAGAAACGAGAGACACCTTAAGACACTTGTGTCGTTTAAACCTCTTTGGCACAGGCTTCAAAACACACACACACATGCGCGCCCGCGTGCACCCTCTCCTGCGTTGGTTGAAGACATTGGATGGGACATGGGCCCCTCTACCCCCTCTCTCCCTGCTGTCTCGTCCCATCTCCTCGGTAGGCCGTCAGCGAGGCAGAGGCTGATCCCTGATCTGCCGTTTATCTAATCACAGGCGTTTGAAGCTCGGCCGCCATGTAAACACACAAAGGAAGTCTTTAGAGCGGTAATCACAGCGCTTCTCTCGCACTGCTCACACACGCACGCGCCGGACCGGTGCTGCACACCAACCACAAATATATATAGGCAGGCGTGCGCAAATACCCCCACACACACGCGCAAATGCTGACACATGAACACACATTTATGCACAGAACCTGAAATATGCTTAGATGCACACATAAGCGCGCGTGCGAGCGCGCGCACACGCACACACACACACACACACACACACACGCACACACGCGCGTGCAAGCTCTACTTTCGAACCCAGACAACTGCTAACAATTAGGGCAATTAGTGGCTCCACGTTGCCAGCCAGCCACGCAGTTTGTTTATAATGTGATCGAACACAAACGTCAAAACAGTGGAGCTTTGAGAGAAACAAGATGCACCGGAGAGATGAAATTCTAACTGTCACGCCGGCACCCGACTGCTAACAAGAAATGGGGAGTCGGTTGATGGAATGATACGTAATCAAGCCAAGGGAAATGAAATGGAATGATGCAACGTTACTTTCCTTTGGTGGACCATCTTAACTCGCTCTCTTTCTCCCGCTCATAATATGTCTTCTTTTTTCTTAGAGCAAGGCTCAAGGTTCAATGTGATTTTATTGGTGGCAACATTGCAGGTATAGCGGAAGTTCCTCGAGCTTCCTCAACATTGTGGATGTAAAAACATAAAATAGGCTAAAATACAAACAGTGTTTATATCAGAATGAAAAAAGGGAATAATAGTAGCAGAATGTAGAAATACAAATTAGCAATCCAAAATAGAATAGCACAAAAGCACACATGCACTTTCATGTCATTCACGCATGCACAGATCTAGTGTGATACAGTGTATACTGTATATGCGCCTAGGATAGTAAAACTGGGAAAGTGACCGACATTACAGATGAGGATGGTGAATTGTTGATTAACATTCATTTTAACCCTTGTAGACCTTTGTCCTGAGTAACACCCCCCCCCCCCCCACAAACACACACACACACACACACACACTGACTGACTGCCTGAGGCCTCAGACACACATATCAAACGTCTGTGTTTCATGGCCGCCTCAATGCTTTTCCAATGGAAGTCGCGTCACAAGTGTTTGGTCAAACCACGTGACTTCCATTGGAAAAGCATCGAGGCGGCCATGAAACACAGACGGAACACAGAATGTTCATCTGATATGTGTGTATGATGCCTGACTGAAAAGGCAGTCAGCATGACAACGCCGTACATCTTTAGTGTTATACTTTCATGTACCACCAGCCTTGGCTAAAAGGGATCGACAGGCTGTCTACATGTCTGACCGACTATTTCTCCTCGGACGTATTGGTCACTGTTCTCAACTCTCTGACTGCCATCAATCAACTCACAGCCCTGCTCTAAAAACCCTGCTCTGCACGTCGCCTCCTCCTGCCTCTCTGACAGACAGCGCCGGCGCTGTCTCTGTCTGTCTCCTAGTAGCAGTGTGAGTGACCTACAGTCCGGTTTGTGGGCTCGACGGCCCTCAGGCAGCGCTTAACGGCAGCGCTCCGCGTGTTATCTGTCGGCTAATCGCATCCACCAGGAGGGTGGATGCGATTACGGCGGCCATGTTTATTTAAGTGATAATCATTACAACAGCCCTGCCTGCCGAGCGACCCCCTAATGTGTCCGGCAGATCACACGGTACCTGAATGACTTATTTTTCTTTTCTTTTTTTCCCTATATTATTCTGTCCTGAATTCCAAAATGTATTAGGCGGACAATTTGTATCCATATCAGATTCAGTAGAGGTGCTGCAGCTTTACGGGAACAAAAAGAACAGTTGTTCTGTTAATACAATGCAGAACATGAACACAGACATAAATACAATACATTGTTATTTCTTTACATGGTTGATTGATTTATTTATTTATTTAAGTGTCATGATTAGGGTTGTCCCGATCCTATCACGTGATTGGAAATCGGAGCCGATCACGTCATTTTCAAATGAGCGGAATCGGATCGGCAGCAAAAAAAACGTGATCGGGACATCCCTAGTATCAATATTAAATCCATATCATGATATTAGTATATTGTACTATTCAGATATGGCCAAATACTCAAAATCAAATGATCGTAATCGGATCGGGAGCACAAACAAAACGTGATCGGGACATCCCTAGTCATAATGCTTCCAAGGAAGCCCAGCAGTGGCGTGCACAGACATTTAGAGGGGCAGGTGCTCAAGTGAAAAAGGGCACCTTGTGCAGCGCGTGGAACCGGCCGGTTGCCATTATAGTGTGGGATTTAGCATGAGGCGTAAATAATATATTAGAAGCTTTTTTATCAAGATTTGATCAATGTCACCATGGTCAACATATACTGTACAAAAAAGGGGAACATTCTTTTTTTGTTGTTTTGTTTTTTCAAAAGGGCACATTGCCAAAAGGGCAGGGGGTGCTCTAGCGCCCCCTAGTGTCTATCTGTGCACGCCACTGAAGCCCAGCCCATTACAGAGCACTTTTACTTTCACGTTACATAAACAATGAAAGAAACAATGCATCCTACTTAACAGTTCACAAACAATGATCAAATGAAATAATGAACTAAAGAACACCAGAGCTTCATACATGGCAGATTACATAATTATACAACATAAAATAAAATACTGTACAACATCGGGCCTGAAACAGGAGACCTATAGGCTACTTGAAGAGCTGAGATTGCCTTCTACTGCAGGCTCTATAAACAAACTGTGCCGTCTTAAATACTTCATGATTAAATAACCACTCCAACTTCTGGCCATCATCTTCCCAGAATAGCTCACAATAGCTTACAATGGATGTGGTACCATTGCGAAAAACACGTTCATTCTCAGCTTCTTATTTTTTTTCGTATTTTTTTACAAAACAGCGTTTGGGTCTTGGACACTCAATTGATGTACTCAATAGGAGACGGTGAGATATTCTGTACCAGTATGAGGTACAGTTTTGGACTTTATTACTATCCCATTAGGCCTGCCGGTGCAGAGAGCCGCTCTAACTGGATTAGCTGAGAGGCGAGGGGAGCTAGCTATAGTGCGGAAAATGAGGTTAATGAGAGGGTTGGGGGTGGGTGTATAATATGTACGTGTGTACTGTATGCGTGTGTTTGTGTGAGACCACCGCTGTCCACGGACCAAGCTCATTTCGCCTCGCACATCCAGACCCTAATTCTGCACTCCCTCCTCCATGGAAGCAAAACAAAAATGACAACGCTATTAGAATGCAGTGCATGGTGTGTAAAGTAACTAAGTACATTTACTCAAGTACTGTAATTAAGTACAATTTTGAGGTATTTGTACTTTACTTGGGTATTTCCAATTTCCAATACTTTTACTTCTACTCTACTACGAGGTAATTATTTTTACTTACTTTTATTCCACTACAATTATTTGAAAACTTTAGTTACTTTGGAGATTAAAAAACACACATTAACCCTATATACATTTCGGCCCTTTGAAAATAGCCGATCTACAAGCTCACAATGCTTCGCGATGCGATCTATTGTGAGCTTGTATTTTCAAAAGATTTTGTACACATTTTGAACTTGTGAAATGGGACATTCTGCAATATTAGTATTATTTTAGTTTTTACTTTTAGTATATTGTGCTGCCGATACTTTTGTACTTTTACTTGAGTACATTTTGAATACAGGACTTCTACTTGTAACAGTCAGTACATCTACTGTACGTTGCAGTATTAATACTTTTTCCACCACTATTATGAGCCAGGAATCGTATATCTGTCTAAGTTCTGACATCTTCCCTGTTGATATGTAAGCGATTGTTGCATGGCGAGGTCTCCCAAACTCCCCATATTGGAAAAGATAATTGGAATGAGATGATATTGATATTTGATAATATATAATTGAGAGCACATCTGAAGTGGACAGATATTCAATATTAAAGGTTTAATTTTCATCATTTTTTTCTTTTTCTTTTGGGCTACTTAAATACACCCACACAACCTGAACTTTGAACATTCAGTGGATTTTCTGTGGTCTGGCGTTTTCTCTGTGTGTTCTGAAGCTTTTTGAGCTACAATGAAAACAGGCAAACAGGCCTCAACAGTGACATCTGCTGGCAAATCCCATTGTCATATATGGGATTTGTGGACTCTTACCTCACACAGAAAATCAGAGCACTTAGTTTGAGCCATAAAATCCCAGACCACAGAAAATCTACTGAATGTTAAAAGTTCAGGTTTTTTGGGTGCAATTGAGCTCAGAAAACCGAAATAAAATAAGATAATTTTAATGTTACAATCCCTTTTTATTGACAAGCTAATCAGGAACTTGTCATTGCTGTGGCCTCTTTCTTTTACTCCACCACATTTATCTAAAAAACTTCAGTTACTAGTTACCTTGTAGATTTGGATAATTATTAGAAAACAAAACATACATTAACCACTAAAGTCCTATATACATTTCAGCCATTTGAAAATAGCTGATCTACAAGCTCACAATGCGTCGCGATGTGAGCTTGTAGATCTGCTATTTTCAAAAGATTTTGATGTGAAATGGGACATCTGCATAATAAATTAGTTCTACTTTTGGTCAATACCTTTGTACATTTACGCAAGTACATGTTGAATTCCAGGACTTTTACTTTTAGTATATTTCTGGTACTTTTACTTGAGTAAAAAAACTTGAGTATTTCTCCACCATTGATGCTCCCCATCTCTCCCCTCGTCCCTCTCTCTCTCTCTCTCTCTCTCTCTCTCTCTCTCTCTCTCTCTCTCTCTCTCTCTCTCTCCCTTCACCGACTGTCCTTCCCAAGCTCTCGTGTCGTCTGTCTTCCTCCTGGCAGTCATACAGACCCCCCCCCCCCCCCCCGCGGTGGTGTGTGTGTACCCACTGCTGGAGTCTTTACGACAGATAGCGCCCCTAATTTCATTAATTATAAACCAATATGCTACTGGGGGGCCCCGCTGGAGGAGACTTCACCCCACACTGGCATCTGCTCACCACAGAACGAGAGAGAGAGAGAGAGAGAGAGAGAGAGAGAGAGAGAGAGAGAGAGAGAGAGAGAGAGAGAGAGAGAGAGAGAAGACAGAGGAGAGAGAGAGAGAGAGAGAGAGAGAGAGAGAGAGAGAGAGAAGACAGAGGAGAGAGAGAGAGAGAGAGAGAGAGAGAGAGAGAGAAGACAGAGGAGAGAGAGAGAGAGAGAGAGAGAGAGAGAGAAGACAGAGGAGAGAGAGAGAGAGAGAGAGAGGTGGTGAGAGAGGAAGGGAGGTATAGGGGAAGAGACAGCACAAGGACATGTACAATTTTGGTTACTGTTGAAGCGTGTAGGTTTGGAGCCGATAGGCGGGGGGGAGGGGGGGTTATATGAAGAGGTGGTTTGATGGGTTTCTGTGAATGTCATCTCATGGCTGTGAATGCATATCACTCGGCTGAAGTGTACTGGTATTGTATAGAAATGGTATTAATTAATTATGTAATGTTTAGGATGTAATTATTTAATTTGAATTCATTTTTTTTGCATTTACGTGGGACGTACGCTTACAGGTCCACGGATTCCTCAGTATCTGCATGTTTAGATATGCTGTTGATCGCCTACACTGCCTACAGGATCGTGTGCGACAAATGGCCAACGGAAACTTTCATCATTGGTTAAAAATGCTGAACCACCACTGAACCACACCACCTATAACCTATGGTTACATAACCTAGGCTTTCACACATATGTGCTGTATATATATACACACATGTGTATGTATGTGTGTGTGTGTGTGTGTGTGTGTGTGTGTGTGTGTGTGTGTGTGTGTGTGTGTGTGTGTGTGTGTGTGTGTGTGTGTGTGTGTGTGTGTGTGTGTGTGTGTGTGTGTGTGTGTGTGTGTGCGTGCGTGCGTGGGTGGGTGCATGCGTGCGTGCGTGCGTGTATAAATCATGAAAACATAATATATACTGCAAACACTATCTTTCTATTACGGTATTATTGCTTTAAAGAAGAAAAAACAGGTGCGTCTTCTCTGGAAACTGCCCTTTGTTTAAGGCAGTGGGTGCTCAGCTTTGAAAATAACTTTACTTAACTAATGAACCAACTAAATGGAAAAAGCGGCACTCCAAAATAAAAGATGCAACACTAGCTCAGATGCAATTTCTCACGTTTATTTGAGAACGCTGACGCGTTTCGGCAGTAGGCTTCTTCAGAGCACACTAAAAAGTATATTATTGCTTTGTTGCAAAATATTACAGAAACAATCTTTTGACGGGTGAGGCGAGAGAAAAGATAGAAGATGGTATAAAACAGTCATGAAAAACAATACAGCCTCACACGGCTCACAGCCCAATCTCGCTCTCGCACGCACGCACGCGCACGCACGCACGCACGCACGCACGCACACGCGCACACACACACACACACACACACACACACACACACACACACACACACACACACACACACACACACACACACACACACACACACACACACACACACACAGTCACACACACACTGTACATCCACACACATTTAAAGAGCAAAAACATGTCATCTAACTGCAAGATGTTTATCTCGTACTGTGTGCAAATACTCACGAGTCATCAATTATGCAGTCAGACAATATCTGAGACAAAGGAAGGAGGACTGTGGTCGTATGTAGGTCTATATGTGTCTGGAGAGAGAGAGAGAGGGTCCACGTTGATATTCCCCGGCCCACCATTGTATAATTTAACCGCAGAAACCCTTATGTTGGTGAGAACATTTGGCGAAAAATATTACGATTTACAAGCTCACAGCATTTTGCTACGCGTCACGTTGTGATCTTGCAGATCGCCTATTTTTGGCGAGTGAAAAAAAGGAGGGAACAGAGTTTAGACCCCTGAGGGACCCCGGTCAATGTAGGGTTTAAGACAAGAGGTTATTTCGATGTATTTCATGACAAGTCAAACAACGACTCTGAAAAAGCGACAATACAACAATGTGGTGGTTAACGTAGGCCTACGTGTCTTTATGCACTAGCACTGCAGTTCATCCTTCAAAGCAGTGGTTCTCAATCAGTGGTCCGGGAACCACGAGTGGTCCTTGAGGGGGTTCCAGGTAGTCCCCAGCTAAATGACGGAGAGTTGGACCCGTAAGGGTTCATTTGGTTTCATTTTACTTTAGTGTGAATCCAATCTGTAAATAATTGGGAAAACAGCGACCCCTTTGTTTTTCTGTGAGTCAACAGTCTGTCTTGACTCTGAGAGACTACATTATTGTTAAACACCTGCACTACTTCATTTAAAAGAATGCCAAAAGCATGGAATTGTAGACAAAATCTTATCCAACGAAAACAGAACATACTTTAGTTTGGGGTCTGATAGGCTAAATGGCATCAAATGGTGGTCTGTGGCTCAAATGCTGAATAAATAATGACCCTTCATATGAAAGAAGGTTGAAAACCACTGCTTTAAAGCCAAGTACCAAACTCTGAAGGGGACACAAATTAACCACTTTCAACCAGGCATCATTGTCAAAACAATGGAGAAAATGGGACATCAACACATTGTGAGCTTGTAGATCGGCAATCCCCGTTATTCACTGGAGGACAAAGTATAGGGTTTAGGGTTTTTAGTAGTTAAAAGTGCTGTTCACTAGCACTCGCTGAGTGTTGACATGAGGTTGCAGTAAGAATTAAGTTCATTTAAAGGTATACTGGGTAGCATTCTGCCGCTTGTAAACACAACTCGTAAAGTCCAACAGAAAACAGCCTGATTCCAGGTCTCTCACACTTAAGGGCCGATTCATACTCCTATTTTACCGCTGTTTCGGCGCTGTAGTGCCGAAATGATTTAGGCTCGTCAGAAATTTTCAGTTGCACCGAAGAGCCGACTTTAGGACGGTACCCGCCCCCCCGAACCTCAAATGACGTCAAATTGTAGGCTCTACAGCGCCGAACCGACGAGTATGAATCGGCCCTAGGTCTAGGTGGTGCCAGAAATTGCCTGAGTAAAAAACCCTTTGCATGTCCTTGCAGGACCGGAAGCTTGGCGTCCAAATAAAACACAATTTACTCCACCTGGGGTGAATTGCAGTAGCTGAGAAATATACTATCGAAAGAGGAAAGCAATAAAGACAATGAAATGAATGAAAACTGTTATCCTCTCGACTGCAAACCATGTGTCAACTCTAATGTGACACAGAATGATGACCTGTGCCCCGAGTCATCCACCAATTTGTGAAAATCAGAACTAGGACGAGTGAAACTCTTATAGATCTGATTTTCACAAATAGACCCGAGAGAGCAATAAAAACATATAATCTTATCACTGGACTTTCAGATCATAATATGACCTTGATTGTAAGAAAACTAACAGGAAAACGTCTGGTTCACCATAGTAAAACGGAAGGTCGAACCTCAACGACAGGAATTCCTAGGGCGAACATAGTTAACTTTGAACACGATTTAATGGAAATAAACTGGTAATGTGTAACTAGAGAACAGAACTTAAATAATAGTGTGAATACTTTCGCCTCAATTTTGGGCAATTTAATAAATAAATACACCAAAACATGGTAAATGGTGCATTTATATAGTAAATGGTAAATGGTGCATTTATATAGCGCCTTTATCCAAAGCGCTTTACAGAGATTGTGCATTACATTCACCCATTCACACACACATTCATACACCGATGGCAGCGGAAACCATGCAAGGCACCAACTAGCACATCGGGAGCAATTAGGGGTTCAGTGTCTTGCTCAAGGACACTTCGACAGTAACTCTGGGGGAGCCCGGGTTCGAACTGGCAACCTTACGGTTACCATCCAGGCACTCTACCCCTGAGCCACCGCCGCCCTCAACATGGACAAGTAGGGAAAATAAATATTCTCTCCCCTGGTTCAATAATGACATCTTCCAGCTCGCTAAAAAGCGAGATCTTGCTCTTGCAAAAAACACTACTGATTACCTGCTCTTCACAGGTTTGAGGAACAAAGTGCTGTCTGAGCTAAGGAAAGCCAGGAGTAACTACTTCCACAAACTTATTGAAGAGGCCAATGGCAACAGCTCTAAGCTATGGCAGCACATCAACAGAGTAGCAGACTCTAGTAGGCATAAATACGCTAAAATAAATTGTTTGAAAGTAAACAATGGCATTGTGGATAACAATGTGGCCATGACAAATGCTTTCAACAATTTTTTTATTAAGTCTGTAGAGGAATTGTCCAGTAATTTCAGATCCACTGAGTCACCCTATGAGGAGACTGACAATGCTCATCCAGATGATTTCCAAATCAAAGAGGTGTCTAGTGATGCAGTAAAAAAATGCATCGCAAACATGAGTAGCTCAATGTCAAAGGACATCCATGGCTTATATGCTGTACTAATAAAACAAATCTGACCTGCTTACTAGAGCCTATCACTTACTTAGTTAACTTATCTATAAAAACAAAAAGATTCCCAGAGAGCTGGAAAACGGCAATAATTGCCACGATCCACAAGTCAGGGGACAAGGACTTGGCTAGCAATTATAGACCCATTGCTCTTCTTCCTGTTGTCTCAAAAATATTAGAAAAGATCGTTGCCATGCAACTAACTGAATATTTGGAGTATAAGCAACTACTGCACCCACAGCAGTTTGGATTTAGACCCAAACATTCTACCGAGACAGCTAACTTACTTGACAGGTTCAAAGGTCTACTGGTGAGGGGACAAGTTGTGGGGACAGTGTTCTTGGACCTAAAAAAGGCCTTTGAGGCCCAGGCCGTAGCGTAACGGTCTGGGCACCGGACTGGTGATCCAGTCGCGGTGTGCCGCGGGTTCGACTCCCGGACCCGACACGGCCTTTACCGCATGTCATCCCCCCATCTCTCTCCCGTTTCCTGTCAGCCTACTTTCTATCCCTTAAAAAATCAATAAAGGCGTAAGCCGCAAAAAAATATCTTAAAAAAAAAAAAAAAGAAGGCCTTTGACACTGTCCATCATGGAGTCTTGTTGTCTAAGTTAAAACATTTCAAAGTGTCAGCAGAAGCTTCACAGTGGTTTAAGTCATATCTGGGAGGGAGACAGCAGTGTGTCAGGGTCAATGGGGAGAAATCATTGCTGCTCCCCAATAACATGGGAGTGCCCCAAGGGTCGGTACTTGGACCACTGCTATTTACTATGTACATTAACGATCTTCCTAATACCTGCCCAGGCGTTAGCTGCCAAATGTATGCTGATGACACTGTCATCTATACATCTGCTAAAACAGCCAGCATGGCAGCTGCGCAGCTGACACAGGAACTAGAGAACATCTCCAACTGGCTAGAGTCATCACAATTAACTTTAAATGTTAAAAAAACAGTTTCAATGTGTATCTCCATCCGCAGCAGGCCTGCTGCTGATACCTTTGAGGTATGCATCAAAAATGAAACTCTTATGGAAATGGGTGAAGTAAAATATTTAGGAATAATCTTGGATAAAAACTTTAAATTTGAAAAACAGGTAAAGCATATATGCAAGAAGGTCAAACCAAATCTAAATTGTTTTCGTCATATTAGAAGGGACCTATCAGCCAAAACTGCACAGCTGTATATGCATGCTATGATTTTCTCACACCTATCATACAGCATCACAACATGGTCACAATCCTCTCAAACTGTCTTAAAACCAATAACATCAATATACAAACAGGCTATAAAAATCATGGATCAAAAACCAATGTGGTGTTCTAAAAAAACACAACCTTTTTACATTTGAAAAATTTGTATTTCTTTCTACTATCAAATTGGTTTTTAAGTGTTTACAGGATCATGTCTCACCTTTGTTCTCTGGACTGATAGTTAGACTTCCGAGCTCTGGCAGAGCAACCACTCGCGCCTCAACAAGTGGTAACTGTGTTGTTCCCAGGTGTAACAACACATTCGGACAGTCTGCCTTTTCAGTAAAGGGAGCTAACTTATGGAACTCCTTGCCTACGGTCTTAAAACTAGAGACGGATGGTAATGTGTTCTATAGAGGTCTCAAACTATGGTTGAAATCAGATCAACTGTGCTCACATGTATAGCTCCTGACTGGTTACGAGAATGAATATGTTTACTTTTGTACTGGAGGTTATGTAATGTACTGTAACCTTGCTGTAAATTTCACTTGAATGTACTTTTTATTGAATGTACTTCTTATTTTTAGATTGGGTGTTCTTTTAACTTTGTATTTTCAGAAAAGTCTCCTATGGACAAGTGGTGAAAACTGTAAACGATGCATCTACAAGTTGTACAATTGTGCAATGAGCAATGTGATTGTTATGTCCATATCAAATAAATAAACATAAACATAAACCAGGGCAGGTCAGGTTGTGGCCTCCTGGTGGCGCTATAATAGGCCAATGTGAAAAGGGTGCCATTTCTTCTTAAGCCTTGGATGGCAATTGGATGGTTTGAGGCATTTTGTTCCAAAAATGTGTTTTTGGATAGAATCTGGAGGAGTAATAGCAAAAATTGTTTTTTAAAAGTCGGCCACCTGGCACTATGGCCGTTCTGAAAGATTTTGGACAGAGATTCATTGTTGGCATCCAGGGATTGTGCGTGCAAAATTTGGCATCGACCAGGTTAACGTTGCCGGAGATTAGCTGTTAATAGACGGACGGACACACGGACGGCGTGCAAAACATACTCTCTCCCCATGCCTTTGGCCTGGTGAAGACAATGATGGCTATAGCTGAGAGAGAGAGAGGGCAAGAGCAGAGGAAAATGGAAAACGGAAGAACGAATGAAAAAGGATGGTGAAGAGATGTGAAAAGCACTAAGACGTCTGGGGTACGTTTGGGTTTACACCCTAGTATACTTCATCAACTTCTATACTTGGTTTCCCCCTCACACCTTTCTCTGGTGTGGCTCACAAGCTCACAAATTTAGTTTGTAGATCTGCTATTTTCACTGAAAAGGGATGCTGGGGTGCCCGCTGGCCTATATGGTCCAGGCGCAGCACGTTGCATGTTCGAGTTCGACCTTTGCTGCGTCTCTCCCCTTCTCTCTCTCTCTCTCTTTCCTGTCTATCCTCACTTGAAACTATCAATAAAGGCAAAAAGCGAAAAACAAATCTTAAAAATCAGACTTCCCATCATGCACCTGTGCACAGTGTGAATCTCAACAGTGCCACTTTGTCACCTGTTGGTACCCTAAACATACACACACATACCGACAGACATAGGGAGGGAGGGAGGGAGGGAGGAACGGATATACAGTAGCTGGGCATTGGAGTGCTGCACCCTATGGTTGCACCACTCAAAAAAAGAAGGGATGCTATTGAGCAGTGAGAAGTTAATCTTAATGGACATGGTTCTTTGCCTCCTAAAGTTGTCCCGACCCCCATCGGGACAACTAAGTCCTTTTCATGCTGTTGTGACTGCACCATTATTCATGTTTAATCAGAACACAACTTTATTTCTTTTTTTGTATTCTTGCAGCTGGCTGCCATTATTGTTAGTTCCCTTTTGGTCATTTTGATCCTATAACACAGAGGGACGGGTGTCTCTGCTGTTTTGATTTCGATCCCATAACCAGGAGGTTGCTTTCTAATTGACGAGTTGGTTGTCAAGCAACAGCCCTGGCCAACAACAATTGACATGACAGAGAATACATAGAAAAATAAGAAACAGTCAGAAGGCAGTGTCTCTGGCATAGACTACTGCTAGAAATGATTATCATTTTAGGGTACAGTACATTTATGCTATTTGAATCCTGCTCAGTGTAACTTTAAGCCGTGGTTGCCAAGTGCTACACACAAAAGGCGCAGCAAAACCAGAAAGCAATCCTAAAAGAAAAACAGAACTAGCTAAAAGCAAGAAGAGGACCACAATGCGGCACAAAAAATAAAACATGAAACAATGCCATGAGATACTGCAAAAGCGGCGCGAGAAGGTGCGCCATTTCCTGCTATTGTTGGCGAGGTGTAATTAGATTTTCAGCTCTAATTAGAATTAAGCCACTTAGTATATTGTAATGATGTTTGCCTCACGGAGCAGCCCAGATGCTGTCCATCAGTGAAATTAAATATTAAACTTACCCCACTGCTGTATTAGTAGCAGTGCATTGCACAGCCCCTGATGTGTGTGTGTGAGTGTGTTTGTGTGTCCAATACAGTAGGGACCTCTACAGTTGTGTCTACAGACAGTCAACATAATGCACTATGGAGCCTTATTGTATTTTAAAGACACGGGCGCGGGCGCACACGCACACACACACGCACACGCACACGCACACACACACACACACACACACACACACACACACACACACACACACACACACACACACACACACACACACACACACACAGGATTCTTACTGCCACATATGGTAAGCATTCACACACAAACATGCACACAAACACCACACGTGGACACAAATACACAAAAATAAATGACCTATTTTCACTACACACACTGTCAGGAACTGTCAGGAGTGAGGACACCACAACAAACAGAGAACCACAAGGGGGGGGGGGGGGGGATGCGCACAGAGTGTAAAACGTGCAGGTGTGCACTGGGGCGTGAATCTAATGCAAAAATTAGTGTTATCGCCACAGCAAATAATTCATGATCCCCGTTGTCGACCATGAGTAACTCTCTGCTTGGAGAAAATCTCCCTATTCTCTGCATGTGTCACATCCTCATGATAGAAATGGCCATGTTTTATTCAGAATGTCACAGGGCGCAGTAACAAGTAAATAAGAGGCTTTCAGGTCTTTCTTTTTTCTTTTTTTTCTGCTTTCACCCCTTTGACTGCATGGCAATTATGGTTTGATCAGGAATGTGTGGAGATCAAGGTCATAAAAAAAAGAGAAAACTCACTGGTTCACTGGGTGTATTTGTGTGTCAGTCAGTCAGTCAGTCCGCACGCACGCATGCGTGCGCGTGTGCGGACGAAGGCTTTGTGTGCACACCCAGTAACTATAGCCCAGGGCTCTAGCATAAAAAAACCCTAAATAATATGTCTACATTTAGAGAAATCAATGGGTGTCGCTGGCCTACGGGGCAATCAGACATCATTCTGGCTAAATATTTTCACAAAAGAGCAAACAAACAGGGGTGGGAGACAAAAGGAGGCCAGGCCCACGCAGGCGTCTGTGGCCACACGGCCACAGCGGAATCTTGGCCGGGGAAACAGTGACCAGCATTCGGTTGGTTCTTCTCGTTCACAAACGTACACACACACACGCGCACACACACACGCACCGACATCCTCAATCTGTGCTGCATGTGTTTTATGTCTTGATGGGGGCTTAGATGTCTGGTTGTGTGTGTGTGTATGTATATACAGCGAGTGTGTTTGTGGGTGTGTGTGTGTGTGTGTGTGTGTGTGTGCGTGTCTCTCATTATTACTACCTTTGTATGACAGTAATGACACAATAAAACTAGACAAAAATACAGACCTTGTCGTGGTCCCCATGAGGATAAGTGTAACTGTTAATAGTTTTTTTTATTGTATTTATTCAGTTCAATTCATTTATCCCAGACGGGCAATTGCAGAGGCACGCAAGGCGTGCATGGGTGTCGGGGGGTAAGTTAGCTGCGTGAGCAGAGAGGGTCAGGGACGGTTAGAAGTAGGTGGACACTAGCCTTGGGAACAGACTGGCTGCCCTTCTCCTGAGTCTCCTCTGTGTCCTACAGGCAGTGGTTGAAAGTAACTAAGTACATTTACTCAACTACTGTGCTTAAATAGTATTTTGTGGTATTTGTACTTTACTTGAGTATTTCCAAATTTCCAAATACTTTTACTTTCACTCCGCTACATTTGTTTGAAAACTTGAGTTACTTTAGTTAGTTACTTAGTTACTTTGATTATTATTACAAAACATATAGGCCATCCATCAAACCTCAGCCATGTACATTTCGTCCATTTGAAAATAGCCGATCTACAAGCTCACAAGTCACAATGCGTCGTGATGTGAGCTTGTAGATTGTAGCGGTTTGTTGGGGCGAGCTCGCGTCGGGGTGCCAGTCAGAGACCCAGTTTGACAAATAAGGTAAAATAATAACAGCCCCAACCACCATACAAGGGATAGACAAATGAACATGTATCAACCCCTGGAACAAACAGACACACAATAATACCATACAGAATCATAAAGGAAACAGACAGAGGACTTCATTTACCAGTGAGCAGTGTATTGTATGTTCAACAGTGAAACCAAACCCCAAATCAAATAATAAATGTTCAAATGTGGGGCGCCGAGTTGACAGCTGTCAGTGTCAACAGCAAACTCCTCGAAGCGCGCTCCCGTTCCGTCCATTCATTCTCGTAGCGCACGGGCACGTGACGTAGTATAGTGTTAAAGGTGTAGAGCGCCACAAGATCTGCTATGTTGAAAATATTTGTATACATTTGAAATTTTTAAATGGGACATTCTTCATAGTGAGTATACTTTTACTTTTGGTATTTTTAAGTACATTTTGATGGCAATACTTTTGTACTTTACTCAAGCACAATTCCGAACTCTTAAGTAAAACATTTGAGTACTTTTTCTACCAGTGCATCCTGGGCAGGGAGGGGAGCCTCTCAGACGCATGGGGCGGAGAGGGGACTCTGACAGGGAGTCTGGTCCCCTAAACCTAACCCATAGGGCGGAGAGGGGACTCTGACAGGGAGTCCGGTCCCCTAAACCTAACCCATAGGGCGGAGAGGGGACTCTGACAGGGAGTCCGGTCCCCTAAACCTAACCCATAGGGCGGAGAGGGGACTCTGACAGGGAGTCCGGTCCCCTAAACCTAACCCATAGGGCGGAGAGGGGACTCTGACAGGGAGTCCGGTCCCCTAAACCTAACCCATAGGGCGGAGAGGGGACTCTGACAGGGAGTCCGGTCCCCTAAACCTAACCCATAGGGCGGAGAGGGGACTCTGACAGAGTTGGAGTGCAACAAGATGCACAATGGAGAATGTCACGACACCCTCAATTAAGCCTGGCACCTGCAACTATTGATGAACTGTGATTTCAGTGTGTGTGTGTGTGTGTGTGTGTCTCAGTGTGTGTGTGCGTGTCTGCGTGTGCGCGCGCGTGAGGTTATGTTTTTAGGGATGTCAGTGGATGCAGTTAGGAGGGATGTGGTGTGTGTGTGTGTGTGTGTGTGTGTGTGTGTGTGTGTGTGTGTGTGAGTTCTTGCAGGGAATTGTGTCTGTGGATGTGGATGATGAGAGAGCAGCCGAGTTAATGATGAGTTTCTCTCTCTCCCCGTTCTGTTTGGCGCCCCGGCTCTCCACCGTCAACTACTGCGCTATAAGCAGACCCCAATGAAGTTATTGAAACATCTGACATATGGTTAATATATACTATAAACTTAAATTAATTACGTCATCCACATACTTCTTTTAAACATGTTTTTACATAAACACACATAGTTACGTCATCAGCCAATCCCTGATTGGCCGAGCAACGTCAACACAAGGAGGCAATCCAAAGGGTCCACCGACATACGCAGCAAGCTGCCACCTCACGCTCTGATTGGCAGAGCGACACACCGACGTACGCACGCAGCGCCCCGATTGGCCGAGGGCGTCACCGACATACGCAGCCGAAAACAGCACTTACGCGCGCTCTGCTCTCGCAAGTAATACTAATAATAATACATTTTACCAGCTTCAATGCTCGAAGTGAGACCAGTAATACAAAAAAACTGACATTTAGAAAGCCAAAGTGAATGAAACCATTCAATTGACAACAAGTAGTCAAACGTCTTCTGATAACATCCTGATTATATACCTGCTGCGATTCACACAAAGTGCTGTCCATAGAAGACCGCTAAGGTAATCATTACTTATCTTGTCTACAGTACGCATATGGGCATAACCTCATAAACAGCATTGATTGTCCAACTTGTCCTCAAGTGACACTTGAAAATATGAGGTCAACGTGACACCTGAGAAAGCCGTCTGTGCATGTTTATCAGTCAAATGACAGGACCACGTGAGTCTTATGATGAGCCATGTGTCGTATTATTTTTATGGGACTTTATAAAGTGTAAACAATGTCATCGACAGCGGTATAGCTCCAATGAAAGAAAACAATATTCAGGATGTAATGACAGAAAATAATATTATTATTATTATTAATATTATTATCCAAATTATTATCATCTGGTAGTGACAGTGTACTGTATATGTATATCACTGTCCTTATTGACCTTTCTGCAGCCAGACTCCAAAATATGTAACGCCTGTCACCAATACATCTTTTCACTGCCGTTTCTATGAACTTGAGCAAGACACTGAACCCCTAATTGCTCCTGACCTGATGTGTTGGTAGGTTGGTGCCTTGCATGGTTTCCGCCGCCATCGGTGTATGAATGTGCGTGTGAATGGGTGAATGTAATGCACAACACAATCTATGTAAAGCGCCTTGGATAAAGGCGCTATATGAATGCACCATTTACCATTAACTCTGTGATCTTTTATAATACAGACGACAGCAAAGCAAATGACAGGATTCACAGCCTTCATGACTTGCTTTGTGTTCCTGCCCATCTTTCCATGATATACATACAGTATATGTAAATAATATCAATTCAGTTGTATACATTATAGCTTCACTGCCCTCTATTGGTCAATGACACAACAGCATTTTGTGATCCACAAACTGATGCAACAAAACTGAACGGAAGAACCTCCTAACCCGAATGCAAGGTGCCCCGAATGCAAGGTACATACAACCGCAATCTATTCCTATACCTCTGGCCAACAAGCAGCTCCCACAGAGAGAGGTCTAGTGAAGGTCTCACGGACAGGGGAGACACCGGAGACAAGAAAGTTCACCTAAAGTTTAGAACAGCCAGTGTTTTTCCTTAATTTTTCTCTCCCACAATAATTACAAACATGAACTAGAATCACTAAATGAATGAGTATAGTTGGTAGTTTGAACGGTAAGAGGGCTGCTTCACTAAACCTTTACGTTAGCACCACCACCCGCACTTGCAGGGAATATCTGTCCGACATGGTATTGGAGCCAGGAGCAGGCATTGAAGGGCACATATGATCTTTATTTCCTTCTGCTAAACAAAAAAAAGTCAAGAGGGAACCTATTCGATGAGAAAGAACTGATTGTGAAAATGTTTCTCTGATATCCTAAACATTCGCACAATCAGAGGCTCACATGCATATACACGTACGGTATGTATCCATGCACAGTTGCACACATGCACGCACGCACACATGCACACACACGCGACTGAACCGATCATATTTACCAATAAAGTCCTGTGATTGCAACCTAAACAAAACGGAGCACAAGGGGAGGTCTGACGCTTGCAGTCACCTGAGTGTTCACAGACATGAGGGCGTGTGCACTTTCCCAGTGTTTCCTTGTATCCAACCAGCACACACGCACGCACACACTCACTCACACACGCACGCACGCACGCACACACGCACGCACGCACGCATTTGGGCGTCTGATCACCAAGGCGCGTTTGCAGAAGCTGCACACTTAAAACAGTGGGCTTCTGTCAAGCTACAAAGACTGATCCGTCCTTAGTTTGAAGCATTTTGCATAACCCTCACATTTAAGGCTGATGTTGCTCGCTGCCGTTAGGCAGTGAAAAAAGCAGCTCACATGTCAAAAAAGAAACATTGTACTTTTGAGTCCACTACATTTCTAGGAGAGGAAACAAACTTGGGGGGACCCAAACATAAGTATTATGAACAGAATAAACCACTTTAACCCCTACTTCAAATAGTCAAAATAGCTTTTTTGACATTTTTGAAAAGGTTTGAAAATGTAGAATTTTCCTTTTTCTTTACATTTTGTGGGAAATATCATATATTTCAGTACATCAATGCATTAATATTAAAAAGAAAACGTACTTTGCGATTTGTACTTTCGAATACTTGAGTATTTACTTTGTCCACCGCTGGCCTTAACCCACTGGCCCCTTGAGAAATAAATAAAGCTTTTATTCCGTGAATAACAGATGAGGGAAAAGGACAGGGGCACAAAAACGATGGACCGAAACCGCTGCGGAGCACAGTAGTGGTCAGTCAGACCCACCACGCCTCAGCAAATGTTTGTCCAAACCTGTTATTTCTGGTATTGTACTCCCTCAAAGAGATCATTTTAT
Organism: Protomyctophum parallelum; assembly: GCF_964188405.1. NCBI lineage: Eukaryota > Metazoa > Chordata > Actinopteri > Myctophiformes > Myctophidae > Protomyctophum > Protomyctophum parallelum. The sequence goes on along the minus strand of NC_139715.1, from coordinate 15,627,864 downwards.
TCTCTGTGAGGAATGTGCCAGCTATAAATAGCCCATAGATGAAGGAGGGGAAATCAGAGATTTGTAGAGTAATGATAGAGTACATCGCAAACCCTCATTTTTCATCAAACCCTGTCTCCACTGTCTGTCTGTCTGTCTGTCTGTCTGTCTGTCTGTCTGTCTGTCTGTCTGTCTGTCTGTCTGTCTGTCTGTCTGTCTGTCTGTCTGACTGACTGTCTGTCTGTCTGTCTGACATGCACTGAGAATGCACGAGTGTGTGTGTGTGTGTGTGTGTGTGTGTGTGTGTGTGTGTGTGCGCGTGTGTGCGTGTGTTGGGGACCTTCTCTTGGGGGCTCAACTTCCTTTTTGAACTTGGTATTGCCATGTATAACTATCTCTCCCTTTGCAACAGTTGAGGGTACTATACGTGAGGAGCATAAAATAAACCTGCCGGAGAGAATACTTGTCCATCAAATTGAGCCACATTGTGCCAGGAGCAATTTACTGTCACACCATAGCAATTTTGCCATCATGCTTACCACTTTCAACGCGTGAGACACGAGAAGTGACCAATCGTGGCTACTTATAATCTTCCGGTATCTTTGGATATACTGTACCATCTTCTGGGGTGGATATATAACAAGCTCTGTGCAATTACATACTGTATTTTCTCCCGTCCCTTTCAATCAAAACCTTGTGTTCTCTGTGCGAGTCAATCATTGCGTCCCCGCTGCCTTTTATGTGTTGAGCTGAGAGGACGCATAGTGGTATTGGGTTCATTAAGAAAGACACGGAACTAAAGTCTCACCGGGAGAAAATCAGCCAGAGCAATTTAGCGCTGCAGGGAACCACTGGACATTTATGTCTTTTGTTGCGAAGAGAGCAGTCTGCTCTGCATGTGTGCGCGTACGTGGGCCCATATCAGTGAATGTAAAGCCTAGTTCAGACCAAAGACATGCGAGGAGGCAAAGCTTCAGTTAAGCTCAATGTATACTTTGCCGAACGACAAAGCTCACAACAACGTATCGTGGACTGGATGCGTGACATTGTAAGCTTGTTGTTTGGGTTTTTTTCAATACATATATGACGAAACATACATTAAGAATTTGGGATGTGAAATACAGAGAATAATCTGAATTTTACTTAAGAATTTTGAGTGTGTATGAATTACACCGACTACCCTAATGGAAATTTGTACTTAAATATGGGTTTCATTCATACTGCAATATATTCCCAAGTACACCCAGCGGCTGTATGATTAGTTGAGAATGGATTTCCAAGATTTAGTTGATGAAACAACCTTTGTCTGTTATGTCTCTTAAACAGTCACCATGCACCCTACTTTGAATCAGAAGGGAAAAAACAGGACCCGGCAGGCAGCTATGGTCAGTGGTAGAAATGAATTGCTGTTTGCTTATCTTGTTGTAATTGATTAGCCAGGACCGCTTCGCTGTCAGGGCCGTCACAGACCGCTCCAGACATTAACCAAAGCTGCAGTCTCCAGAGACAGAAGGCCTGAATGGGGACTCGCTGCCACTGGATCCATTTGGCCTGAAACAGCCAATGGACGCACTCCGCTGGTGGTTCAGCGTTGGGGCACCGGCGTGAGTTGGGGTTCTGGTCATCATACACGTAGGACCTCCTATTTCCTTCATATGCCGGCTTCATTGCATCATTACTCATACTCTGACACTTGGCATAAACAGTGAGGCAAACGCAGTAGTGTAAGACTGTGCTGTCACACAAGGAGGGGGTGGCCACTGTCAAAAGCAACAAAGGGACATGGTTTTTATGTACAACAGTGTGCAGGAAATATACACACAGTTGCCAATTGCCATACTTATGCTATTTTCCTTTGCCCACCGTGTTCTCGCTACAATATGAAGAATGCTGTTTGTTTTGATGGACTTGCGGAGGCAAATAAGAAATGTGCAAAGATAGTGAACCCTTTATAAAGAGTTAGGGTTAGGGGTTGTGTAGCTACATCTATGTTTTGCCTGTTCAAGTTGACACTCAATTCATGCTTCACCTTTTTTCTTTGTTACCCTTTATTACTGCAAGCCAGAAAACTAAATCCAAATAGTACTTTTGCTTTTCTTCTCTTTCTTTCAGTGGTGGAAAAAGTACTCAATTGTTTTACTTAAAGGACCACTTCACCACTTTTCAACCTATCTTCATATAATAGGTCCTCACTAATAATCATGAAAGAATGGTGCAATTTTTTTCTACTCGTCTGTGTCTCATAGGAGGGCTGTGGGCAGTTCAGAAACCGTCTTCCAGTGACATCATCGATGGGGAATACAAGCTAATAGAAACTGCAGGCTTTCTAGTCCTGAAAAGTTGCAATGCGAAAATGGAAGCCATCGTTATCGTTATAATGAAAATCAAAATATTTTTGTAAAGAAATCTTGTTTAAAAAAAACATCTGCCTAATGATGATGTCACTGGAAGACTGTTTCTAAAATGCCCACAGCCGTCCTATGAGACACAGACTGAGTAGAAAGAAATCGTGCAATTTTTTCATGATTATTAGTGAGGACCTATTATATGAAGATAGGTTGAAAAGTGGTGAAGTGGTCCTTTAAGTAAAAGTACCAATACTGCAATTTAGAAGTACTTCATTACAAGTAAAAGTACAAAAGTATCGGCATCAAAATGTACTTAAAGTACTAAAAGTAAAAGTATTCATATTGCAGAATGCCCCAAGTTCAAAATGTGTACAAAATCTATTGAAAATAGCAGATCTACAAGCAACACAACGCATTGTGAGATTGTAGATCGGCTATTTTCAAATGGCCGAAATGTATACGGTTGAAGTGGTTAATGTATGTCTTCTAAGTTCTAATCAAAATTAAAATCGCCAAAGTAACTAGTAACTAAAGTTTTCAAATAATTGTAGTGGAGTAAAAGTACAAATACCTCAAAATTGTACTTAAGTACAAGTACTTAGTTACTTTCCACCACTGCTTTCTCTTTTCTGGACAAGGCATACAGACTGCTCCTATTATGCTTGCATTGTAAATGCTCTTTGTGGGATATAAATAGACTCGTCTGGCAGATTGCTGTCATTATCACGAAGACCCATCTAATTTTACACAGTGAGACCTCTATTTGGCAAATTCATCCAGCAATTAACCAAACCGAGAACTGAGCGGCAAGTGGGGCCCACCACGGTGAGTTCCTGTATTACCAGCGTAAGACCAAACACTGTAGATGGAGTCTGTAATAATGACAAATGCAACAGGGAGCATGTGCATATAATGTGTCTGTGTGTGTCTGTCTGTTAGTGAGTGTCTGTCTGTCTGTCTGTCTGTCTGTCTGTCTGTGTGTCTGTGTCTGTCTGTGTGTCTGAGTGAGTGAGTGAGTGAGTGAGTGAGTGAGTGAGTGAGTGAGTGAGTGAGTGAGTGAGTGAGTGAGAGAGAGAGAGAGAGAGAGAGAGAGAGAGAGAGAGAGAGATAATAGAAATGTGTGTGGGTTTGTACAGTTGCGCACGCATCAAAGATGGATAAGAAAGTAGACTTGGGGATAAACATGAATCTTCTGCGTGACATTTCAAGCTGTAATTGAGTTGCAATTAGCAGATCAAATGGAGCATACATGTCATGTATACTGTTTGCCATGCCCATTGGCCATGTATAATATCAAGTATGTTATATTCAAAAACCTTTCATGAAATCAGTTGATCTTGATACACAGCAGGTGTATGTAATTTAGGAAGGAAACAAACCTATAAGAAACTCTGTCTGAGTCTTCAACCACTTAAACTCAGATACTTCATTGACCGGGGTCCCTCAGGGGTCCGTACTGTACTTGGCCTACTCCTTTTTTCCCCTTAACACAAAATGTCTTTGCCAAAAATTAAAATACAACTCGTTACGTTGCAACACGTTGCAATGTGAGCTTGTTCATGTGATCGCCTATGACAAGCCCAGAATAGAGCGTCGCAGTCCCGCCCCCCAGAAATCCCGTTAATTTTCCTCATACACTTTTCAGAAAGTATTTCTTTAAAGACGTTTACGCCGCGGACAAAGCCAACTCTTGTCGTGACAAATCATGACAATAAACACAATGTTTTGGGCCAAACAAAGAATTAGAAAGTAGATTTTTTTTTTTTTTGGTCCAAAATAATATTGTGTTTGTTGTCATGATTTGTCCCGACTCGAGTTGGCTTCGTACGACGCTTAAAAGGGCTTTAAATAAATACTTTTTGAAATGTCTATGGGATTCATTTCCTGGGCCTGGCATCGTCATGAAAGGGGGCGGGACTGCGACGGTCTATAGCGATGCTAAGGTTTATGTGAATACCGGAGAACTCGATCGCCAGTTTACCAACTCGCTGCAGCGAGTGGAGAGAAACAAGTTTCAATGTCTTCATCGTTATGCTAACATGCTCTTCATCAGTATAGTATGTCAAACCCACAGATGTTATAGTTCATTTCCAAAGTGATCAAATTATTTTGTGCAATTAAATCAGCTAGAGAATGATAATAAGGTGAGTATGTGAATATCAATATCAATGATATTTCAGGATATTGTTTACTAATGAATTACAATGTTTCGGTACTTTGGTGTTTAAACTTTAGCATTCCTACTTCATCTAGTGTAAACTCTAAACAACTATCTTCTCTCTCTCAATTCAATGCAATTTAAATAAAAGTGAAGTAAAACAAAAATGCACGTCGGACAATCGGCGAGTTCTCCGGTTACTGTTTATGTAACTCTAAATGCTTCCTTAAAGGGGGTCCCCCAGGGGTCTACACTTTGGACCCTTTTTAGTTTTTACACTCTACACCAAATATTTTTGCCAAAGATGGCGGCCGTTCTACAAGCCATTTGACTTTGCTCGCCAAACACAGTGTTTGAATATTATTCTTAGAATGGGGATGCTAGGGTCTAGTGCTGCAAAAGGGCTGCCTTGCTCTGTAGGAGACACTTGGCATAATTTACACCGTCCCTTTGTTGTGCTTGGGGTGGGGGTGGATGGGAGGTTAGATGCAATTTACAGACTTTCAGAGCACTCTGTCTCCAATCATCGAGAAATTATAGCTCCATGAGACAGACCTATAATCAAAGTCTAAAGTGGCTCCTGAGGATCTTCTACAGTAAACCGGAGCAGAGAATGCAGAGTAGGTGTGGGCTGACACCCCCCACAACCATGTGTGAGTCCACGTTATGTTCTTTAGCTTTCTTTACCTGAGTCACGGCCAGAACATTCAGTAAGAGTTGCAACAGTTAATGAAACAAATCAATTTAATCGCCTTGAATACATAGGCATTCCTAAGCCAATAATTTGATGACCGCCACAGTCTCCGGTAGAAGACTCAAAGAGTCTCCGACCTACTGACCGATGACCCGGTCATCAAATGATTGGCTCAGGAATGCGACATAAACTAAAATAATCTCCACAAATTCAATCAAGGCTTCATGGGGTGTGTATAAGTCCTTTTTGGGTGAACCACCCCGAAGAATAAAAAAATTAAGAACTTGATGAAAGGTATTAATCCAAGACCCAAATTAACAGCAAAAAATAAATAGGTACTGCATGAAATATCACAAAAGTATACAAAAAAATAAACAAAACATAAACTTTGAAAACACCTACACTAAAAGGGACAGGCACAAAGCCCCCGACACTATGACTTAGACATATTGGTCGGATCGGCGGTGCAACGTATTATGTGAGGGCTGTTTGGGCCGCTTAGCAACTTTTCACTTCTGCAGATGAATATATCTAGCAGTGATAAAATGCATTCCGGTTTCTACCAAAATGTGGAAGTCAAGCTAAGCGACAGTATCATTCAGTGCAGTTCTGGTTTTATGCTGCTGTTTTCAATTTATCTGAGAATGTTTTGTTAATTCACCTTTGCAAACAAGACAGTGCAGGCATTCAGTTCATCAATTGCAGATAGCGTTAATTTGAATTGATATATCAGTCTAGTTTGTACTCTTAAGTGTCATCACATTTAAGGCTCAATCCCAATTCCCCCCTTCGTCCTGGCCCTTAGCCCTTGCCCTTGCTTATGCGCGTTCACGTGAGGGGGAAGGGTTATCTCAATTGTCTTTGGATGGAGGGGTAGGGCTGAGGGCGAGGGTTAGAATCCCCTTCGTTTGAAGGGATATCTCGACGGGACTTCAAACGGAGCAACATCACTGAGGGCTGAAAGGCGGACGAGGTAAGAAGCCTTTTATGTCCTTTATTATGGAAAAATATTATAATAACCAATATTATTTTAATGTATTAACAATCTGCATCGCCAAAAATATCGCAATCTCTAGCAAAGGTTAACGTTACCTCACGTGAACTAACGATATGATACGGCGTTGCATTCATACAACGTTACCCATTCATTTGGCGCCGCATCGGCGCTTTATTCTTTTTTATTTATCGCCGGTGCGCCGGTGATACAACTCGGATGCAAGCTAGCTTATTAGCAGGCATCAGTCCGACCCCCCAGACCACGATATGTCAACATTCTGCAGTTTTGGAGCTCTTAAAAGCCGTGAAATAGCCTACTGTACCTACATAACGCTGTCACTGCATAACGTTGGCTACTCGCTGCAGTGATAGCTATGGTTTTATCATGACCAATGTTAAGCTAATCCCCACAAGTTGCAAAACTTACATAACTAATTAGCAGTGGTGTTGTTTTTCCCCCCCAGGCAAACCAGCTACGGAACAGACTGCAAGCTGCTGTGCAGACTGTACATTGGATGGAGATGAATCACGATGGCATTTTCATTGATAGAAAATTACTCTGTTCTTAATGATATTAAAAACAATGAACACAGTGACCACAGCCCCTTCTTTCTATACTGTAAATAGTTTTCCCTTTTTCTAACCCTGTATATGATATATATATATATATATATATATATCTGTACGCATGCTATACAAACTGTTAATACAATAATGAATGAATCAGGTACAACTGTTGAGCAGGTGTCAGAATGAGCTATATCTAGCTGAATTACATTCTGCATGGTGGGCTACCAACATGAGACAAAATTACAATATATTTATTTCATCATAACCACAGCAATGTTATATTTACGTTCCATCTCTACAGCTTAAATCAAATGTAAAGTAGTTTCCAAAGTGGGTTATGGGCTAAATGATAGTTTGTACACTATCAGAGTTAATTAACATTGATTTTACAATATAAATTGGAGGTCCTAGAGACAGAAATGCCATCAAAGTTTGGGGACCACTGGTCTGTAGTGAGCTTGCAGATCAGCTATTTTCTGAGAACAGGTTGTAGGCCTATATCAATATCTACAAGGGACGTTCAATATTTAGGGACGTTCCAATTCCTAGGGGGATGATTTATCTCCCTACCCCTTGACACTCATTATGTAGGGACAAGGGGAAGGGGCAAGGGCTGAGGGGTAGGGTTAAAAAAGGAATTGGGATTGGGCCTTATATTACTATAGACAAATACTGCTACTCTGTGGTAGGTTTTAAGTACTGCATACATCTAATTTACTGAGACCAAAGCCTCCAGTAAATTACAAATTTAGCAGAGCCTCTTACCCAGAGCGACTAACAATAAGCAATGAGCTCAAACAACCCTTCAACAGCTTCTACATTATAAAACTAGTGATATCAGATATCGATTTCGGCAAACAAGTTTCATCGGTACATCCCTAGTTTTTAGTGTTATGTTTTGAATGCATCCTAACTGGGTGGCTGGCTGGTATACTATTTTACTTTGTATTGATAAAATGCTTTTCTCCAGGTGTCGATACCAGCAACATGCAAGCAAGCATAGAAACCTCATGAACATTTACTGAGAGCAGGCAGCTTCATATTAGCAAAGAAGCACCGCCATCTCCTGGTAGATAGTTATGAATGTTCCTGATCATTAGGTACCTGTTTAATTCATAATATTACATAATGTATGGAGACAACCTAGAAAGATCGCATCATATGACTAATTCATGGTCACTTAATAGATAACAAACATAACCCAAGCTGAAATTGAGGCTAAGGACGTTGAAATTAAACCATTTCAATGACCTAAGAGTCACCACCCTCACTGCACCGAAATCAGCCAAGGACGCTTCCTCAAGGTACTTATCTAGCTCAGAGGTTCTCAACGTTTTTGGCCGGGGACCCCCGGAAATGCTTTGGCAACGTCTCGGGACCCCTGCCCCGCCCCCCAATATAAATTGACTGCTACAATAACCTTAATAATAGAGACAATACACCATAAATAAATACTAAAATCAGATATAATCATTAAGGAAGGTGTATGCATGTACTATGTGTACTATATGTAAACTCATTTCCATTTTCCAGCCATTCAGTTGAATTATTTATTTTCTTTTTTTTAAATATATAATTTGGGGACCCCCCAAAATAATTTGGCGACCCCCCCGAGGGGTCGCGACCCACGGGTTGAGAACCCCTGATCTAGCACATACATGGGCAACTGGCGGCCCGGGGGCCACATGCGGCCCCCACCTTCACTTAACCTTCAGGTTAATATGTCAGAAAAAGTGGAAAAGTGTGAAAAAGTGAAAAAGTGGAAAAGTGGAAAAAGTACTCAATTGTTTTACTTTTTTTTTAATTGTTATCCCACGATTTTGTAACCCATTTTTTTTGGGTACCTACCCTAGGGGACACGGGGAGAACATGCAAACTCCACACAGAAAGGCCCTTTCGCCAACCCCGCCTTCGGGTATGGGCACTGATGACGCGGAGGAGGAAACACGCCGCCAGCCCCCACAGCGCCCCGAGTGGGAATCGAACCCAGGAACTTCTAGCTGTGAGGCGACAGCACTACCAACTGTGCCACCGTGCCCCTCAATTGTTTTACTTAAGTAAAAGTATCAATACTGCAATTTAGAACTACTTTGTTACAAGTAAAAGTACAGAATTGAAAATGTACGTGAGTAAAAGTACAGAAGTATTGGCATCAAAATGTTCTTAAAGTACTAAAAGTAAAAGTACTCATATTGCAGTTCAAATTGAAGTTCAAAATGTGCACAAAATCTATTGAAAATAGCAGATCTACAAGCTCACAATGCATTTCAAATGGCCAAAATGTATAGGGTTGAAGTGGTTAATGTATGTTCTATTCCAAATTAAAATCACGAAAGTAATTAGTAACTAAAGTTTTCAAATAATTGTAGCGTTTCTTTATATGAGTAATTGTCTTGTAATGTTCATTGTTGTTTTTTGTATATTTGTATTGTCATTTGTGTGGAAAAAGTAAATAAATTTCAACAATTCAACAATAGCAATAAATAATTCAGGTTTCAATTCAAATATAGCAAAAACAACTGATCTACAAGCTCCAAACGTTTTGAGTTTGTAGATCGGCTATTTTGCTATGAGAGTAATATAATATGCAATGTGGCCCTCTGGAGTGAGTGTGGGAATATAGTGGCCCTCTCCATCGCCAAAGTTGCAGACCCCTGTGTCTAGCATATCCTATGCTTCCTACTGTAATGAGAGCAGACATTCCAAGAAATGCTACGAATACAGGTGAACTCAACTCAGAAGAAGGGGTGAAAAGGGAGTATGCACTGGGTGAGCAACTCCACACAAGTGAATGGGTGGGGATTTCCGGTTCCCTCTCTATTATTTGTAACTATGTGAGATGGCTGAAAACTTTTAAACATGCATGCAGAGAACATACAGAGAGGTGCTGAGGGAATCTACAGTATAGACAAACTGGGGTGCAGGAACAATGCTGCCCTTGAGACTGTGATGAAGCACAGAGGGAGAGGGCCCCATAATCTAGCCCTTCTCCGTAGCATTATGTGCACAGGAAACAGAGCGTGCGCAGAAGACCTTGGAGACAGACCCCATGCAGGAGATTGAGATTGCGCAGCGACAATGTACGGATCGGTCCGAATGGTCTCAAGGTGCTTTGACAGAGCCACTCCGGCAAGCAAGAGCATCGAAGCTTGTGCTCTGAGAGCTGCTTCTGAAAACCTCCCGCCACTTTCAGAGAGATCCCAGAATGGCTGAACCCTCTCCTATGCAGCCAAGACTCAGCCAAACGTTTCACTCACAGTGGCAATGTTCCACCAGAGGAAAGCTAGGATGTCAGGTAACAGGCAGGTCAAGGTAAGGTGAAACATCAACAGCGGTAGGCTGGGTAGTATCCACTCACTGGGGTCCATGGATAGGTTCATAGTTCATACTGTTATGACTTCAGAGGTAGAAGTTAGAACCCAAGCACAGATACGTAGCAGGCAGGAGAAAGTGAATCATAGAACCCCAGAGGTGGGGGAATAAATAAAGCTACTCTGAGAGAGAACTAATATATTTCCACATAACCACAGGGAGAAAATACATTTTGCATTTTTGCTGAACCAAAGAGGCAAAGACTAACTGAAGGCCCTATATTGTGTGTCTTAAGTACAAGGTCTTATGACTTAACTTAAGACCTGGTACTTGTTCTGGCATGTTTAACCTATTGACTGCAAAAAAAAGAAAGAAAAAAACTGATATCTGTGGAAGAAACAGCATGTGTATAGTAGCTAGACAGAGTGGCGAGCAGGATAATATGACTTATAGGGTTAGTTCAGAGTTTTGGACAAAACCATAGTTCCATGTGACAGTGGGGGTCAAAGTTGAACGAAAGTTGAATTATATGATAGAAATAGGTCAACAATACAAATGACACTAGTTTTGTGGATTAATTTATTTTTAATGCGTGGCCCCGCAGTGACCCCGGAACCAGACAAGAACTCCTACCACGGGACTCAGGCAATCAATTAATACCTTCACAATCAGTACCACTATAACAGGGGTCCTCAACTAGAAATGCTGAAGGTCCACAATTTTCTTTTTAATAAAACCATGGTCCAGTCTCATGCGCACGCAAATAAAATTGCGGGTCGCGGGCCACGTGGGCCCCATGGGGTGGGGCTGCCCCCCTCGCCCCACACCCCTAGAAACAACTATGCCTGTTTAGTACAGTCAAACCAAGCTATACAAACCGGGTCCCATCCCAACCAACACTGGGGTGGCAGAGTATGAAAATATATTTATATTATTCACACCTCCAAAAATCAAATTTTGTTCATTCAACTGAATGTGTGAATGTGTCACTGCTAGTGAGCCAGTCAGCGCATCATTGTCATCATGACATGCCGGCCCATAATACACACATTCAGAGTGTTAATTGCGTTTCTCGGCATTGATCAAATACAACAGAGAATTCAACTCGCCTTTATTTGATATGTTTTATGGAGGGACAGACAGTAGGCTGACAGGAAATGGGGAGAGAGATGGGGGGTCACTCCCGCTGAGCCACGGCCCAGGCCTTTTCTCTTCATTCTATCATTTCTCCAGGGTCCACAGAGAGGTGTGCCGCGGTCCAGTCATGGACCGCGGTCCGCCTGTTGAGGACCACTGCACTATAATAATGGAAAGTATTTCCTACAGCTTTATGTCCAAAAGTCTGAACCCTTTAATGTCACATGCTTACAATGTTGTTCTGAGCTTGTAGATCTGCTATTTTATGTGCAACAGCAACTCCAGTAATTCAAGCTTTACATGATGATGATCATGAAGTACGGATAAGCGGACACAGACGCATCTGTCTGAAAACTAGACAGCACATATTCCATATTGCGTTTGTCTCAACACATCACTATAACAAAAAAACATCACATGTCATGGATGCACCTGCACCTGGGACGTATACTCAGTGATGTATCCCAAGGTCATCTGGGTTTCGGGTCTCTAGAACATCATACCCCTCACTCAGGCGACCCAGCTGGGGTGATCAAGTCCCGACTTACGTCCCAGTAGTTACCCTCAATCAGTCCCATTAGGGAAATACCAGGGCCACACAATCCGTTGGAACTACTCCAGAACTACTCTGCCAGGATTGGGAGGTATGCTTCTGGCGCAATGGAAGGACTAGGCTCTGTGGGTTGACTCCTGTCCGGGCCCCTCCTACGTCTCACCACTCCTGCTCTCACCAGGCCCAGGACCTGTGCATTGCACCAGAGTCCCAGCACCAGACACTGCTATATCTAGTAATACTAAATTCACTTCAGTTATTCTTAAATGTACTAAATTCAATACAGAGTAATAGTGCTTAAAAAACCTACACACAATCATATATTCTCAATCCAGCTACTTAGAGAGCAAAGTTATATACATATTACATACAGCAGTCCTATCCGAGATAACATAGACTTTCACGGTTCAATAGACCGGACACCGGCCTACTCAGGGACCATGCCAATCGGGAATGATGTAAATTGCGAACGATGCAAGTTGGGAATACATGCCACACCCACTTATGCAATACCCCTTGTCCCTGTTGTCAGAGTACTCACCAGTCGTTTCTCGGAAACCATTGGCCTGTCCAAATTGCCACTGGCACTAGTGCACTCCCCCAGGTATGTAGGGACACACGTGCAAAGTTTGAGGTCAAACTGTCGTATTGCGCCAGAGTCCAGGACAGACATGCCTACACACACACACACACACACAGTCTCACACACACACACACACACACACACACACACTCTCTCTTTGTGAATGTATAGATGGATGATCATAATAGAAAAAAACGCATTGTAACATGTTCTATGTTTTGGATGGTTTATAAACAGGGCTAAAAATATGAGAAGAGACTACCGTACAATCTGCATCAAACGGACAAACGCTTTAGCTTTCCTGAAGTCATGTTCTGTGACTTTAAGTATTATTTATACATTATTTAGTTATTATATAATCTCATTTTGATCATGAATTCACGACAATACAGTACTTTCAAGTAATATGGAATTCATAAAATGTTAAAACTACATTATTATTAACTATTAACCAACGAGAGGATTTTATTGACCGTCTCTCTTCATGGGTCCATGAGAAAGAGTTCCAGTCGCGTCCTCACATGCAGGATAACAGAATGTTGATGCAGGCCTGAAACATATTATAAAGCATCCAACAGTTAAGACCCCACTATTGAGAACCACTCCACTGATAGATTGCCATGGCAACCACGTACCCTTCCATCACTTCCCTTCATCTTTCTCTGTTCCAACTCCGCTAGTTGTCTATGCTTGCTTTTTGTACCTTGTGGCATATCTGACGTAAACGGCATTTTGAAATGATGCACCTTCAACATGGAATAATCAACAAAAACTCTCAAATTAGACACATTCGTGCAATTAGCATAGGGATGTGCGATTCTTGTGTTTCTCAACCTTTTCTGGATTTTCTGGCTGCCCTAGTGTTAAGTGGTCAGGTGGGCATGCATGTTCAGAGCATTTTATTTTAACCTTCTGGCGTCTGGCATTTTGTTTTAAAATACAGAATGTCATTTTTCTGCACGGGTGGCATATGAGACTCATGATGTTCTGGCTTGGATCATTGGTATACCACTATACTATGTTTTAAATAATGTCATTTATCATTTAAATCTTAGTGCTTTGCCAATAATTAGGCGTAATTCCCCTTTTCCACCCATGTTAAACCTGCTGTTAAACAAAATGCTCAAATGAACAAAATGGTAAAAAGTGGAACCAAAACATGACAAACATTAGCCCCTTTCGGGACCCTACGTAAAACTTTTTTGATATTAATGTCAGAAACTTCAGTAGCATTTGGGTTCTGCTTGGAGGGCTAGACAAACATAAGCCTATAATCAAAATACAATTTTGTATTAGAAGAAAGACAAGTTCCAGGTGCTTCATGGTTAAGATGATATCATAGAATAATTAAACGTTATTTCCACACAGCCACAACTCAACTGTATTGTAGGCTATAGACACAAAGGTAAAGGTAACCGACCAACAAAAATGTGCCAGTGAGGGAATTTGCTGTGAAGCTTTTCCACCGCGTATGTTTACTCTGAGTGCGTTTAAAAAGTTGATTTGGTGATGTGAAGATGATGATAGCTTTAAAACAAAAACAAAAGTCGGTAGCCTGCTGCTATTCAGTGGATAGCCTGCCAATTGTGCCAAACACAAACTAGTGTGACAAGATAATAAAACGAAAACACTGAGAAACTGAACAAACGACACGACTCACGAGTGAAAAATCAAAAATGTGGCTTGGTCTTGGTGTCTGGGGGTGAAAAGCCTGGTGACGCGAGGTTAATTTTAATTCCCTGCAGCTGTGCACCTGCGTCATATGATATGACGCTGTTGAGTCAGTCACAGATATAATTAATACACAATTACATCGAATTGGCTACAACAAAACATATTATCACACTGCAACAAGGTTTACAACATCCATGAACACCACCTAGTACTATAGTAGACTAAAATACTACTTTTGTATGGAAAGAAATAACATGTATTGTAATACCCACCCTGAACGCAGAAATTGTCTGCACCATCCGACGCAGTTGCGACCCAGATCCACCAGGTGGGCTCATAACACATAGCAGTGGTTTTCAACCAGTGGTCCGTCCCCAGCTAAATGATGGAGAGTTGCATGGTAACAAAATGAACCCTTATAAATCTTTAACCCTTGAGTGTAAAATGAAACCAAATGGAGCCGTAAATCATTGTTAAACATATGCATTACTTAATTTTAAAATAATTGTTATTTAGATTTAGATTTCCTGTTATCTTTCCTCACGGTACCAATGCCATGCACCTCAATACTGTCTCCAACGATAACAAAATATTCTTAGTTTTGGGTCTGAGAGGCTATGGTGGTCCGTGGCTCAAAATGCTGATTAAATAATATGTCCCTTGCCTTGACATAAAAGTTATTTGACCAGACCCCCATATGGAAAAATTAAAGAATGTCCCCCACCACCCCCACTCACTGGAAGGACTGGCCACTGTGTTGTAAGATCAGAGATGGGCAAAATACATTGAAAATGTATTTTGATACAAAATACAAATACTGGGTCAAAAAATGTATCTAAATACAAAATACAAAATACATCTTCCATCCCCATCGAAATACAAATTACAAAATACAAAAAAGTATTTCAAATACGTATTTCAAATACATGTATTTCAAATACTGCCCATCTCTGATGGGCAAAATATATTGAAAATGTATTTTGATACAAAATACAAATACTGGGTCAAAAAATGTATTTAAATACAAAATACATCTCATTTCTTCCATCTCAGCGAAATACAAATTACAAAATACAAAATAGTATTTCAAATACGTATTTCAAATACATGTATTTCAAATACTGCCCATCTCTGCGTAAGATAAGATTCTTCCTGATTTGGAAAATATATATATATATATATAAAATAGAAAATGTGATTTGAATAGCTTATTTTATAAATGCAAGAGTCAAGACATGCCTATTACCGGTAGATATAATAGCGATAATACCATATCTACATGGCAACCGGCCCAGCCAATCACAGCGCGGCCTGGAGTTATTGGAAGTAGAATGTTACCTTTCTCTTTGGGGGTTATGCAGCGGAATCTCCGACTGAATCGATTACCAGGTATTAGTTGTGTGTATTAGCCTACTGTATTTGTCTCTTTTTGTACCGTAACCGTGTACAATCGTATTTATGTTTGCATTGTAGATAAATTGTCAAATTGCCAAGCATTAGTTAGTTAGTATTAGTGTGTGTTTGTGGTGGGCCGTCTGGAAGGGACAGATTGTAAACAGTATGAGTCCATCATCATCATCATCATCGTTTTCTTGTGTTTACAAATTTTAAGCCTAATCCTAGTAGTTGATTTGACTTTCGCCTGATTATTTCACCATAATCGCGACAGTGAGAGCAAAGAAAAAATTGTCCAAATTAACTTTTCTATCGATGCGTGTGACCCCCTGCTGGCCCTTTCGTCGTACGACGGTATCGCGTGTAGAAAACATCCGATTTGCAAGCTCACAACGCGTTACATCCGCAACGCGATGTGAGCTTGTAGATCGGCCATTTCTACGCTCACGTCACACCCTACTAGCCAAAACAAATGTCAACAACACTCGGCTAACTTAAATATTTACTTTATGATTAAGTTTCCATTATATAAACTTCATCCCTGTCGACATATGGACGGACCCCTGGCCCTTTCACTTGTCATTATGTTAAACTTAAACTATTGAATCCTAGCAAGATAGGCCTAGCAGCATGGTGGAACGTTCATCGAAAATAGCAGATCTACAATCTCACCATCTGTACATTGTTCATTTTCTTATTCAGAATTTAAGTATTTTTGTGGATTACAGTTTTAGCCCATGTGTGAGCTTCAGCCTTTCAGCCAGTCTCCACTCTCCTGCTACAAGTCATAATGGTAAGTGTAGCCTACAGTACAACTTATTCACAAACACAAAATATATATATATATATAGTTAGAAAAGCTAACAAATCTCTTTTGTGTTTCATCATAACGTGTTGTTTTGTCTTTATAGTTCATGTCTGCCTCTGAGACTGAGACCAGCAGGGGACCAAGACAGGAGCCAATGGATCTGGATCAGGAGGAGCACACCAGACCCTTTGCACACCGCCGTGCAGCCAGGCTCCCATACTTTGAATGGCACAATCCTCTCCAAGACACCGTCATCCCCAACCGAATCTTTGTCAGTGAAATAGACTCCACGGTGAGATTTTTAGCATGTAGTGGGATTTTGTTTTGTTTGTATTTCTTTTGTGAGCTGTCATTTTATTTCGACAACACATTTCGTCTGGTACCAAGACTTTGGTGCAACCAAATACTAATGATGAGAGATGAGATGAGATGATGAGGCAAAAATATGAAACAATAGGTAAAATACAGAAAAAAATAACATTACACGATTAAAAGCACACAGTTTAGCAAAAAAAATAATCACAGCCCCCCTCCTCTCTCTCTCTCTTTCTCATTAGCAGGCAACAGTGCAGCACTAATACTATCTCTCTCTCTCTGGCAGAACAGCGCCCCTACTGGTACCCTATAGTCATATACTGGTGCTCATGGCCACATAGGCGCATAGGCGGACATGGACATTGCTGTTCTTTGGAGTGGTTGCACCACTCAAAAACGGTGTTATTGGTCAGGGAATAATATCAGTGGGTTTGGGGGAAGGCCTTATTAAAAAGGTAGGTCTTTAGTCCTAATGGGGTGTGTGTGTGTGTGTGTGTGTGTGTGTGTGTGTGTGTGTGTGTGTGTGTGTGTGTGTGTGTGTGCGTGTATGCGTGTGTGCGTGCGTGTGTGTTCTCCAGATTGTTGAGAATGACCTGGGGCGTTTCTTCTCAGAGTACGGTCAAGTTAAAGGGGTGAACATTATGACATATCCCTCAGGATTATGTAGGGGGTGAGTTAATTCATATTTCTAATATTTTTAATAACAACCTAATCCTGCCCATGTGTTGTCTAATCATCATTGATTAATAATACCATTGTGCTAGTGTTTTATAATCTTAGTGGCTGTGCACGTAATGCAACACTTACTTTGTATTTGTATTTTTGTAATTGTAATTGCAGCCTATTGTCTACGAAACAGCACTGAATGTGACTATTTTGATTATTTCTATCCATCAGATATGGGTTCGTCAGCTTCGAGACAAGAGAGGACGTACAGAGACTCCTTAAGAAAGTTCAGAATGTAAGTATTACCTAAGAGTGCCCCGTCATCCTCACTCCCTCTCTATACCTTCTGCTAACCATCTTTATGTATTGTTTGCTATATTTCCATCTCATCCCTGCCTTCACTTAAAAGGGTCACAGGGTCCAATTCAGAGACAAGGATCTCTTCATTGCCCCGGCAATCAAGAAAAAACAGCAGAGAAGACGTGAGTAGTGAATTTGTGCTGAATTGCATTGATGTAGTACCACCACAACAATACGAAAATATCAAAACTTATAGTATACATACTTAACACAAACGGCAAAATCTGGTAAACAACTGTTGTAAGGAGATTGTATAGTGCAGCTGTGGGAGTATACAGCAGCTGCATGTCTCTCAGTGCAGTGACATTCTGTGATTATTTGCCTTAATCATATAAAAAAATCACACCCGTGTGAAGTGAGGGGCGCTAATATATTAAAGTCTAACTCATGTTGATTAAGTGATGTAATGGTGATGTAAAACAAACGGTGCCAACACAAACATTAAAGAGACAATATGACGTAAATTTTCCCTTCATTGTCAATGGCGTTTTTAAAACAAACATTAAACTAAACAAACATTAAACCTGTATATAGGAGGCCATCAAAAATATATCATTTTCGGCCAAATGCAACGAGCATTAGCGCTGGGGGGTGCGTCAGCTAGGTCAGGAGGTAACAGCGAGCGGATCTTGGCCACACCACTCGGACTCAGACCTAACCATAAACAAACCCAATGCACCTATACTGTATATAGGCAGGAGCATACTAACCATGTCACCATGACTTGGACAGAACCATAAACACGCCCTTGATACGCCCATATACTGTAGGCAGGACCAGGCGCATGTCACTATGATCCAGACATTAACATACCAGTAATATGTTTCTCAGTCGTAGTGAGAAGGAAATCCATAATGTAAAGGCGAAGGGGAACACAGCACATTTTCACCTGCAAGTACCTTTATGCCGTACGGAGGTGATAAGAGATCCATGTACATGACTCATTTGTATTTTCCCAGAGAGAAGTTACGAGGGTCATACCCGCAGCTACAATCCCAGCACGCCTGTGCCAGTGGCTCCCCCACCAGTACCCTTTCCAGTACCCTGTCCCTATGGGCCCGTAGACCTAATCACCCCTGATGGTGTCCCTTACAACTACCACAATGGTGTGGCCTACTTCCAGATACCTGAAGAAGACATCCAGTCAGCACACCACTGGCCTTCCTGCACTGGTACCCACCATGCATACGTACGTAACACTGTAACACACCAGTTCAATGAAATGGTATTATGATGTTTCTTTTGCTCATTTTAGGCGTTGATTCTCTTTTATTTTTTTATTTTTGAACTCAACCAGGACAAAGATGAGTGAGTTGCAAACACTTTTATCTTTTATTTTCAGCCTCCAGTGATTCTCAGCCCCCCTCCCCAGTTTGCCCCTCAACAGCCAGCCTATCACGATTACCAGGTCAGTGGTAACCCACCCAATATGTGCATATAGGTATATGTATGTTATAATGATAAAATCACACCTTTACCAAGGCACTTTACCAACCCTTATCATCTTACTCATCGCAATATCATAACATAACATCATATGCCGATTTGCTCAGTGACAGACAAAACAAACATTAAACTATGTTCATTGTTAATGGCATTTAATGTTTGTGTTAGTGACAAAACAAACATTAAACTCTGTTCATTGTTAATGGCGTTTTTAATGTTTGTCTAGACAAGACAACCTGTATATAGGAGGGGCTAGGTTTTGACTTCAATCTTTATTACAAAAACGAGCAATTCCCTTCCTCACGATCTCAGCAGCAGGAAATGATTCATTTTACAGACACATTTTCCGTGATTCTCTTGCTATTCCAATGCTCTTTATTTATTTGTTGTCCCCATGTGTATAGTACATGCAGGAGGAGTACTTGCAGCACTCTGTGTGCCTGTACCAGGATGTAGAGCAGCCCAGGGCCTCAGGGGGCTGGGTCCATCCATCTGTGCCCTACCCTGCCATATCAGAGGTACCCACACTTCATTGAATGCCTGTGTAGTTTGTCGTATGACAAATGGCAAAAAGAATAGCATATCTACAAGCTCGCGGTGCATCGCATGGCAACACATTGTGAGCTTGTAACAATTGGTAGGCTTATTACATCACTGAAAGGTGAAAGGTGAGGTCAGTCATTTATTTGATCAGAATTCACCTTTAGCAAAGCCCTGCCCTCTCCCACTTAGACACTTTACAGCCAGGCTCATTCATTCTAATTCATTTTTGGGACCAGACCTTCAAAATCTCTTCCAAAACCGTCAACAAGGCCTGCCACATGCACTGGAAAAATATGTGCGTGACATTTCTTTTTTAAAACAATGTTTTATCATATAGGGAAACTATTGGTAGAGAGGTTTCTCTAAACCCATGTTATGCTTAGCTGTGATTGGATCATAGCAGTTTGGGGAGGGGCTTAGCTATAGGTCAATTGAGAAATGAAAAGAAACATAAAATGTAGGCGTGGTTATGTTGCTGTGGGGGGATGGGGTGGAGTAGAGTGATATAAATATATTCTGAATCAGATCTAAAACTAGCTGTTACAGGTGTAAAAATAATAAAGATTCCGCAACTTCATGGCATATTTACACCTAAAACCGTATACGTCGCTTACAAACAAGCCGTCAAAGATTAATATCTAGGGCCTAATTTTCTGCTGCCCGTACTATGAGCTCTTTTGACCAGGCGCGTGTGTGTGTGTGTGTGTGTGTGTGTGTGTGTGTGTGTGTGTGTGTGTGTGTGTGTGTGTGTGTGTGTGTGTGTGTGTGGTATTCACACACACACGGACACACACTCACATGCGCGTTGCTTTTGGTGGAGAAATGTCTGTTTCAAGACAAACTTAAGAGAAGAGAACCAGTAAACTGAAGAAGCTAACCAAAACACGGAAGCGGTGGAGCCTGTCTCTTTACTCATCAGCAATGAAAGAACAGGGAAACCATGGGTAACAAGAAGACTCGCCCCGTTTCTGTTTTCCTCCCAGAATTTTCCCCAATGTGAGGGGTGGGAGAGGCTGGACAGCAGACGGCTGGACTTTGAATTTCTCTAACTATAAACTTTCATGACAGCAGACAGCCTCAGTACAAATATAATTTATGAAAAGCTACTACAGTGAAGTCTGTTCACAGACGTTGTTGTAGGATATGTGGGGATTATCTGACGAGGTACCATTTGAGTGTGCAAAACCTTACATATACTAAATAATACTAAATTGTTTATAGGGTCAATATAAGTAAAATAATATAGCCTTTCCACAGGAGTATCTTTTTATATCTTTCCAAAAAGAATACAAACAGCCAATAGCATATTACAAAGTTATCCCCCTCACTGGTGACAATTCCGGGAGGAAAAACGGGCAAGCACCGGGTCGAGTCTTCCGGTATTCAAACCATGCCCCCTAATACAAATCTATATGGAGATATGCCTCCGTCACGTCGTAGAAATCAAACACATGTAACTAATATTATGTAATGAGCTGTGCCAAATATTTATTTTCCACCCAGAAACCTGGAAATACACAGAAATAGCTACAGAAACAGCAGAAAGCTCAGAAACCAGAAGCCTATGAGCAAGTTGTACTATATGATTGCTCCCTGTCACAAAGGACACATTTATTTTGGTTAAAATCTAAGAAAAAGTGATTTGGCGTGTCCCGTCCCTTTAAGCATTTTTCGAGATATCTGTTTGGCTTCAGATAGCTTCACTTTGCTATCTAAATACACTAGACCTGCGCAAGTTGGGAACCTAGTAATAACCGTTGTCATAGCACCCGTTTTAACTATCTGTCTGTGTCCATTTTGTGCCCATACTGTATATGGAGATCTCTGTATCTGTCCGTCTGCCTGTGTCTGAAGAGTGCAAACTGAGTCGACTGGTTAAGTAATAGAATGGCAGGTGTGGGGTCGCCATAGCCTGGTTAATAAACCAGACTAATATCGCACGGACCGCGGGATATTAGTCTGGGGAGGCTCAGCTTGGATTTCATTTCCAGGGAAACATTTTCTCTTTGACGCAATTGGTCAGAGCTACTGTCAGTCAAAGGTCTCAAGCATTGAGGCTTCATCCACACCTACATAAACGTAGCGTTTTCGTTTTCGTTTTCATTTTCGTTTTTTTAAATCTCTCTGTCCATACGACACGTTTTTTTAAATCTCTCTGTCCATATGACCAATGGCAAGACCCATGCAAAACTCCGTTTACATTGTCCACACAGGGAACACACAGGCGGAGTTTTAAAGAAATACACTGTGGCAGGAGTTTTCCAAAAGATGCGTTTATATGGACCAAAAACGCGTTTGCGTGTGGGCGACCCCCCCAAAACGCATATAAAAACCTACGTTTATCCGTTTACCCGGATACGTGTGGACAAGGCCTGAAAGTCACTGTACCAAAGCCCGTCCATATTGCATACCGTGTCCCGATTGGCCGCCCACATTCTCTGGTGTAGGAAATGGGCGTACAATTGAGCCTCTCCAGACCGAAATCCGCCGGCAGGCAATTTATTTTTGCCAACGGCTGATTCGGTCTGGTTTATTAACCAGGCTAGGGTCGCCATGGCAATCAATTGGCTGAGGCAGAGGCTGGGAATTCTACAGGTGAGGGGACTTAGGCTCATTAGGTCCACTGGCAGAGTCTGGCCAGAGCCTTTTGTGGCGGTGGTCTCAAATTTGAAGTCGGTGCGGCAAACGTTTCTCGAGTTACGTTGATTGTATGTGTGTATGACACACATACACACAACACACAGAGCAGTGGAGCATTTATTGTTGAGATAAACGACTTAACCCCACCATCTCTCCCCTCCAGGAGCAGACCGTTCAAGTGGTTTACCAAGGCATCCATCCCATGCCAGTGCCATGTATAATGGCCAGGCACAGCAGGCGCTTCAGCCACAATCACAGAGCCCACTTGGCGTACATACCATTAGTCTCTGAGCCGGAAGTGCCATCCAAGCCACCGGTCACACACGCAGTTGAATAGACCTAGACCTGGCCTTCGTTCTAAGTCTGCTGCAGGTGTGATTGCTCTTTGGTGTAATATGTGGAATATCTTAAAATTTGCACTACTGCACACTGGGTGCTGAAAATTATTTCAATTCAATTATTCAATTATTATTAAGTTCTCAGCCATGCACAGACAAAGAAACAAAATGTAAGTGAGCCTAGAAGTACTCAATTTTCTGTGGACGTGGATTCTTAAAGCAGTGATGTCCTCTTTTACTGCAGCCTTATTATTTTGTATGTGGAACGTGTATTTTAATGCACAGTTGAGGGAAATTGTTAAAGCCAAAGTTTACAAACTTATTTGTGCTTTTAAAGTGGAATTTTGTTTTTATGTACCTTTTAATATATTAAATATTACATATGATTGCACTATTGTTGTAGGGGTAAAAAAAACAACCAAAAAGGATCAGTGAGTGACACTGACCTATACTGTTCTCTGTACTGTTCTCAGGTGTTTTACTGAAACCGTATTGATTGTATTTGATCTTTTACCTTTTTATATATTACTAGATAAATATAGTATTATATACTGTACGTGTTGATGTTGTGGTAATGCCAGCCAGTTCTGTTAAAAGGCTGAGACCACAGTCAGTGAGTGACACTGACCTACCCCCTGTACTGCTTTCTCAGGGTTTCAGGCTATTCTGACACTGTTTAAGAGTGTTCAGTTTTGCACCTTGCATAATTGTTTTAGCTATGCTGGAATTGTTGAATGCTTCTTGTGCCATTTTGTGTGTTCTGATGGAAATAAAGGTTTCCTTGGTGAACTGGATTTGGAAATTGCACTGTAGTTTATTAACCATCCTAATCCTGTGTTGGGAAGTTGCCCACACCTTTAGTATTTGTGGGTCAAATACATTTTTAGACTGTAGATGCTGAGGAAGGCCTCTGGGCCGAAACGTCCATACGGAAACGGAATAAAACAAGAATCCTATCCTAATGCCAATGGGATACAACGTGAGTGCTGGCATTCATTTCTACAGTCTATCTTCCAGAACCGTGCACCCGTTACACTATTACTATTACTCAACTGAGTGCTTGCTTTTGCTTTCTTCTTCAAATACATTTTTACCCATGATTCAAAAATCCAATGTTTGTAAGCTCATAACTTGTATGAATTTATAACCATGTATTAAGTGTTATCATACATTATACAGCACTGTAAGCCTGTAGATAGAATCGGCATCATGAATAAAATGGTGCATTTATATAGCACCTTTATCCAAGGTGCTTGACATACTGTGCATTACATTCACCCATTCACACACAAACACTCATACAACGATGGCGGCGGAAACCATGCTCCAACCAGCACATCAGGAGCAATTAGGGGTTCCGCGTCTTGCTCAACACTAACTCTGGGGTAGCCCGGGTTCAAACTGGCAACCTTGCGGTTACCATCCAGCCACTCAACCACTGAGCCCCCTCATGTAAGTACCCTAGTGCTCCACATATGACGCAGGCCAGGGATGTAAATAAACAGTATCTGGGTTTTAATTAGAAAACATGAATGCGTGTCCACCAGGGACCAAAAAAAAACAAAAAACATTTACATTGGTTTGATGTATGAGTAAATAATTAATTATCAAATATGAATATAGAATAAAATGACACTCCAAAAGCACGAGTCAGTGGTTCTCAAACCTATCTTAATTTCAAGGACCCCATAACCGAGTTTACAAATGAACCCAATTTGAGAACCACTGCTCTAAGGCAATTGTGATTGATTATTCACCTCAAGAAAATGTAGAATAAATAAATAACCCTCATCATGTACAGTAACAGTATGCTGTCTGGAGGGAGTCTGGGTTGAGTTTACGGTCACAAACATCCCTCTCACGTCCTGGATAACTGCAGTGTTAAGCCTGATTTATACATAGTTGTGCATGGTCTCGTACGGATCTACAAGCTCACAACGCATTGTGGTCAATATTGACTAACAGTGAAAGACAGTCTCTAGACAGCGCCTCAGCTGAACACACGAAAACACAAGCTGATGTAGAGGACTGTGGAAAAAAATCACAAACCACTAATGATGACCAGCGCCCTGAAAATGTGGACAAAGATTGTCTTTGAGCAACAAGATGTACCTGGAATCATGAAAACAAACCGACACCATGAGGTCACAGTGAAGAAACATTTTAGTTGTGAGCTTATATTTTCCAGTGTTTCAGCACAAGTATAAATCAGACTTTACTGTAGGTTTCACCAGTCAGTATAACCGTTGTATGTCTGATGTCAATGAAACAAATAGACATTTCATCATGAGACACTCCTATTAAGTTTTGATTAAAAACAAAAAAACAATGCCATCAAATTCCTTCCCGATTTCCGTCAGATAAATGTTATCTTGCTGTGAAACCAGTGACCCAGTTAAGAAGCCACCTGAGATTAGTGAAGTAAGAACATTGATGAAAAACCTAGCCATGTCTGTGTATAACAATATAAAAATAAGATTTACTTTTTCCAGCCAGGTTAGATTGGATTTAAAAGCAAATGAGCATATACACATGAGTTCCCCACACCAATCTGATACTTAATAAGCTACGTTAAAATGGGAGCATGAGAATATTTCAAGAGCAGGGCCACACGCTTTGGAAGAACATACCATGAACTGGCATCGTTTTGAGGTAATTGGAAAGCCACAAGAAAATGTGCATACCAATGCACAATTCTCACCTCAAACCTTGGCATGAATGTTTATCCAAAACTGCACATGAACGTACTATGCATTAAAGTGGTTAGCTGTGCTATACCCATAGAGCTATAGGAGTCAATGGCCACCTATGGGTTGTGGCTTCCCAGATGCAAAACCCCCAAAACAAATACTGAGCCAAGTAACCAAATCATGTGCCACCGTGTGTACATTTCTGAATTCCTCCACAGCATTGGAAAAATAGGTTTGTCATGAGCATCTTATCTATAATAGCACTATAAACATAATCACTAGTGCATTCTAATGAGCTACATGTCTTAGATCTCTAACACTAATATATATATATATATATATAAAATTACAATATTTTTGGCTTGTTCATTCTGGCATAATATTGTGTGTCCATCAAAAGTGGGCAAACAGTATTTGCAAAATAACCTCTGGGTATTTGTTTTGACCTACAGTAGGCACGGATGTGGATTGGAACAGATTGGAATTCAGATACATTGATACACATGTGGAAGTTGTTAGCCACAGGAAGGTACACTAAATTGGTTTTAAATACTCGCCTGTAATAGGCTGAAGTTTACCATTAGAAACAAACTCAACAGAGAGACCATCAAAAGATTTGAGGAGAAAGCCTGGGAGAAGAGAGAAGAGATACTCAACACAGCCAAAGGGTGAAAAATTACCGACCACCCTTCAAACCATTGTATTTTCTAATTTAGCAAAGCCCACCACTCACTGGCACCTAGGTCTAAAACAAAAAGCCAGCCAAAAATATTTTGCAAATAGCCTTTGTCCCCCACCCCATCTACGGTACTTATTTATTTGTGTGTGTGTGTGTGTGTGTGTGTGTGTGTGTGTGTGTGTGTGTATGGCTGGGTGATAGACAAATTCAAATACAGCAATCTCTCCATTCTGACGACATTGTATTGCAAAAATAGCAGACCTACAAGTCACGATCACAATGAGTTGTTGAGCTTGTAGATTGGATATTTTCACAGTTTGACAAGTATAAAACAAGGTTTAAGTGATTAAAACCAGAAAAGATAACGCACGTCAAGCCATATCACATGATATTTTCAGTCTCATTTGACAATATCGCCCAGCCCTGTTTGTGTGTGTGTGTGTGTGTGTGTGTGTGTGTGTGTGTGTGTGTGTGAGAGAGAGAGAGACGTGGCCCAGGTGAGTCGTTAGTCTTCACTCTCTGCTTCTTCTTCTGCGTCATTCTGCGTCTCGTCTTCCATGATGGGCACTATGAGGTTGTCCTTGGACATCAGGTTGTATTTCATGACGAAGCGCGTGAACCGATGACATAGGAACGTCTCGTTCTAGATGCAATCAGATGATGTACCATTAGAATCTAGTCTGCAGTATGTACGCAGTGCACTCGTGTAGTGTTCAAAGAAAAGCAATTTGTGGGAAAGACAGAATTACATGAATATATACACTTTTAACCACTTAAATACTAATCCTATATACTTCATAAATAGACCAGGGACCCAAGGGCTCTATATTTCACTTTCCTTTTTACTACACCAAATCTCTTTGCTGAAAATAACCGATCTAAAAGCTGACAACGTGTCACATTGCAGCGCTTTGGGAGCTGGTAGACCTATTCGCCTATTTTTGCCGAGTGCCTATTTAGAAGAGTCCAGCATAGGGACGCTAGGGCATTAACATAATAATCGAATAGTCGACTAGTCGACTAGCAAAACACTAGTCGACACTGTTAATTGACATCCGATTATTCGCTAATATTAATTTTTAATATTTTTTATGATTTTTTTTTTTTTTTTTTTTTGCTTTTCTACAGCAGACATGCAGTCATGCAGCTGTGAGCTCGGTTGTTTTGTTGGTAGTTCGCCAACTTCAGTACTAATCCATTCTTGGCTGATTGTTTTCATATCATATACAAGCCTACTGTACGTGGGTTTTGCCGTCACCCTCACTCGTGTAGGTACGGTGGGCGGCGGTGGCACTAGCAGCATTCAAGACAGATTTTCTTTGGGAAAAGCATATGCGATATGCCTCATAGGCTCATAAGATCAATGGGGACAACTGCAGTGTGTAAATACTTTTACTATTGGTGAGTTTATTACTGTAGTTTGTTCAACAAGTTAGATTGGAGACGTGTCGTCGTCATCCGGTACAGTAAAGTATAGCAGGAGTTCCTCCTCGCTCTGCCCAATATTATCCAGTTTGGTGACAGTCAAACTACAGTAGCTCTTGCCGTGATTTCATGTTTCTTCATGCTTATCCAACAAAAGTCCAGGCATGCCGCGTGTGGCATTATTAAAAACAAACAGCTATGCCGCACGAGCATAGTTCTAATAGTCGCAAAAGACTCGCGATAGAGTTAAGTAGTTGATCATCTGATTCATAGCCTGGCAGCCTGCTAGCTAGCAAACCTCCCCCTAGCTTGTAGCTCCTTCTAAAAACCAAAGGAACTGTTGTAACTTGTTGTTGAACATTTATGGTTGTATGAAAAACATCGCAAGGTTCATTCCTTCGCCTCCTCCCCGCTTCAGTCTCCACTCCAAAACATTGTGAACAACGTAACATGCCGTAGAACGGTCTTGCGCATCAAAAATAGCAGATCTACAAGCTCACAACGCGTCCATCCGTGAGTCATTGTGGACTTGCAACTTTGACTTGAAACAGCTGAGCTAATTTCGGCCAACCAGAGCGGCATTCAGCGTAATCTAGTAAGAGTGGCGACACTCGCGTTGACTCCCACTGTAACAATGGAATGCGGAAGTGCTCATTCTATCTCAATGGGATACAGTTCCAATGTTTGGAACTATAGCCCATAGGTGTCGCCACTCTCTTAGTACTATTCCACACGGCCTGCATTGAGTGCATTCACCGGCTCTGTTTTGCTTCACTCGCTGGCTGTTTCAGAACGCGATGTTTTAATGCTTGATTGGATGGAATAAATATCATATTTTACCGCCGACTAATCGACTATAAATCGATTTTGATGGTAGTCGAGTCGACTATCAAAAATCACGTTTGGTTAATGCCCTAAGGGACGCTAGGGTTCATGTTGTTATCCCCCAATATAACATATTGCAAACTGTACATATGCTGTGCTCAAGTCTTGTGATGTTTGACTGCATAGTGCATCTGAAATTTTATAAATTCACACAGCCTATAACAAATGCAGAACAGAACATGTTTTTTCTACCTCATATTTGTCGAAGATCTGACGATGGTGAAAGTATGCGTGGGAGAAGATCCTGTAGATCCTCCGACACACTGAACCCAGCTTCGCTACAGACGATTCTTTGATGCTCACCCTGTAGAGACATCACGGTATCTTCACAAAGTGTACGTACGTACGTTCATTACACTACTAGGGATTCTTTACTCTCCCGCAGAGATGCACGCCTGTTTACTTCATTACAAAGAAGAAATTAAGTGGTACACCAACCAGAGAGACTGAAAACATTTGTATATTTTCCTGTTGATCTGATCAAAATGTTAAACCACCCCTCTCAAACAGAATGAAAATTCCTTCAGATCAGATCAGAGCAGTCTCTTCCAATAGAGCACCGAAGTCTGACGTTGATATCGGTAGAGGGCGCAAATCCACAGGTTTGTGTACTTTTTATTTGCATTGTAATCCCCATAGGGGGATTTTAGATCGCCTCATATATAAGGACTGTTTGAAAAATAAACAAATCATCCAGGCCGCTTCACTCATAACCATATGACGAATCAACTGACTGCGAGAAAACGCTATTGCTACTGCTACTGAATTAGTTTCATTTTCACTAGAAACATACTGTATCATATACAGTATGAGTGACTGACTGTCCAAACAATACAGAGACACCTCCCTGACAAACGCAGAGACAGCTTGTTTATTTTTGGACGCTTATATGAAACGATTTTAAGATGAGCCCATGTTATTCTCCATAGAGAAATTATTTCCGTGAACCATGGGGAATCGAGGGGACGAGCGAGTGACGTCAGGACTTCGGCGCTCTATTGAGGCGTTTACAAGGGGTATATTTATTCTGATCATTCTATGATCATTCAGTTGATTAGTGGAATATTAGGGTCCATGAACCCAAATTTGGACCACATTCATTCCAGTATAATTTGCAATAACTTGAATGGCCTAATACTGTACATGTATCATGGTTAATGCTTTTACCTGCTGGGAAAGTACTTGTTACTGTTGAGGAGGCAAGCAGCTCCGTCTAGTGTGTGTCGGGTGTAGTCAATGGCTGGGCACTGCAAAAAGAAAACAAATTAGAGCAATGAACCTGTCGTGATTTATGTTTTATAAATAAACCATAATAATCCATAATCAACTTTCCATGGGAGGTTTTCCACAGTCTTGTCGTCATTTCCAAGTCAAATAGAACAAAAGGAAAATAAATATCACAGGAACTGTGATTGAACTTATTTTGACATTCAGAACTGGATGAGAGTTCCAGGTAGGGCTGTCACCATCTTGACATTATACCTAATGATGAACATACAAATATTTGCTCCATGGAAGTGGTCCCCTGTTGGCTGGGTGCGGCCGATCTGTGACATTTGCGCCTCGGTGATGGCTGCGCCCGGGGCGCCCCTCCGTGGACTCGTCTATAGCTGGAAGCCTGGACAAGAGGGGCAGTGATTTGGCCAATCACTGCTCGACCCGCCAACTGGAGAGTGTAGTCGTGGTTGAGGGTTGAAACACTCTAAGAAGGTTGGAGAGTGGGAGACCACCTGATGACCTCTCTTCCAGGGCAAGGCTTCATCCATTAGAAATGGATTATAATCGCATCTTTGATGCATTTACAAACTGCAGACTTCTGATTGGTCCCTGACTGACTAACCAGCAGGCTCTTTCTGCCTTGTTCCACCCTGGTTCAGCCTTGTTTATGTTAAATTTGCCAAAACATCATTTTTGGAAAAAAATAAAAACAAACATGATATGCCCAGTCAGTGCAGTCACCATGCTGCGCCTGTGATGTTTTTGTCCAACTACGAAAGGGCAACCAATGGGTGTGAAGAGGGTCACAACCACGGGCTGGACTTGACAAAGGGTGAACATTGACTATTGGAACAAAAGAAAATATGGCTTTTTGGCTTTGTAAACAAAAGTTGCACAGTGCAGATATGACAAAGAAACTATAGGATGGTAGTGGTGGTTGTACCTCTTTGGGAGTCTTGTGGGCTGCACAGAGGAATATCCACTGCTCTGTCGCTGTCATCTGTGTGCATGTGTCTGGGTGGCACTCTCCCTGTTCCAGTAAAGAGCACAAGTTCTCAATTTGGCTAAATATTTTTCATAATGAATTGGCATTGTATAAATTACCAAAGCAACTGACCACTTAATCGTGTAAAAAAAAAAATGTACTTGGACCCAGGCCTGGAATTTCATCCTTTTAGGGGCAAGGCCACTTGGCCTTTAGTGTGGTCAACTTTTTGAGGTCACAAGGCCAAGTGCCAGGGCATGAAGGCCATCAATTAAAAAAATATTTTAAGTCCTCGATCATAATTATTTTAGCTTAAAGGTTTTTTTCAAGGCGAACATTGGTTCAGAACAGTGCTTCTTAAATAAATAATCACAGCTTTAAATAATAAAATATAAGTAGCTGCTGTTGTAAACATGTTTTGGGGTCCCAGTCCAGAGATGAAAATCATAATAAAATGGCTGTCACCCTAGGCTAATTCATATAAATTTAATTTGGGGGTCCTTGAAATTGAAATGGATCATTGGGTTAAACTGAATGAATTCACAGAAAATACAATGACAGCCTACATAACTTTTGAGTAAGGGCTTGGTTTAGAAAAGCCTATATTTTGTGCTAAACTAATATATTGAATAACTTGGCATTGTTGTAGAGAGGTTAGGTTAGTGACAGATAAGATCATTTCTCCATTGTGGGGCTGCACCGCTGCAGGACTGAGTGAAAGTGCAGCTTCAAATCTGTTTTTTGTTCTTACCTGGCTGGAGACAGTGTGTGCTGTGCACAGGGGAACAATTGTTTAATTATATCCATGGTATTTTTCTGTAGCTATCCATAATGCGACGCAAAAGTACATTTATGTTTGTTTTGGTGGGCTAGATCGATACGGTAGAATGGGGTATGTCCTTGTATGGACAGCCACGCTGTTCGCATTAGACAAAAATAAATCAGCTGAACCATGTCCGACCAGCGACCATGCAACGTTAATGCGTGCGACGTAGGACCGCCACACTGTCACAACTGTAGAAAACATTATTTTGTTTTGAGTGATATAGTTGCAGTTTGACCGGATAGCTAGATTAGCTACACTAGGCAGTGTGTGGGCTAAATGCCCTCTGTTTACTCTGTCAGACAGTGCGTGTATGTGTGGTGCGGAGGAGGAGGCGTGCGGGTGTGTGTGTGTGTGTGTGTGTGTGTGTGTGTGTGTGTGTGTGTGCGTCATGAAGACCAGCGGCAGCGGGGGTAGTTAATAGTTATGAAGGCAAAGTACCGCAAAAGAATCAAACCACTTTGCAAATGGCAAGTTGGCAACACAACTACAACACAGATTTGTTCTGCACGGGTCGGGACGTTAGGGGAACATTGGTTACCGTAATGACTGGAAAATTGCGCAGAGGAAAAACGGTAAAATGAACTTCTGTGGGCGCTGGTCAGGGCACGGGCACCACGGCCACTTTGGCCGTATGGGTATATACTTTTTCGAGGGGCACACGGCCAAAGAGAGGGGCAACGACGACCATGGCCGCCGTGAAATTCCTCCCCTGCTTGGACCACTCTTTTCCGTCACAAATCTGGACAAGCTCACAATGCTTGTAGATCTGCCATTTTGGGGCGAATGTTCACCCGAGAATAGGGATGCTGGGGTTCAAGAGGTTAAAAAGAATATACTAAAAAACCTTTTAGTGCCCAATTTCTCCTCTGGGATAAGCAATGCATTATTTTTTATTTGGTATAATGTCTGTGGTAGAAAGGATGAGGAAACGTACCTGCAATTTGACTGCGAGGCCATTCAGCTCTAAACAAAACTGCCTGAAACAAGAGAACAAGAAAACATCTAGGGAGGAATGTATCTGTATTTAGCAAACTGGCAAGCTCGTGTTTCTATTGAATGACCACACATTCATTCAGATTTCAGAGTGATCAAATAACACCCTTAAGCCAGCACTGGCTCATTATGATTGACTAACGCTAGAAAATGTTTGTTATTATTTCCTGATATTTGCAAACAGCTTTCCAGGACATTTGGAATCTTGATTTTTCTAAGATCACCGGGTGGCATTTCCTGTGTTACAGTGCTTAAATACTAGAAAACAGTATTTCACCATTTAAGCCCTATATTTTCTATGTTGATGAATAGATAACCAATCCACAAGCTCACAGTGCATTGCAAAAAACACATTGCGAGCTGGTCAGGCTACTACTTGGCCTCACTCCCCGAACCCACCTCACCCCTGCCCACTTTGACAGGCTGAATGGCTTAGGGTTGACAACAGAGTACAGCCATCTTGCAATGGGTCTGGTCCACAAGATCCGATACACCAAGATACCCATGTACCCGTCTAAATACTAAATAGGGAGATCAATCACCCAGATTTGGCACAAACAAGGGACTAAATTAATTTCGCTCCTATACCACCAAAATGTGGAAAGCCATTAAGACATGTAAATCCCTTTACTCCTTCAAAACCGCTCTCAAAGGCCACCTACGGACGGCTGCAATTCGAAACTGGCCCTGAATCCCCCCCCCCCCCCCCACACCCCTTTTTCCCCCTCACTGTATGTTTTCTTTTCCCTTTTTACCTCCTTTATGATGATGATTTCCTATTCTTTGGCTATATAGAAGTTATATGTGTATGTCTCTAAATGTTATGATGAACTGAACAAGGTGGACCCTCTTGTAAACAAGTGTAGTGCTGCAGATTTATTGGGTTGTCCACTCACAGTTAACAGTTTTTTGTATTGAGTTGTGCTTGAAATGTCAGATAAACATATGGAATTAATTCTGTACTGGCCATATATGGAGCGTGTTTTGAGTGTACAGGGTTTGATGAGGTCAGATCAACATATGGAATGTCAGAACAGGTCAGCTCCATATATGGAGATCTAAGGGTGGCAGCAGGGTCAGTATCTTGAGTGTACAGGGTTTAATTTTCAGGCCTGTTGAGAACTCTAGTCTTCACCGGCTGCAGCTGCACTATTATTTATAACTTTGGGGCAGGCCCGTCTATAGTTTGAATGGACAGGTATCAGTCAAAAGGGAGACATCGAAGAGGAAGGATGGATGGGGAAGGATCAACATATGGAATGTCAGAACAGGTTCTGACGTATATCCATATATGGAGATCTAAGGGTTTGAGGTCAGATGTACAGTTGCTGGCCAATATTAATGACATTAATGTATGGGATTTTTGAGTGATACACTGACTGACTGACGGACAAAAAAATTATGATTTCATAGAAAATGTGACGTGCGGTCCAAATGACATGCTGGATTTGGATCTTTTTTAACTACCTGAGATGTTCATACTTCCAGACTCCTTCATCTTGACCTTCAGGTGGCTCTAAAATCTTGTCAATGTTGGCACAGTCCAATCTAATGTTCTGCTGGATATACTAGAAACAGAAAGAGACGAAGTAAATAGTGTCAGTATAATTTGTACAGCACATTTCATACACAAAGGCAAGTCAGACTTGGGGTGCTTTACATGTATTTGTAAAACCAAAATATTAAACTATGCACTCTACAGGTTTATTGGCAACATAACCAGCACCTTTTCAGTTTTTGGTCAAAAAGGTATTTATGATCAAATACTTCTGAAAATACACATTAAAACGAATCCAGGCCCGGGCAGCTGGCGTAGCCGCCTGAGCACCTTGGCTGGTAATCCAGTCTGGCAGTGTGCCGCGAGTTCGACTCCCGATCCCGACGGCCTTTACTGCGTGTCACCCCCCCCCCCTGTCAGCCTACTGTATACCTATCTCTATAAAAATTTAATAAAGGCGAAAGCCACAAAAACATATCTTTAAAAACAAAAACAAAAAAGAAACCAACATCCTTATTAGAAAGGATCATGTGTAAGCAAACAAACAAAAATCATTGATATATATATACACATTGATATATCCAAGTCAACCAATCTAATACTCCATGCTAGTCTCAGATCTATCAAATGTGGTCAACAGACATTAATAAGACAATCAGCTAAGACCTCTGCTGTAATTTGGGTAAGAAAACTGAAAACTGCTAGGTGGAATTGGTCTCTTCTTGAAAATATATGTTACACCAAAATCATCCTCTCCACTTGTCTGATGAGTGGTAATGACAGAAATGTTCACTCACATCATGTCATTTATATGAGCTCTCTCACCTGCTGCACAGCCAGTGTGCTGTCCATGTCCTCGAATGACTCATCAGGCCAGTTGTAGAAGTCCTACAACAACAAAACAATGGCGCGGGCGCGCACACGCACGCACACACACACACACACACAGATCAGATGACACCATTGATCTCCTACCTGGATCAATGGGGCAATACGAAGCCTGTATAAGATTATTGTGACTGAATGACTGACTGTCAGTGGATCAGCTGTCACAGTGATGACAGCTGCGCCGTTAGCCTGCGTGCTAACGTTAGCCGTGGATGGCGTCTGTCTGCTCTGGTATTAAAAGTCAGACGTCTCATTTTACTCCACATGAACCGCCGCGTCTTCAACAAGCCATTCGGATAAACTAAGCTACGCGAATCGTCGTCTTTCTTGTTTTCTTTATTTCTAATTAGAAAGTCGTAATCTATAAGTCCCAGCGCTGCTAACGATTAGCTAGTTACTACTAGTCGGACTTGGTTGTGAACCAGCTGTGAATGCGATCTAGAAGCTTAATTTAAAACACCCGAATCGAATGAAAGTGGACGTGCACGGCGACCCCGTGGCTAAGTATTGAATGTACCCATTGAGAGAAGTCCCCCGGGCCGGTTACCTTGGCTTTCGTCCCCGGTCGATTCCTCCTCAAGACGGCTGTGCCCTCCGCCATGACCATTGCGCCTGGAACCCGGACGCTGGCTTTGCCACCGTCGGGCTCCCAGGCGCCTCCAGTGGGCAATGTGTGTATTTGTGCAACCACAGTCATAGAGCAGTGATTCTCTAGTCCAGTGGTCAACCTTTTTCATGTCAAGGACCGCGAAATTGACACTTATTAGCCCGCGGACCCCCATATGGAAAGATATGCCAGGCAGGGACCCCCATAAGAGAAGATGTTTACGGCTTTAGCAGCAATTCTCGACCCGTTTAATTTCAAGGACCCCCAGTTTGACATGCACGGACCCCCCATTTAATGGCATTTCTATCTCTGGGACCCCCAATTTATATTGTAAAATCAATGTTAATTTAACTCTGAGGGTTCCACCCAAATAGACCCATAAGGGTCCATTTGGTTCCAAACTATCATTTAGCTGGGGAGTGGGGACCCCTTGGAACTCCCTCAAGGACCCCGCCTGGGTCACTTTGGAACAGGTTTTCAACCAGTGGTACGGGGTCCACCAGTGGTCCTTGAGGGGGTTCCAGGTGGTCCCCAGCTAAATGTTGGAGAGTTGGTAACCAAATGGACCCTTATAGATCTTTAACTTTTGAGAGTGTAAAATGAAACCAAATTGACCCGGGTTTAATTTCACTCTAATGTCAGAATGAATATCCAAGTCTGAATGAATTAGGGGATATTGGTAATCAGCACAGGTGCGACAAATGTTCCTAATCAGTAGCTGTTCCTTCACATAAAATACACTATTACAAAAAATCACACCCGTGTGAACTGAGTGGTGCAACTCCCCTCTCCCCTATCCCCTCTCCCCCTGCCTCTCTCTCTCTCTCTCTCTCTCTCTATCTCTCTCTCGCTCTCTCTCTCTCTGTAAATAGCAGCCAACAGTGCAACACTATCTCTCTCTCTCTGTTTCTGGCACAACAGCGCCACTTGTGCCCCTACTGGTACTCTAAACATAGTCACATAGGTTACTTAGGACATAGTCACATAGGTTAGGATGGACATTGCTGTTCCTTGGACCACTCAATAATATAGGCCTACTTATCCAAAACCAAGTCTGACCAATGAATGGCTGGCCATCCAATTGAAATCTTCCGTGACTGACCCGTGGGTACCAAGTCCCCAGTAAGGCTATCCAACGTTGAAGATGCCACTACCTACTGGCAAAATGAGGAATTGCAGCACTTTAATGGAGGTGGACGGACGTTCGGTTCATGACGTCACGTGCGTAAGCCCGGACCTCAAAATTGAGGTCCGTATCCATGGGCACAAACACCTTCAGTTGATTGCACCACAAACCTGCAACAAATTAAAACACAAACGGGGGTCAGAGCACAGCACTCACACATGATGCAGCACTTTAAAAGACACCGCACAAATGCGCGAGAACACGTGTTCCACGTATAAAGACACATGGGAACACAGGTGGCACACACACACAGATGGGGTGGCAGTGGCTCTGGGGTAGAGTGGCCGGTAGAATGGCCGGATGGGAAAACTGTGAGGTTAGTTTTAACCTGCCACGGGTTAGTTTTAACCTGTCACGCATGTCGGGAGCCATGGGCTAGTTTTAACGTGTCACGCATGTCGGGAGCCATGGGTTAGTTTTAACCTGCCACACAATGGCACGTGTACGTGTTGTCGGACTAATGCCTGACGGACTGTTGACCTTGAGCAAGATGCTGAACCCCTAATTGTTCCTGATGTGCAGGTTGGTGCCTTGCATGGTTTCGTCCGCCATCGGTGTGTGAATGTGTGTATGAATGGGTGAATGTAATGCACACATCTATGTAAAGCGCTTTGGATAAAAGCGCTACATAAATGCACCCTTTACCACACACACAAAGTTGTACTTAAGACATGCATGCACATGCACGCTGCAGCATGCACGTATAATGATACCATACAGCAAATTTGCCAATATGGGAACCCCTTGCTGCAATTTTTGCAAAACCTGAGTGTGATTTTCTTCAAGTGGCCTTGGTGAGAACGAAGCCTGCTTTACATTGAAATTGCATTCCAAAACAACATGCTTTATTCGTGTTCTTTAGTCTTCCCCAGTTTCCACACCCACCATTCTGAAGATTTTCATATTTTGCCCTGTTTAAAATATTTACTTGTTTGAACATGATGGAACTCTGCATAGGTAGACATACAGCTCTACATTCCAGTTTACATCTTTATTTTACCTCTTGTAGTCTACAGTCAAACTCTCATTTCAAGGGACTACAAAGTGTGTAAGTTGTGATGACCTGTGAAACATTCCACTCCCCAAACATGTACAGTATCCCTTACATTGTGGATTAGTGAATAAAATGTCTCCTGGTGGCCGACATACGGTATCAAAAGACAGGGGAGGGACAGTAATGTGCCAGGCTAGGCCATTTGCATTGATGAATCAGGGTTTTTATCTGTATGGACAGGATCAAGTCCTTGGCAGGGTGTCCAAAGCCTCAAATCCCTGCTCATTACAATAACAAAACATCTAATCCAACAACCTTTGATTGGAGGTTTATAAAAGAGGCTGCCATCGCTCTGTTGCAGATACCGCTTCAGTTATCTGTTCAGGATGAGTAAGGTAAGAAGGGAAATAACTTGTTTTGGAACTGTACATTATATAATTTAGTTTTTTTTTTGGGGGGGGGGGTGGGGGGGTGACTATTGAAGGCCATTGCATAGGGTTGGAGAGCAAAATATTTATTATATAAAGCATACTTAACTTCAAAGTTACCTTCATATCAAGATTAAAATGTCATTGCGGAAATCAGCTAGAGTCAAGTTGATTGCACTATATGCACCCTGTATTCATCTTGTATAACTAAATCAATGTTCCATTGCTAAAGCTTTTCCCACTGTGGAGCTTTAAATAGGATCTAAAAAGAGTCTAAACGAGAATGCACTCAATAAAAGGATGTATTTTTTGTTTGTTTACAAACGTCAGTTTGGAAATTGCATTCAGGACGGCTCGAGTCAGTGTTCCTTTATCCATTTGTAACTCGTTTTGGTTACACTTGTACTGTTGTACAACTCTCGAGTTCAGGAGGATTTTTACAGCGACAGACATTTGATCTCCTTAAATCTGTTCCCATATTCAGATCACTTTCTACGAGGAGAAGAACTTCCAGGGCCGCTCCTATGAGTGTGACCAGGACTGCCCGGACATGCACCCCCATTTCAGCCGCTGCAACTCCATCCGGGTGGAGAGCGGCTGCTGGGTGCTGTACGAGAGAACCAACTACACCGGCTACCAGTACGTCCTGACCAGGGGAGAGTACCCCGAGTACCAGCGCTGGATGGGCTACAATGACACTATCCGATCCTGCCGTACCTTCTCCTACGTGAGTATAGCGGGGCTGTGAGGAAATCCTTCAACACAAATTGGGCTCCATTTTCATCACCGCTAAACCCCTTATCCCTAAACTTCTTTGCCTTTTTTACTATTTTGCAACACATTTTTGAATAGTTAAAATGGCCAGTCTACGAGCTCACAACATGTCTGTCAATGTAGATTGGCTAGTTGAACTATTAAAAAATGTTTTTCAAAATAGTAAAAAAGGCAAAGAAGATAAGGGGTTTAGCGATGACGAAAATGGAGCCCTGTACAGTGTCAAAACATCAGTATTCATTTAACCCATTTAGACCTGAGGCCGAATCTAAAAAAAAAAAGGCTTTTCTGAAAAATATGTATTCATCACAGAGTGCATTGAGATAAAAAGGCATATATTTGCCATTTTGGATAATGGTTGCAAGTTGCAAGGAGTTGAGTCGCGAATCATAGGTGTGGACTGGTCTTTAAGCCTGGTTGAAGTTTCCACAGGGTCACCACCAAATGGACCTGGTCTGTATTTCTGAGGGTTCAATTTGGTTACATTGTTTATTGATTATTTGATTTGATTTTTGGTTCCATTATTTTCATTTTTGGTAATTTCTTTGCACTCTCAGAGTTACATTGACAACTTTGCGGTGTAGATTGGGATCCGAAAGATGAAAAACTACATCTAGTGAGATTCCGTGGCTTAATAAATAGAAAACTAACTAACTAATAAAAAAATCACTGCCACTGGCAAGTTACACAGTAGGCCTATAGGCTACTTAGAAAAGCCTAAGTTATGTGCCTCCTGTGGTGTCTTATACCACTGGTTCTCAAAGTGGGGTCCGGGGACCCCTAGGGGTACTTGAGGGAGTTCCAGGGGGTCCCTAGCTAGATTAGAGATAGGAACCAAATGGACCCTCATGGGTCTTCAACTCAGTGATTCTACAATATCCCTAAATGTGGGGTCCCAGAGATAGGAATGCCGTACAGATCTTCTCTTATGGGGGTCCTTGGCATATATTTTTCAAACGGGGGTTGGTGGCCTAAATGCGTCCTAAATTTCGGGGTCCTTGCCATGAAAGTCTGAGAACCACTATCTTATACTGTACACCTCTTGTCCAATGCAGACTAGCGGAGGGCCCTACCGCATGAGGATCTACGAGCGCACCGACTTCCAGGGACAGATGATGGAGTTCAGCGACGACTGCGACTCCGTGCAGGAGCGCTTCCACAGCCGCGACATCTTCTCCGTCAACGTCATGGAGGGCTACTGGACCATGTACGAGCACCCCAACTACCGCGGACGCCAGTACTTCATGAGGCCCGGCGAGTACCGCAAGTTCAACGACTGGGGCGCCACCTGCGCCACCACCGGCTCCTTCCGCCGCATCACAGACTTTTAGAGAAACAACCGTTCAACCTCGCAACTTAATAAAAACGACGACAACAAAAAAAGAACGATTCTCCCAAATGGTCCCTGTTTTCTGACTTTTATGTGTGTGAGCGTGTGTGTGTGTGTGTGTGTGTGTGTGTGTGTGTGTGCGTGTGCGTGTGCAACTGCGCACGCGTGTTCGTGAGATTGAGATGTGTGGTTGAATGGCCTTAAAGGACCACTTCACCACTTTTCAATCTTTCATCTTCATATAATTGGTCCTCACTAATGTTCATGATAAAATAATTATTTTCTACTCGGTCTGTGTCTCATAGGAGGGCTGTGGACAGTTCAGAATCCCGTCCACCACTGACATCATCATTAGGCAGACTTTTTTTTTAACAAGATTCTTTTGGAAGAATATTTAGATTTTTATTATCGTGGGAACGATGGCTTCAATTTTCGCATTGCAACTTTTCAGGAATAGAAAGCCTGCAGTTTCTATTAGCTTGGATTCCCATTCGATGATGTCACTGGTGGACGGGTTTCTGAACTGCCCACAGCCCTCCTATGAGATACAGACCGAGTAGAGAGAAATCGTGGTATTTTATCATTAGTGAGGACCAATTATATGAAGGTAGGTTGAAAAGTGGTGAAGTGGTAAGTATGTACACAGTGATGCTCAGAGCAACTTCTTTGGCAGCTGTGAGGGGAAACATTGCGCACATCAGTTGTGTTGCTCGCTACACTGCTGCTTTGATCACACTAGAATAGCCCCAATATGTTCCCTCAGTCTCTACGCTCATTCTGTAGTTCGGAGATGAGGTCACACCCACGGCAGCTCCCAGAAACGGCGCATGTTTCCACAAGGAATACTTCTTACCCTTTTCTGCACAATGAATCCAAAAAGTGAAGGGCTACTAGCGTGCTAAACTAATTTAAACTTAGGAATGGCCAAGAAATTCCAAGTTTAAACGGTTAAACGAGCGTTTAAATCGGTTGTTTAGCATGTTTTTCAAGGAAGTTGAAAAGCTTTAGCGTCTCCCCGGCGCCTCCCCTGGTCGAATATGTAATTACATTTTCCAACTGACTTCAGTTCACTCGACATGCACGCGCACACGCACGACTTCCTTGATAAACATGGAAGCGGCTGACTAAACAACCGATTTAAACGCTCGTTTAACCGTTTAAACTTGGATTTTCTTGGCCGCTCCTAAATTTGAATTAGTGTAAAACCTTTGTGGGAGGGAGGGAAGCGTTCCTTGTGGAAACATGCGCCGTTTCTGAACCGCAGTGGGAGGTGCCGTAGGTGTGACCTCCTCTCGGAGCTACAGAATGAGCGTAGTGCTGAGGGAACATACTGGGGCTAACTAGAATCTATCTCATAGACATATCACTATGGTAGGCCTTATATGACAGTGGTTCACTTTCAATAGTCAACAATCAACGTAGCACAAAATTTGCACAGTGGGCAGAGCCCTCAACCAGAAAGGTTCATAAACAAAGCTTTACTAGACAGGAGAGATTACCCCTTTGTCTGCACATATAGGACAACCTCTGATACTGACAACATGTTCAGAGCTGTGAGTTGAGCAAATGAAACATCATGTTCAATAAATACCGATTATGGCAGATTTGGATTTGGCAACCATTATTCACATTATTCATTATTCACACAATGAATATTATTAGTTACACAAGTTACGTTCTACCATCGATATTGCCTACTCTGACTGAGGTTTCATGACATTTGTGTGACAACTATTGTCCAAAAGAGAAGATACCGGTGACCACTGTGCTGACTCACCTACCTGCTTATTTGAATGACAACGGCTGGCATCACAACTTTGCAAAGCTCCAACGTATATAAGTATACTTCGTCCAGGTATAGTGACACCAAGGAAAGCAACACAGCAACAGCAACCATGGGCAAGGTACATGTTCACTTTGTACACTAACCGAGGGAAATGTTATATTTGCGAATACATTTCATGGCCCAGATGGATGTGTTTTAAAGCCAAACTAGTAAAAATGTAACTCACAGTTGACTAAACTTGTCTGACATCTGATGTATTCTGCCAAATACTGCTTCACCTGTATACTGTAGGCCCTATTCCTCAATCCTCATACAGGCCTCTGTGGGTGATGCTTAACCACTTCTTAAACCCTACTTTGCTGTATGTAAAATCCTCTGTCCTTAGATCATCTTCTACGAGGACAAGAACTTCAGCGGCCGTCACCATGAGAGCATGAGTGACTGCTCCGACCTGCACTCCTACTTCAACCGCTGCCACTCCATCAGGGTTGAGAGCGGCTGCTTCATGATCTACGACAAAGCCAACTACATGGGCCACCAGTACTTCATGAAGAGGGGCGAGTACCCCGACTATATGCGCATGATGGGCATG
The DNA here is from genome assembly GCF_964188405.1 of Protomyctophum parallelum. Lineage (NCBI taxonomy): Eukaryota > Metazoa > Chordata > Actinopteri > Myctophiformes > Myctophidae > Protomyctophum > Protomyctophum parallelum. The sequence continues at coordinate 15,585,565 of NC_139715.1, read as the reverse complement.
AACGACTGCGCTAGGTCCTGCCGCATGATCCCCATGGTAAGGAACGGTTGGGACCACACAGTACCTCGATCCACACGAGCTTGGATTTTATGAATGTTTCGTAACTGAGCGAGGGAATTGGCTTTGTGTGCGAAGTTCAAAAAGCTATTTTACCTCAATCCTGAAAGTCTGATTTCTTCCTAAGCCAAGTGTGGATTCCCCTTTGGAGTTGTAGATGCTTGGTTTCCCATATTTGAATCTGGGCGGTTACACATATCAACATTTGTGTTGAAAGACATGTGATGCAACATGAACAACTGGACGATACGTTGTTTTCGTTTGGGTTCTTGAGACATTGACTTTAGAGATGCAATGTTTTCATCTGACAACAGAATCAACAAGGAAATGCTGCAGAGAAACGAGGCTCCACAAAGCCCAGGGAGAACTAGAACAAAATGTGTATTGTATCCACAAAGTACACTGACTAGTAATAGAGAACAATTGTCAGTTGTTGAATTGCAGGTTTCTATAGAACAGTGGTTCACAAAACTGTGAAAAGTCCAGTGGTGCCTTGGGATTTTGTGACAACCACAGCACATTACTATTGCAATATATACGAAAAAGTTATAAATACCCTTTTACTATATCAGTCCCAATACAGGCAAATTCTGTATCCCCCAAAATATCTGAACAGGAACCCCTTTTGGTTTACTTTAGCCATTGAAAAATAGCAGATCTACAAGCTCATAGCGTGGCACTCTGTGGCACGCGGCCAAATACAGATCATTCCGGGCGTCCTTGACATGGAAAGGTTGAGAACCACTGACATAGAAGCCATTTTCTTTAATCAGCCTCAGGTCTAAATGGGTTAATTACTTTCAACCTGGTATCCCTGGTGTGCCAGGGGCATAACACATACCACACAGCAGAGAAACAGCAGCCACTGCATTTAATGTACAAGCTCTAGTTCATGCCGGGGGCCACATACGGCCCCCACCTTCACTTAATGCGGCCCGGGGCCGGGGACACATACGGCCCCCACCTCCAATTAATGTGGCCTGCAGGTATTGGAATAATGATATATTATTGATTTACAATTCCTGTTACAATTCAAAACATGCAAACTAATTACTTCAGTCCATATTATAGTAGCTTTTTTATGTCCAATGTATTTGTATTTAAGTTCATAAAGTTAACATAAGTAAACTAAATGCATTTGAAATAACGAAAAATAATTCACACCCGTGTGAAGTGAGGGGCGCTCTTCATCGTATATCATTACGTTAATTCTCCATTCATTGACAATGGGAATTTAAAGTTTGTGTAATAGTACGATGAACATCTACACTAATAGCGGAATATAGGATCTACAGTACAAGCTCAAAAAGCGTTGCAATGTGACACGTTTTGAGCTTGTAGATCAGCTATTTTTGCTACTTTTGTGTCATAGAAAGAATGACAAAGTAGGGCATTAATTACGGAAAAAAAGGGAGACAGTAGTGAGTGTGGAAATATATAGTGGCCCTCTGGTAGTCTTGTTAATAAACCAGACTTCGGTCTGGTTTATTAACCAGGCTAGCCCTCTGGATCACCAAAGTTGCCCACTCCTGCTCTATGGTTTATAACCTGCACGCTTTTGTCTTGGCTTGCCTCCGCCTGCAGCACCGGGGCAACTTCAACATGAGACTGTACGGCAACAACGACCTGAGCGGCCAGATGATGGAGCTGAACGACGACTGCCCCAACGTGATGGACCGCTTCCGCATGTCCGACTTCAACTCCTGCAACGTGATGGACGGCCACTGGATGATGTACGAGCAGCCCAACTACAGGGGCAGGAACTACTACATGAAGCCCGGCGAGTACCGCAGGTACAGCGACTGGGGTGGCATGAGCCCCCGGGTCGGTTCCATCCGACGCATCATGGACCTCTGAAGGGGAGGAGATCCTCATCAAGTGTCTCCTGTATGCCTTGTTTCACACGTTGAATAAAATGGTATCAGCCCCTCGTATATGTCGTTGTGCATCTTGCTTATTTTTGCAGTTCATACATTGTCTGCACGCGCGCTCGCACGCACGCACGCACACACACACACACACACACACACACACACACACACACACACACACACACACACACACACACACACACACACACACACGGTGCAGGGAGGGGAATCAATGCCATGAAAATCCACATTTTAACAAAAGGTTAATTTGAACACACACAAGGCCTGCACCTCTGCAGCATTATGATATTGATTTGTATTGATTGTGTTATAAGGACCTTTATCAAGACCTCTTCATAATGTGGACCTTCGTTATCCTACTAGTGATTATGGTGGTCAGATGTTTGTTACAGATGTATATCTATGACATGATTTGATTTCCTGATCAATATAGACTATTAGGTATACGTGGAAATGTCACAATCCCTTTAAGCCCAAACGTCTTCCTCACAAAGTGAACTAGTGTTTTACATGCTAGATGAACGTTGGAGAAGAGGTGTTGTACTCTAGTCAGCCTCCAACTTCATCAGCAGTGGTAGTGGTGAAGCATCAATCAGGTTCAGCCTAGCTGTAAACTCGGATGTTATGTACATACAAGTGACATCACTTACTGCAAATCCCATATATGTCAATGGGATTTGCCAGCAGATGTCACTGTTTCACTCTGTTGCCTGTTTTCATTGTAGCTCAAAAGGCCCAAAAAACCCCAAAGAAAACTTCAGACCACAGAAAATCCACTGAATGTTCAAAGTTCAGGTTTTTTGGGTGTAATTGAGGTCATAAAACCTAAAAGAAAAAAGAAAAAGAAAAAGAAATGAAAATGAATGTCATAAAACCTTTAACACCCACACCACCAGAGACATTATTTTCCAGTCCAAACAGGACGGTGGGTTTGGCGTGCCGAACGTGGAGTGGATATAACGCCACAAGGCTGGCTCACTTGATAAACATGTTAAACGGTGATGACACGACTGTCAGGGAACTTGCTAGATCTTCTCTGTTTCTAGATATGAAACGGCGCAAAGTGCCACTGGTAGCAGAGGGCGAGCCAAGTTACTTGGGGTTCAGAAGAAAGCTCAACCTTAAAATGGACTCACATGCTACTGGGTTTGGGGTGTCGTCAGATTGGCCTGACCTCAATGACCTCTGTGTGAGAACTGGAGTATATATGTGCTGGGTTTCGACCTGACTCTGAATCTGTAGCAGTTTCTGAGGACATTATTACCAACTGTTTGATCTCAGTAAGGGGTACTGTAATTGATACAGAACACCATTATCACCATCATCATATCATTAAAACCACCAAAACCATCTCCAACCAACACCTTCTTGATCTGTGTAAACAAGAAAACATGGATACCATGCTTATGAGAAGGCGGTGGAAATGGATTGGGCACGTAATACGTAGAGAACAAGACAACATCACCAAAACTGCACTTCACTGGACACCAGAGGGCAAACGCAAAAGAGGCCGACCCAAGAACACCTGGCGTAGGACAGTGGAGGGAGAGTTGAAGACCCTGCATCACACCTGGGGATCTATAAAGACGCTGGCCCAGGACAGACTGAAGTGGAGATCCTTTGTTGCTGCCCTACATGCCAGCCGGCATAAAGGGCAGTAAGTAAGTAAAGTATACAGTAGTACCATTATCACCAGTCAATGCACAGCAAAAACAACAACAACACTGGACTGGTTTAAAACTACAGGGGAAGCTAGCTTGCCTTCCCGATGCAGACCACACCGTATCTCATACAATATTCAAGAATTATGCAGGATATATTGTCACCTTTACAGTCAAAGCCAGATTACAGGTCCTTCCAACCAGACTCAATATCTCTCTGTGGTAACACATTTCCTCCTCATTGTCTGCACCATGACCACACTCCAGTTACAGAAACACTGTCACATTAATGGCTGCTATAAGGGAATATACATTGCTAGGCACGACAGAATTGTTGACCTATTAGCTAAGGACATGAGTTCATATGTTTTATCATCTGCCAAAATGTATAAGAACTGACGTGTTTCAACTGCCATATTACTTTATTTGTTTATTTGGACAGGACATATTAATGGACGTAAATATAGCACAGTTGCTAATTTTCATCCGCAGTCCTCACAAGAAACACAAAACGGAAAACAGACAGGCAAACAGTGGAATACATTTACATAACATTACATAGGGAACACAGCATAAAAAAAAAGAAATACACCTAAAATAATCATAAATGGTTGCAGCTTTGGTTTTCAAGCAACCATTTTTTCAGATTAAATGTAAAAGATGGAAATGTAGCACAATCCTTTATACGCAGAGTAAGGCCATTCCATGCTACACAACCCTGTACTGAGAGGACATTTTGGCCGAATGTTGTTTGCCGGTGCAGCACTTCGCAGTCTCCTCGAGTGGGAGGGGGCGGGCACAGACCATGTAGGGTCTTGTATATGACTCCAACCTGTTTGGACATTTTAAAGTTATCAAAGCAAAAACAATTTAGCTTTGTTCATGCACAATAATGAAAATTATGCCTTTTCAGATGTCACAGCTAATACACCAGATATTGTTGTTGTTGATGAGGACAGTAGAGAAGTGACCATTTTTGAAGTGGCATGTACATTTGACCACAGTCTGGAAGAGGCATTCCTTTCCAGGGTGCTTAAGTACCAGCGTCTTAAGGATGCTATTATATAGCTTGGCTACAAATGTAAACTACTTGTGTTTATATTTGGAAGCCTCAGTAATGTCCATAAATCAGTCGTGAGGGGCCTGCAGATTGCAGGCATGCCGGCAAAATTCTGTTCAGTGTCTGTAATAATTGGCAGTCGCCATATATGGAGAAGGCGATGCTGTCTGTACCCGTGATCTGTATCCTGAAGCAGTTTTCCAAGTTTGCGCATCCACTATTGTTTGTGTTAAAGAATTTCTTGTTAAATGTGAATGCAAATAAAGATGTTGTGTGTGTGTGTGTGTGTGTGTGTGTGTGTGTGTGTGTGTGTGTGTGTGTGTGTGTGTGTGTGTGTGTGTGTGTGTGTGTGTGTGTGTGTATTGACCTGTACACTTTCGTTTAACTGTACCCATTCTACAAGCTGTTAATAAAATCTTCAATCTTCATTCTTCAATGCGTCTTCTATAACAAATGAAAAACTTCTGGAGTCTGTACCAACAACTCTTAGTACGTAACAACTCAAAACAAGGAATATTTACTTTATACTTTACCCACCGAGTTTCAGTGGTATAAATGCTCAATTGCTCAACGTGAGGAACATATAAAAGTGCATAAAGGAATATGGGTTCAAGCCAGGGAATGCTTTTTGTTTGTTATTGCAAACAACACGCACATTGCTGCCATGTTGTTTTGCTGATGCTGCATATGTAAGCGTTGACCACCTGGGTCAGTATGGTGTTTTGATCACTCGTGATGAACAAAAACAGTGACACATCACACCGTGAAGCATAGCTGCTTGGTGTCCCTATCTGTTGATAGAACCCATTTGAATGACAATAGGCTACTTTATGCTGCGCAATCACATCACACAGCAGCTTTTTATATAAAAGAGAGAGACATGGAGAGCATGCATCCAGTATCCATCCAGCATCACCTGGGAAGCGACAACTGTCTGTAACAATGGGGAAGGTATGTTTGATAGCCATCGTTAAATGCTGTAAATCAGTGGTTTTAAACTTTTTTCATATTAAGGTCCATTATTTATTATTCGGCATTTGAGCCACGGATCACCATTTGACGAGATTTAGCCTCTGTCCACAATTCCATGCTGTATTTATGTGGTACCATATAGGAGAGATAACACTTAACAGGCACACGTTTTTCATTAAAATTCTTCTACATTCTAGACATCCTGTAAATTAAGTAATGCTGATGTTTAACAATAATTTTACTCTTGAGTGTAAAATGTATACCAAGGGTCCATTAATGGTTATGCTCTCAAGAGTTAAATATATCTACATATAAGGGTTCATTTGGTTACCAACTCTCCATCATTTAGCGGGGGGACCACCTGGAACCCCCTCAAGGATCACTGGTGGTCCCCGGACTACTGGTTGAGAACCACTTATGTATATAACAGTAGTTATATTAAACAATCAATACACTATAACAATCTCTCGAATGAAACCGAAATGATATTCAAACCACATAGCAATGTGTAACCAAGGTTGACGCAAATTATCCTTTCACAGATAATCTTCTACGAGGACAGAAATTTCCTTGGCGGACAGCATGAGTGCATGAGTGACTGTGCCGAACTGCTCACCTTCTTCAACCGCTGCAACTCCATCAGGGTTGAGAGTGGCTGCTTCATGGTATATGAGAGGCAGAACTACCAAGGCAGCCAGTGCTTCCTCAGGAGAGGCGAATACCCCGACAACCATCATGCCGGCGTTGAGGGTTCTATCCGATCCTGCCGTACGATACCAGTGGTAAGTCTTTGAGGCGGCCTCTCAACATTTAATTGAAGTGCATTCAATACGCTCTCTATGCACAACATATGCCATTTTGCTAAGAACTTGGGTCCCTTCCCTGCTTCCTTCTCACAGGTGTTACCGATGATACTAATTAAGGCTCTGTTCTATTCTGTTCAAACAGAGTTGAGGATTCCATTTGGTTCCATTTGTGCTCTCAGTGTGATGGGGTCGTTGAAATTAAAAAGAGAACTACTGTACACTAAATGGAACAGAGTGGTAACACGGTAAAGTAGGGAAGGGGCCCCAAAGTAGGAAGTATTATTCTGTATGCCATATGCATAGAGCCCATTGACAATATTTATGGTCTACTGTCAAAGTGTGAATGCTTGTTTATGCGGAAGCGGGGATTGAACCCGGGGCTCCCACTCGCCATACCAACGCGCAACCTACCGTGCCAATAGGGCTGAGCCCGATTGGCAGGGCTCTTGCGGGCTGGGTCTTGGCTGGGGGCTACACTTGCACATTGGTAAATGTAACACCTATATTATGCAGCTCTGCTCACGGAGTACTTTACAGTGTACCAATTATCATTTCTAACCTTTAGAACAGTGGTTTTCAACCCTTTTCACATCAAGGTCCATTATCTATTCGGCATTTGAGCCACGGGCCACCATTTGATGAGATTTAGCCTCTCAGACCCAAAACTAAAGAATATTTTGTTATCATTGGATAAGATTTTGTCCACAATTCCTTGCTGTATTGATGTTGGACGGTATACCATTAGGAGTTATAACAGGCAAATGGTGATTAAGTAATGCAGATGTTTAAAATTATTTAACTTAATTGAGAGCATGAAAAATGAACATTTTGGAGTTAGGTGGTTTCCTTCGTCCAGACAATATATTCTTTTCTACTGTCTAGCTTCTATCCTTTTCGGAGTCACATGTAGTGAGTTTGACATCTTCTCCTCCTGCAGCACCATGGCTCCTACAAGATGAGGCTGTACGAGCGCCCAGACCTGAGCGGCCAGATGCAAGAGGTGAGCGACGACAGCCCCAACGTGCAGGAGCGCTTCCGCATGTCCGACATCAACTCCTGCAGCGTGGTGGACGGCCACTGGCTGATGTACGAGCAGCCCAACTACAGGGGCAAACACTACTACCTGAGGCCCGGCGAGTACCGCCGGTTCAGTGACTGGGGAGCCGTGAGCCCAAGGGTCGGCTCCGTACGGAGAATCACCGACAACTAGAAGTCTTCATATACCTCCTTCCTCTGTCCATTATGAATAAACATGCTTGTTTTAAACTGCGTTTTTTGTTTCTGCGTCAAGTGATCACTACAGGGGCAGGATGTACTACATGAGGCCCGGTGACTGGGGTGGCATGAGCCCCCGGGTCGGTTCCATCCGACGCATCATGGACCTCTGAAGGGGAGGAGATCCCGAGTGTCTCCTGGCTGTATGCCTTGTTTCACACGTTGAATAAAATGGTATCAGCCCCTCGAATATGTCGTTGTGCATCTTGCTTATTTTGCAGTTCATACATTGTCTATGCACGCACGCACGCACGCACACGCACACGCACACGCACACGCACACGCGCACACACACACACACACACACACACACACACACACACACACACACACACACACACACTTTCAGAATATTGTATACTTACCTAGGATACCCATTGAGGCGCAATGGTGCTTTACATTTTAGGCTAATTAGGCTAATTTCTCAAACATGTTCATGTTGAGGAGGCCCCCAAATTCGTAATGTAGGCTATTAGAAGGATGTGCAGTCCAATGCAAGCCAGGAACCCTCAGTCATAAGAGAATCATGTTCATGTTCATGTTCATGTTAATTTATTTGTTTGTCTCTGAGGGGCAATATGGTATACAGCAAAGCATCATAACAGGCAGACAACATGAATCACATAAAATACAGTAAAGGCACATGGTACACATGAAAACAATAAAACAGGATGGCAGTTCATGGTATTAGTGTGGCATTGGAATTTATAACACATTGCAAGAACAGTTGTATATTAATACATACAAGAAGCGACAAAGTTACCTCCTCCTCATATCAGCATTTAAGGCCTGGATAGATACAGGAAGGCCAATTTATATCTATTACTAGTGGCCCCTGAGACCTTTATGCGGAGGCCAGAAGGATAACTTATATCTGTTACTAGTGGCCCCTGGGACCTTTAGGCGGAAGCCAGAAGGATAACTTATATCTGTTACTAGTGGCCCCTGGGACCTTTAGGCGGAGGCCAGAAGGATAACTTGTATCTGTTACTAGTAGCCCCTGGGACCTTTATGCGGAAGCCAGAAGGATAACTTATATCTGTTACTAGTGCCCCCTGGGACCTTTAGGTGGAGGCCAGAAGGATAACTTATATCTGTTACTAGTGGCCCCGGGGACCTTTAGGCGGAGGCCAGAAGGATAACTTATATCTGTTACTAGTGGCCCCTGGGACCTTTAGGCGGAGGCCAGAAGGATAACTTATATCTGTTACTAGAGGCCCCTGGGACCTTTAGGCGGAGGCCAGAAGGATAACTTATATCTGTTACTAGTGGCCCCTGGGACCTTTAGGCGGAGGCCAGAAGGATAACTTATATCTGTTACTAGTGGCCCCTGGGACCTTTAGGCGGAGGCCAGAAGGATAACTTATATCTGTTACTAGAGGCCCCTGGGACCTTTAGGCGGAGGCCAGAAGGATAACTTATATCTGTTACTAGAGGCCCCTGGGACCTTTAGGTGGAGGCCAGAAGGATAACTTATATCTGTTACTAGAGGCCCCTGGGACCTTTAGGCGGAGGCCAGAAGGATAACTTATATCTGTTACTAGTGGCCCCGGGGACCTTTAGGTGGAGGCCAGAAGGATAACTTATATCTGTTACTAGTGGCCCCTGGGACCTTTAGGCGGAGGCCAGAAGGATAACTTATATCTGTTACTAGTGGCCCCGGGGACCTTTAGGTGGAGGCCAGAAGGATAACTTATATCTGTTACTAGAGGCCCCTGGGACCTTTAGGCGGAGGCCAGAAGGATAACTTATATCTGTTACTAGTGGCCCCTGGGACCTTTAGGTGGAGGCCAGAAGGATAACTTATATCTGTTACTAGTGGCCCCTGGGACCTTTAGGCGGAGGCCAGAAGGATAACTTATATCTGTTACTAGTGGCCCCTGGGACCTTTAGGCGGAGGCCAGAAGGATAACTTATATCTGTTACTAGAGGCCCCTGGGACCTTTAGGCGGAGGCCAGAAGGATAACTTATATCTGTTACTAGTGGCCCCTGGGACCTTTAGGCGGAGGCCAGAAGGATAACTTATATCTGTTACTAGTGGCCCCTGGGACCTTTAGGCGGAGGCCAGAAGGATAACTTATATCTGTTACTAGTGGCCCCTGGGACCTTTATGGCGGAGGCCAGAAGGGAGCAGCCTGTATTCAGAGCTGAGGGGATGAGAGTTGTCCATACAAATGGACTTGGCTTTCTTAAGCACCTCTCAGTTCTCACAATCCTACTGAGGTGGTTTTTGTCCTTTTGGTTCCATACCAAATTATGGAGAAGGAGATAACTGACTCAAGGAAAGCACTGTAGAACAGTTTCATTGAAGATTTATCAACCTGAAATTTGGCAAGCTTCCTCAAGCAAAAGAGGCGTTATTGACCTTTCTTACACAGCATTTGACAGTTCACATCAAATTTCAGCTTGCTGTCAAATGTAGTGCCCAAATATTTGTAAGTGGTGCCCAGGTCAACTTGCTCACCATGGACAACACTGGGGGGGGATCTCCTGAAGTCAACACACATCTCCTTGGTTTTTGCGACATTCAATTGGAGGAAGGCATCCCCACACCAGGAGAGAAAATCCTCAACAACTTGGCCATGACTAACTTCATCATCATCAAGCAGGATGACTATGATGGAGTCGTCAGCATACTTAACTAGAAAAAGTGCCCCTCGGGGCACAGGTCTCCACCAGGGCAGGTCAGGTTGTGGCCTCCTGGTGGCACTATAATAGGCCAATGTGAAAAGGGTGACATTTCTTCTTACGCCTTGGATGGCAATTGGATGATTTGAGGCATTTTGTTCCGAAAATGCTTGTTTTGCAAAAAATCCACCTGTTGGTGGCGCTATAACAGGCCAATGTGAAAAGGGTGGGATATATTCCTCAGCCTAGTAGGAAAGTCAGTGAAAGATTTCACGTAAATTGCACGCTCCGTTCATGATTTGAGGCTTTCTGTTCAAAACGGGCCAATCCTGCAAACTTTGAAAGCCAATGTTAGCCAATTACGATGGAATCTGAAATATCGGACAGATCCGTCTTGAACACATGACTATAGAGATAGTGTGTAACGATTTGCGGGATTTTTGGACAGAATCTGGAGGAGTACGTTTTTCAAAAGTCGGCCTCCTGGTGGCGCTATAACAGGTCGTTCTGGAAATTTTGGAGCAGAGGTTCATCGTTGGCATCCAGGGAGTGTGTGTGTGCAAAATGTGGCATCGACCAGGTAAACGGTGCCGGAGATTAGCTGTTAAAGGTATATTCAGTGATTTCAATCAAAAAACCTTAGGTTTCGTTTTTGGCTGTGGGACCCAGCCTTTCGTCCAATCAGGATAGAGAGTAAAAAACGAAACCTAAGGTTTTTTGACCCCCAGGGGTTAACTGGGGACAGGGAGGAACTCCTTATATGGCCAGCACACTCTATAGTAGGGAGGATTATCACAACAAAACCAAAAAATAAGTGATATTTGAATTAAGTGAAATCACTGAATATACCTTTAACAGATGGACAGACAGACAGACGGACGGACGGACAGACACAAACACACACACACACACACACACACACACACACACACACACGGACGGAGTGCAAAACTCTCTCCCCATGCCTTTGGCCTGGTGGAAACAATTACACACATATTAATATTGTGCAGGAGAAATTAAAAGCCAAAATGCTTATCGAGAACTAATTTGAAGAATCAGACATTAAATGTAAACACAAAAATACCAGTAATACATTAAAATAGATGTGCTTAAATACAAAATTACATGCAGTACATACACACAGTACACATAGTATATGCATACGTTATATATATTACAACTATACCAACCCGTCTGCAGATCTACTCAAACATGTAGCCAACTGTAAATTAAACTACGTATACGTTTTGCATAAGAGTATTTGTTTGTAGTTTGCTTTAAAGACTAGCAGAGATGGATCAACAGCATTCCAAAGTGTTTATGTACTATGAACTGTGTGTATGTATATATGTATGTAATGTATAATACTGTCTCTTGGTGCCCAAGACAAATTTCTCCTCTGAGACAATAAAGGCTAATTGAATTTAATTGAATAAGGTATGTGCAGCTCCTTGGATTGACGTGTGGCATATGAATGAATATTTGAATTAAAAGAAAAGAAAGAAAGAAAAGGACCATTTGGAAGATTTTTGATATTCATAAATGCATTTGTACACAAATATCTGTAAAGAATTTACGTCATGGAGACATACAAAATGTTTAATTTCTTGAAAAGGGATTGGAACGATACAGAGAAGAAATTGGACGATACAAATTGGAACGATACAGAGAACCAATAGACGGGAGTTGCACCACTCGGTTCACACTGGTGTGATTTTTTAAATAACTCTTATCTTCTCAGCAACAAGGGTTGGATTGGGGATAAGTCTCTGCGACACGTCACGTCCAGGGGGTGTACTTGTACATCAAGCTGCCTCACACTACAGAAACAGGAGATAGGCTCCTGCCCTATGGGCCCCATGGCTACAGAAACAGGAGATAGGCTCCTGCCCTATGGGCCCCATGGCTACAGAAACAGGAGATAGGCTCCTGCCCTATGGGCCCCATGGCTCGGCAAGGCTACTTACTCACTTACTAGATTTAGACTAAAATCTCATGACATTTAGTCACTAAACTAGACTAATACTAACACATTCCAGGTGACTAAAATGTGACTAAAACTAAATGAAAACTATTCAAAAGACTATGACGAAAACTAAAATTAGCTGCCAAAACAAATCCACATTATGAAGAGGTCTTGATAAAGGTCCTTGTAACACAATCAATACAAATGAATCATAATGCATGCAGAGGTGGCCTTGTGTGTGTACAAATTGACCTCTTGTTAAAATGTGGATTTTCATGGCATTGATTCCCTCTCTGCACCGCACAATGTGTGCGTGCGTTTGCGTGTGCGATTCATCCTCTTAGCAGATTTTGCATTGACCTGTACACTACAAGCTGTTAATAAAATCTTCAATCTTCATTATTCAATGCATCTTCTATAACAAATGAAAAACCTCTGGAGTCTGGACCAACAACTCTTAGTACGTAACAACTTTACCCACCGAGTTCCAGTGGTATAAATGCTCAATTGCTCAACGTGAGGAACATATAAAAGTGCATAAAGGAATATGGGTTCAAGCCAGGGAATGCTTTTTGTTTGTTATTGCAAACAACACGCACATTGCTGCCATGTTGTTTTGCTGATGCTGCATATGTAAGCGTTGACCACCTGGGTCAGTATGGTGTTTTGATCACTCGTGATGAACAAAAACAGTGACACATCACACCGTGAAGCATAGCTGCTTGGTGTCCCTATCTGTTGATAGAAGCCATTTGAATGACAATAGGCTACTTTATGCTGCGCAATCACATCACACAGCAGCTTTTTATATAAAAGAGAGAGACATGGAGAGCATGCATCCAGTATCCATCCAGCATCACCTGGGAAGCGACAACTGTCTGTAACAATGGGGAAGGTATGTTTGATTGCCATCGTTAAATGCTGTAAATCAGTCGTCTACTTTTTTCATATCAATGTCCATTATTTATTATTCTGCATTTGAGCCACGGATCACCATTTGACGAGATTTAGCCTCTGTCCACAATTCCATGCTATATTGATGTGGTGCCATAGGAGAGATAACAGGCACAGGTTGTTCATAACAATTATGTAATGCTGATGTTTAACAATAATTTAACTCTTGGGTGTAAAATGTATAACCAAGGGTCCATTTGGTTACGCTCTCAAGAGTTAAATGTATCTACAGGTTAATTTGGTTTACCAACTCTCCATCATTTAGCTGGGGGCCCACCTGGAACCCCCTCAAGGACCACTGGTGGTCCCCGGACTACTGGTTGAGAACCACTTATAATTATATTAATTAAACAATCAATACACTATAACAATCTCTCGAATGAAACCGCAATGATAATCAAACCACAGCAATGTATAACCAAGGTTGACGCAAATTATCCTTTCACAGATAATCTTCTACGAGGACAGAAATTTCCTTGGCGCACAGCATGAGTGCATGAGTGACTGTGCCGAACTGATCACCTTCTTCAACCGCTGCAACTCCATCAGGGTTGAGAGCGGCTGCTTCATGGTATATGAGAGGCAGAACTACCAAGGCAGCCAGTGCTTCCTCAGGAGAGGCGAATACCCCGACAACCATCATGCCGGCATTGAGGGTTCTACTATCCGCTCCTGCCGTACGATACCAGTGGTAAGTCTTTGAGGCGGCCTCTCAACATTGAGTTGAAGTGCATTCAATAGGCTCTATGCACAACATAGGCCTACGCCATTTTGCTAAGAACTTGGGTCCCTTCCCTACTTCCTTCTCACAGGTGTTACCGATGATACTAATTAAGGCTCTGTTCCATTCTGTTCAAACAGAGTCGAGGATGCTGCTATTGACCATTTGCAGACCGCGGCCAGAGTTACGTTTTCAGTAAAGCAATGTCCTGCTGCCTCCTTATTATGTGCAAATTCAAAACAGGTGGTACGCAGGACAGTTGAGCGATATCTAACGAGCACTTCCAAACTGCAACACTGCGAGGACAGAAAGTAACTCATAACATGTCTACAGTGGATTTTTATGAAACAAACACGCTGAGGATAGAAAGAGAATAATTCAAGCTTTTCGTACAGCTGCAATGTTGGTGAGTTTGACGTTGTGTAATACAATCAGATATAATCAGACTTTTCTGTTTCGATGAATGTGCTGTCTATGGGAAGTTGCACCTTGTTAGCACCTTGCCATTACCTTATATGGTAAGATGGCCGCGGTCTGCATATGGTCCATTGTGCATGTTGGCCCTTACGGGTCAATTTGGTTCCATTTGTACACTCTCAGAGTGATGGGGGTCCTTGAAATTAAAAAGAGAACCACTGTACACTAGAACAGAGCGGTAACACCTGTGAAGGAAGTAGGGAAGGGGCTCAGAAGTAGGAAGTGTTATTCTGTATGCAATATGCATAGAGCCCATTGCAGTATTGACAATATTTATGGTCTACTGTCAAAGTGTGAATGCTTGCACATTGGCAAATGTAACATCAACTGCTCACGTAGTACTTTACAGTGTACCAATTATAATTTCTAACCTTTAGAGCAGTATAAACAATTAAATACGGTAAATAATAATTATCTCGCCCGGGCGAGATAAAATAAATTTTCTTCCGTGGCCATTCTCGGGCTCCGTAGGTTTTCAACACTTTTCACATCAAGTTATATGGTTTCCTTCGTCCCGACAGCAGAGATATATAGCCTACAGTATATTATTTTCTACTGTCTGGATTCTATCCTTTTCGGAGTCACATGTAGTGAGTTTGACATCTTCTCCTCCTGCAGCACCATGGCTCCTACAAGATGAGGCTGTACGAGCGCCCAGACCTGAGCGGCCAGATGCAAGAGGTGAGCGACGACAGCCCCAACGTGCAGGAGCGCTTCCGCATGTCCGACATCAACTCCTGCAGCGTGGTGGACGGCCACTGGCTGATGTACGAGCAGCCCAACTACAGGGGCAAACACTACTACCTGAGGGCCGGCGAGTACCGCCGGTTCAGTGACTGGGGAGCCGTGAGCCCAAGGGTCGGCTCCATACGGAGAATCACCGACTTCAACTAGAAGTCTTCATATACCTCCTTCCTCTGTCCATTATGAATAAACATGCTTGTTTAAACTTCTGCGTCAAGTGATCACGGTTGAGGGAGTGCATTGTGTGTGTGTCGATTGCAGGGTGTCTGTAGATTCCATTGGGTTTGGCTCATGCTGAAGCTGTTTTCCTCTGACATTCATGACACATTTAAGCCTACCCAGCCAAGCATGGGAAAGATACGATAGCATTGATTGTGAAAACTCCAAGGGTCAGTTTTGCAACATTGGTATACCTTTTTCTTTCTTTCTTTCTTTCTTTCTTTCTCTTTCTTTCGACGGGACAATGCATATGGACATTACATAAATGCAATCTAAATCATTTTAACATTTGATGCCTGCTCATGAACGTTGACCATGTCAAGCAGGAGCCTTGACTAAAAATACATCACATGACTGCACCTGGGACGTTTCGCGTCTCAGGTTTCGGGTCTCGGGTCTCTCGAACATCATACCCCTCACTCAGGTGACCCAGACGGGGTGATCAAGTCCCGACTTACGTCCCAGTAGCTACCCTCGATCAGTCACATTAGGGCAAGACCAAGGCCACACAATCCGTTGCTCCGGAACAACCCTCACCGAGGGTTTTTGGGCTTCCTCCTCACGGAGGACACAGGCTGGCCAGGGCGCTAACGCATATTGCTCACCCGGGTGCCGTCTACATTCTGGCTGTCACCCGTCTCTCCGGGCGTCACCAGACCATACCTGGTTGTCAACGTAGTCTATTCCTATGAGTCACTATAAATAGAATAACTATAATTAAAATGAATTACAATACATGGAAAGGAAAAGCAAAAGGCGGCCCACTGGGTATCTGAACACTTTTTTATTAACATGACATTACATGAGACCATTGGGATCCCTTTCTTCACATGGCGATGCGCTTGATGGAGCCCACCCTGGCGCTCATGCTCCCCCACTCGTTAAACCTCCTGTACTCGCCTGGGCGCATCAGGAACTGGCGCCCCCTGAATTGGGGATGCTCGTAGAAGATCCAGTGGCCTTCCATCACGTTGCAGGAGTGAATGTCGTTGAACTGGAAGCGATCGGACACAGAGGCGCAGTCGTCGTTCATCTCCATCATCTGACCTCCGAACTCGCTGCGCTCGTAGATCCTCATTTTGTGAGAGCCGGTGTGCTGTGTGGGGCGGACGAAATGACAAGGAGTCGTGTTACCAGAGAACTAGAGGCAGCTGGTCTTCCTTCCCTTTCTTTCATTCTCTAATAAGGCCTACAGCTGAGAATCCGTTATACAATAAGAAAATACCACGACTTCAAGGATGTGATTCCAGCAACAGTCAGACACACCATTAGTCAGACGCCCTCCCCAAATCCTAATCTCACAGGAAGCCAGGGGTGATTTTTAACCCGCAGCACGGATTAGTTTTAACCCGCCACGCATGTCGGGAGCCACAGGTGATTTTTAACTGGCAGCACAGCTGATTTGTAACCCCGCAGCACGGGTGATTTTTAACCCGGGGCACAGGTGTATCTGACTAATAATGACTGTAAAGACCGTTTGGTACTATATGTCTAACCAACGTATATGCACCCCTGCAGGGTAAGCTGATCTTTAACATACAAGCTGACATTATCATAGTGTAGTTGTTCCAAGATTGTCTGACATCACCATATGCAGTTGATGACTTCATATACAGTATAGGTTTTCTAAGAGGATCACTAGCACAGTTTGTGATATGCCTCAGCCCTCACTCAGATCATGCATGCCTGAGTCTGACTGAAGCTTACAGGGGGGATCATGCGGCAGGAACGGACGCAGTCGTTGAATCCCATCCAACGCTGGTAGTCGGGGAACTCGCCCTTGCTCAGGTAGTACTGATAGCCCATGTAGTTAGGCCTCTCGTAGACCATCCAGCCGCTACTGTCCACCCTGATGGAGTTACAGCGGCTGAAGTGGGAGTGCAGGTCGTCGCAGTCTCCGTCGCACTCGTACGAGCGCCCCTGGAAGTTGCGGTCCTCGAAGAATGCGATCTGAAAACAGGTCAAAATATAGTATTTTTTTAATAGATGTGCAGGTCAAATAAGGAGACCAGGCAGACTTTATCACATGACAAAGGGATAAACGATCCCTGTTTATTGGGTTCGTTTCAACAGTCTGTGGAGGTACTGTACGCAGACAGGCACAAAAGATGCATAGAAAAACAACCAGCCTTACCTTTCCCATTGTGTCGGCAAATGTAGCACCACGCAGCCGTCGGCCTGCCCTGCCTTTATAACCCACAGTCGACCTGCAGCTTTGTCATTCAAATCATGGCTGTCACGTCAGCTTTTTTCACCGAACAATGTACTTTCATTTGTAGTGAACAAAGCAACTATGAACCAATGAACTACTAGGGAGTTTGGGGTTGTTTCAATATCATTCAACTCACAAATATAATATACGTATAATGAAGGGAAAAAAACTATAAATAAATATATTGTCTCTGTTGAGTGGAAAGAGACAATATATGCTTACTTTCCCGGATAAACGGATTCGCACCGTGTTTGAAGCTTGTGGATCTGCTATCTTTTGGGCTTTTGTGTGATGCTGTAGTAGGATGATCAAGTACTGTAGGGCATTCATATACGAATAAACACAAATAGTTAGAATATGGAGCAAGCAACAATCTAAACTAGAAATGCACTCTCTCTCTCTCGATGCCAACTTGAACTCAAGTAGTCCATGTATGGCCTACTTGTGCGCAAGCAGAGCGTGCCATGAGGTATGCTCACAACTCCTAGAGTCCTAGAGCTGTTAATCCTATAGACCCCTTATTGACCTTATACCAACCTTGAAACGTACCGTAGTTTTGTCACCAAGAATGGTGGTCCCTAAATTGGCTGTTGATGGTGATGTATACATACGTACATTCATACCCAGCTGATTGCAGAGCCTGTGTGCTCTGCTTAAGTGCGCAAGTAATAATAAATAAATAAATTGTTGCATGGCTCTAAGAATAAGATACCTCAAGGATAGGGCCATTTACTGTATGCTGCACGCTGCACAGGTTTGGTATTTGTAGTGCACCCCCCATCCAGTTATTACACTGGCCGGGGCGCAGTCCGAAGAAAGAGAAAAATCACACCCGTATGAACAGAGCGGTGCAGGCAGCTGCTCAACGACACAGCTGGCTGGCTGCAGTTATAGTTATAGTACTCAGTTTGAATGGCCCTTTAGGCTGCTCAACAGCGCCACTTTAGGTCACCCAGTGGTATTGCAGCGATTCATACGACAGACAGACGGACGGACGGACGGACGGACGGACGGACGGACGGACCATAGAACAAGACAAAGAAGACATAGGACAACAACAACTAACTGTAAGACTACATGCAAAGCTCAAACCATTCAAAGTGCACAATACACAGATAGATGAGTGTAATAATTTAAATTGTCATTCGTGTCAGCACACCCATACAGAGTTTTACATATTTGTTTGTTCTAAGAAAAATATCCTGGACAAAAGGGTAAAAAATGAAATGGTAAAAAAAAGACCAATACAATAAAAAGAACAGTCAGCTTTAGCCACTTACCAGGTCCCCTGCTTCTTCCCCTCTAGTTAGTTAGTTAGTAAGTTAGTTACTTTATTGACAAAATACATTGGGTCCAAACAATCACCGAAAAGGCCCATGAATAAAAGCATTAAAATGTACAATAAATTAAACTATACAATACACAACACAGAATCCCTTGACTCAGACAACAGGAGTTTTCTGTTGCTTCAAAAGTGATAGGCAGGCATATAACACGTCCCCCAAGTTCCTCTGTTAGCCCACAAAGCTCAGATCAGTAAACTCATGTCCATATTTCCCTCTGATGTCTTGTGTGAGGGGACCCGCCAGTATGTGCTGTTTGTTTAGTTGTATACCAGACCATGCAGTCTCACATTGACAAATAGGCTGCCCAGGCGGTATGCGACTCCACCTCCCCATTTCCACAGGCCTATATATGTGACCGGGGACAGTAGTTTGATATACAAGGGGGCCATGGTCATTTTTCAGTTCTTTACATATTATGAAACTGCACACTGTAACCTTTGCCAAAATACTGCTCATATTATGAGAGGACAACCGAAACCATGTAAAGGTTATATGTATATGTATATGTATATGTATATGTATATGTATATGTATATGTATATGTATATGTATATGTATATGTATATGAATATGTATATGTATATGTGTATGGTATAGAGTGGATGAACAGATAATTCTGGGTTGATGGCTTGGTAGGTCTTATATCTTGTTCCCTGGCTCTGTTTGGATTGGAGTTTATGAGTCAAGCACCGCAAGTCTCTCAATATGATCTTGTTTCTCCATTATTAAATGAGAATAGATGACTTGTTTCTCCTTCTTTAGTAATTGAAGAACATATACCAGTTGATGCTGCTGTATCCGTTTTACACAAAATGGAGTCATCAGTTCAGTTTTGGTGGACAGCTGGATAATCAGTTGAGTGCTTTGTTTCAGGCATGTTTCAGTTAGCTTCTTTCTGACACAATGTCCATGCAATTATAAGCCTAAATGGCAATAATGCAGCTTCTTCTAGGTTGAGCTCCTGTCTGCTCTCAGAATGTCTTATAACAGGACAGAATGAGTCTGTTATTAAGCATATAGTCATATAACTTTGCTGCATTATTGCTCTCACGTACCCCCCAGGAATTGTCGCAATCAAGTTGGTAACCTTTCTTGGGGCCAAGCTCATTGGATAGCCAGTTACAATTACAAATATGGAGTTTAATGAGTGTACATTCTGCTGGACAGAAGTTTGATCACACCTGCCTGCTCCTTTCCCTGCCTTTTGCTGGTGGTCAATCATGGTGGACTTCTGCCATTGTGATAGGGTCAGCTAGAAGTGGAATGTTGTGACATTCTAGTCCTCCAGTCAGCTGATGGAGGAACCCCCCATCAGCTGACTTCACCATCAAATCAGCTTGGAAAAGGGAATGGGAGTCCAATGAGGTCCCAAACAAACACCTGGTGTCAGACCCCAAACAACAGGTCCCTGGCACCACCCTCCCAAGGAGACAGTGGTCTACGCTCAATAGATTCAGAACTGGACATGGCCCCTGCTTGGCCAGCCTTCACAAATGGGGCAGTAGCCCAAGCCCACTGTGTGCGTGTGGTGAGGAGCAAACTATGGAGCACATCATAGAAGTGTGTCCTCTCCAAAGACTGGAAGGAGGATTAATCACCCTCCATACAGCAGACCAGGAGGCAACCGCTTGGCTTAAGGATTTATTTGCATTCGCTAAATAAAAAAATAAAAGAAGTCCTCCATATCATCCATATGTAGTGGGGTTTCTCCCTCACCTCACCAGCATGGTGTGTTCAGCAGCCTCTCCATGCATTATGTTTGTGGAAGTCACTTTCAGAAGATACCAATCTCTTCGACCAAGAATAAGGATTAGGGACGCAAGGGTTCAATGCGGTTAATGATAATAGCACATATATACTTGGATTAGGTTTCAGATTAGGAAGAGGGTATGCTCTATCAAACCCCTACAACTAGTTTGTAAGGGGTTTGTACAAGTTAGGGTTAGAAGAACTCACTATAGGCTACTTATTTTGACAGTTTGTTCATATAATATATGTGAACATATGTATGATATTGCTATGTATCAAAAAATGTATCCAAGTCATTTTTTTAAAAGACTAATATTTTTTGGCCTAAGTCAGCTCTTCATGACACTGCCCATGCACCTCTGGTAAAATCATCAAAGTCCTAATTGAAAATTATCATGTTGATCCCTTTTAGTAAAATGGCCTGTGGGATAGGAGTGAATGGAGTGTGAGATAGGCCAAAATAGGCAATTCTTAGGCCTAAATCACATGGTTTTGTGACTCAGGTTTAATCCCATTTAATTCTATGTAATCCTCTTATGCATACAGTGTTATTTTAAGTTAAATAGTCATACATTATTAAAAATGATTTTTGTGAAATTATTAAAGAATATCATACAGTTTTGTTTTGGATCAGTTTTTTAGTTTTCCTGATAAACTATGTTAAGATATTTACCTGCTATCCCACTTTGTAGCAGTTGACAGAATTCTTGGCATCTACTTACTTGACCACTGTCCACTTCCCATGTAGTTGGTTGACCTCCATGCCATTTACTCCGATTGTAATTGTAGAATATATTGTATATCTGCATTATAATTTTTAATGAATAAAACACTATTTTAACAAATATGTAAAAAGATAGATAAAATATAGGCCTATTCATAACAATAAAAGTAAAACTGTATGTGCGTGCGTGCGTGCGTGCGTGCGTGCGTGCGTGCGTGCGTGCGTGCGTGCGTGTGAACAAACAGATGGTACAATGAAAGCCATTAGGGACAAACTAGAAACTATAGGCTATGTTGAGTAAAGGAATATGATTATGCAATATGCACCATATTTGTATTCCATTCATAGGGCTTTTCATTTCCACAAGTGTCCTAAAGAAGTTAGGGCACTAATTAAAAGTTGCATATAATGATGCATTACAGTTGCTTTTGAGGGTACCAAGATGGCACATCCAGCTGTTTGTTAACTTAAAGGTGCCTACCTGTCAAGCCCCTCAAAGAAACTTAATGTATACATTCATGTGTCGGTTAGAAGAGTCTGACAACTCTGTCATTATGATGTTAACCAACCGTCTTCCATGATTTGGAGACATTGGCGTAACAGCCTCTACACTGTGAGCATTTTCTTTATGGTTTTCATATATCGTTCTTTTTTTCCTTTTCCTTCCTTATTTATTGTGTGTATTGTCATTTTGTATGTGATATGGACCCTGAGTCTGAAATAAAGATTGAATTGAATTGAATTTTCGAGCAATTGTTCTCCTTGCCAACAAAATGATATCAACGGAATTCTCACATACAGGTTCACAAGCCTTTATTTAAAAAAAGCTATCGTTCACAGTCAACGGGCGAACTAACAGGTATCCATGATGCGTCGGATGGAGGTGAACCTCATCTGGGCGGCCTGTCCCACCATCTCCCTCATGCTCCTGTACTCTCCGGGCTTCAGGTACATGACCCTGCCTCTGTAGCTGGGCTGCTCGTACAGCAGCCAGTGGCCTTCCATCACGTTGCAGGACTGGCAGTCAGACATGCGGTAGCGCTCCATCATGTTGTCGCAGTCCTCGTTCACCTCATGCATCTGGCCTCCGAAGTTCTCTCTCTCGTACAGCCTGACCCTGAACTGGCCCCTGTGCTGCAGAGGGAAACAACAGGCATCACATTTTTACAATAAAACCACTTAAACCCTATACACATTTATGCAGCCGGCAGGGACGTGCAGAGAGTGTAAGAGGGGCAGGGGCTGAAATCCCGTAAGAGGGCACTTTTTTCTGTTTTTGATCTACACTAAATATCTTTGCCAGATATTGCCGATCTGCATAAGTTCACGAATCACTACGCACTGTGAGCTTGTAGATTGACTATCTTTACCCAATGTTCACCCCAGAGGGACGGTATAAGGCTCAATTGGTTAATTATCATAACACGGTCAATTCTATAGGCTATACTCCTGAAGTTAGACCACGTGCGTGCTGTGTAGAGGAGGGTTTTCAAACCTTTTCACTTTCCCATTCAAACACTCCCGTCACTCCCAGAACCCCACTTTGTATTGGAATTGGTTTGCTGTACATAGGGGCATGTTGGTTTTCTGCATGCGGGAGCGTCGGACATTGGTGTGTGGAGTGTATAAAATGTGCTGAATCACAAGGACATGCACACATAGACATCAAAGGGGGCTTCAGCCCCTGCCCTTTCACCCGTCTGTAACGAATGCAGCATTTACAATGGTGGAAGAAATGCAAATGCCACTCCTTTCCATGCCATATACCAGAAGGCAGCATTCAGGAGAATTGCTTTTTTCCGAAGTCTCCTGAACATGGAACGCACCATTTTGCGTTGAACAAATTTGTATCGAAATCCATGTCGTACTCTGCAGTAGATAAAGAGTGCTGGGTTGCGCCCTGGAAATAGCTGATCTACAAGCTCTCAATGCGTCGCAGCGCGATACATTGAGAGCTTGTAGATCTGCTATTTTCGCTATTTTTGTCCAAAAGTGCCCTCTTACGGGATTTCAGCCCCAGCCTCTCTAACACGTCCCTGCTGAATCCTGAATAAAGCCATGCTACCAGACATGATTGGACTGGAAGGTTTGCAAGGTTTACCATGGGGATGGTGCGGCAAGACCTGATGCACTCAGTCATGCCCATGCGCTGGTAATCGGAGTACTCGCCCCTCCTGGCAAAGAACTGGTTCCCCAGGAAGTTGGAGCGATCGTACACCATGAAGCATCCGCTCTCCACCCTGCAGGACTTGCATCTGGTCAGGAAGGAGGTCAGCTCGGGGCAGTCGCTGGTGGTCTCATAGGAACGACCCTGGAAGTTCCTGTCCTCATAGAAGATTATCTGTTGGAAGAAAACAAGATGAAAAGAAAGAATATATGCATATGCATGCATGTTTCATTTTAGAGCAGACAGACTTGTAAGGGTCCATTTAGAACCCCTCGCAAGGAACCCTTGAAGATTCACTGGACCCCACTTTGAGAACCCCTGCTCTAGACCACCGATTCCGGACGTTTTTTTTTTTTTTTAAGATATTTTTTTGCGGCTTACGCCTTTATTGATTTTTTAAGGGATAGAAAGTAGGCTGACAGGAAACGGGAGAGAGATGGGGGGATGACATGCGGTAAAGGCCGTGTCGGGTCCGGGAGTCGAACCCGCGGCACACCGCGACTGGATCACCAGTCCGGTGCCCAGACCGTTACGCTACGGCCTGGGCCGATTCCGGACGTTTTGACCGACATTTTCGCCAAAAAGTGGAACAATTTGGATTGATTAAAGCTTCAATTGAGAACATTTAAATTAAAAGTAATCAAACTCATACAAATAGTTTTGATGGATGCATTTTTAGACTTAAGTATTAAACTTCAATATATGAAAAACATTCATTTACAGCTCTACTATGTAGAAGCAAACAAGGTAATATAAAATACGGTACACTATACACACATAAACTGAACATTATTTCTTATTTAAACACTTTAAAACATAGCCAACCACCAAGCTCACTGTGAGCTATTTGTATTGTTTGCATATTGGCTGCATATTACTACAGATATGTCATAAAAAAAATGTCAAATCGAACCTAGAAATCGGTCTAGCTCTATTTAATTTGAATTCTTCATTGGCTACACCTCACCTTTCCCATGGTCATGATGATGATGAGGATGAGTTGCTCGTCTGTGGATGGATGTATGATATTGGACAGTAATTGTAGAACCAATGCACTGTACGGGGTACTTTTATACAGCCACAGAATCTCTATTCCTATTGTGTAAAGTTCCTGACTGGACAGTATAATATGGAGGGCCTCGTATAATGACACATGACTGGTTTGTTATTGACCATTGTGTGCAGCTGTGGTTATTCTACATTCGCTATTGTGTATCGTTCAAAGGCAGATCGAGAAGAAGAATATTCTCAAGCTATTAAAATTCTCTGGTGCATTACATTACAAAATACAATACACGTCAGATTAATCTGCTGTGGGCACAGAAAACAGTTGTATAAGCAAATGCATACACGTGCATGAAAAAAAAGGTCTTGTGTTGAAATCCAGCACAACCTGAGATCAGATTCTAAAAATGTCTTCTACATCCTGACAGTTTTCTGAAAAAGCTATGTTTCTATGTCAGTCGTTTTTCAAAAATAGCAGATCTACAAGCTCATAGCGCGCCACCGAGTGGCACGCTATGAGCTTGTAGATCTGCTATTTTTCAATAGCTAAAGCATAACATAATGCTAACACCAAAAGGGGTTCCCGCAGTTTATAGTGCAAGTTGCATACTTGAGTCCTGCTGCTCCTGCATGTTGCAGATACCTTGTTTAATGTTTCTATTCTCTCACAAGCCTCTTCATTGTTGAGAGGAACACCTATTTCCTCTTGGTAACGGAGTCATGAATGAAGTCGTGGAATTTGGTGACGTGAATGAACTTCCTTTGTAAGCTCCCAAGTCAACAAGCCTGTCAAAACATAGTTCCATATGTAACATAAAAATAAATATACACGCCTGTGTGTATATAGGTATGTATATACTACTAAATGTATGTATTTTTAATTATTGAATTATAATGAATAATTCATTAGTTTAATTATATACACACATGTATCCTTGTCATATAACACACTGATAAAGCATTGCACTTGTTTACAACAGGGTCCACCTTTTTCAATTCATCAGAACATTTAGAGACTTACATATACACTCCGCGGATCAGGAAGAAATCAAGAACTGATCGGTGGATGAAATCAACTTTTGTGTCAAAAAGGTCAAGGTCACAACTAGAGACGTATAGAAGAAGAGTGTCTGGGCAAGGTTTGCACCCTTAGGAATACCACCTTCAAATGACATAATTATACTGTTTTTTTTATTTTATCAGATATGCAATGAAGGCTCCTTCAAATCCCCTTGCAATGCACTTACATGCACTCTAGTGAAATGCAGCAAGCGCTTGAATCTAAAATACACTCAAGAACAGATTGCTTTGGGAATGCCTTCCCTTTACGGTTCCAGTTTACCCATTTAGACCTGCGGGAACGAATCTACAATGTCTTCTAAATCCTGACAGTTTTCTGAAACCCCCCCCCACAGAAGCAAAGATTTGAGTTGAAACGTTTGCTCTGAAAGAATATATATTCGTACGAGTTTGTAGATCTGCTATTTTTCAATAGCTAAAGCATAACATAATGCTTAAAACACCAAAAAGGGTTCCCGCCCCTGGTCAGAAATGTGCCAGTGCCATGAAGCGTTTTAATGCATAGTCTACATTCTGGCATAATTATTGTGAGTTCTGGTTCCATAGAAATGCATGCTGCTGGTTGTCATACTTTAGTTTAAACACTTTTTTTGTTTTAACAGTTTTGTATTGAGTTGTGCTTGAAATGTACTTTAATTCTCCAATCTGTTAATATATTCTTCAATCAATCAATCAATCAATCAATCAATCAATCAACGCGACAGATCTTCTATTTTTGCTAAATGTTAGCCATAGATAGAACAGGGATGCTATAGGATTCAAGCTTATATTTGACTCTTTAAAGGGTTTTTACTCAGCCAAAAAGCATTTGATATCAAACCAAAATGTCCTCCTGCTCCCCTGTGTTTGCCAGCACGCTCTCCAGCATCCAGTAGCTCTGGGATGCTCTGCACTTTTTTTCCGTTTGCATTGTCTAGAGTTGGTGGCTCCACTGATTCAGAACAATGTGATAAGCCTGGATAAATATTTGAATCACGGATTGAATTATCCAATTCAACTGGACGTGAACCATGTGCTTGGTGTTATTGTTCTTGTCCTGTATAAAGAGAATATTGCTGGAGCCTACTTGAATGTAATAAATGTATCGTCACGTGTGAGACCTACTCTTATAAACCATGGCGAAGGTAAGATTCACTTCATGTACATGTCTGATGTTTCAACACATACTGCATCTAATCTGCAAATTACTGGACGTTTTGAATATACTGTGAATATATTGTCAAATGCAAATTAATGCACACAAATGATTTATTGTAAAATACTTGTTTTGTGTATAGCCATTAATCAGTTCTGCTACAAGTAGACAAGACAAAGCATCTCAATACTGGAAAGAATTTGTTCAATCCAATAAATCACAAGTGAACAAAGCAGGCAGTAGAATAGAGTAGTCGTACTGTATATTTGATGGAACTTGATTCTTTCCAGATCATCTTCTTCAATGACAGGAACTACCAAGGACAGCGCCATGAGTGTAATGGTGACTGTCGTGACCTGGAAACCTATCTGAGCCGCTGCAACTCCATCCAAGTGGAGGGTGGGTGCTGGGTCATATACGAAAGGCCCAACTTCGGGGGATACCAGTATGTGATAATGCCAGGAGACTATCCCAACTACCAGCACTGGTTGGGCTTTAGTGACACAATCAGGTCCTGCCGCATAATCATAAATGTAAGTGAAATACTGTAGGCCCTGAAGCCCTGAGAGTTCTTAGATACATTTCTCACAAAAGTTTATATTTTGAGGCTCATTAAAATACACAAATGCTTGTTCCAGTTTCATCCACACAAATCCTACCATCCCTATTCCGGACATGTCATAAGTATTGTTAGAAGATTCTGTGAAAATAGCAAGATTCTACATTTTGGAGTCTGTAGATTTGATACAGAGGAAAAAATGAGGGGGCCAAGCACAGACCCGTGGCAGACCCTGGTCAATGAAGTAGGGTTGGTCATGACGTTCCTCCATTGTTTTCCCAACAACACATTGCATAATTTGTCCTGATGTTTGTGCAACTTTAACTAGTTTAGCGATTTGTCCCGGCCGGGAACAGGTGGGGAATTCCTGGAGACTGAAAGTGTTCGAGATGGTTAACTTCGAAGGCCAGTCCATGGAGCTGACTGATGACATGCCGGCCTTCCACGAGCGCTGGCACAACCGAGAAGTCCACTCATGCATGGTGTTCGAAGGGGCTTGGGTTTTCTACGAGCACCCCGACTACAGTGGGAAACAGTACCTGGTGGAGAGGGGCGAGTACAAATGTTACGCTGAGTGGGGGACCGTGCAGGCAAGCGTAGGTTCCATGCGAAGGGTCATGGTGTACTAATCATGTCATATCCATGGGCAGAATATGCAATGTCATTGTTGAATTGTCCAGGCAATAAAAGCTGCAGTGTGTGACAATAAATCTTCCTCCTCTGATCTAAAATTATTTCATTATGATCTGCATTACAAAAGCGTTACCCACCCGGCATGCAGTAATGTTTGGCAGGGTATTGTAATGGGTCCTGTCTGTCCTAGGCTGCCCCTAAGACAAAATTAACTTGTCAGGTCAACGTCATACTTCAAAAGGTCAAAGGTTCACAGATAAATGTGTGCACATCTTATGCCTGTATTGAGGCCAGGTGCTGGACGTCAAGGCATCATGGCGAGAATCAAGGAGAAGAAAGAACATATTGCACACTTGTTTTTTCAGCTCCAAGGACTTACTTGCACAATTGAGAAACACTGTACAAGCAGGGTTTGCATCGCTAAGAGTCATGATGGACGTTGTAAAACAGGGGTGGTGGGCTTTGAAGATGGAGAGCCACTACATTTCCACACTCACTCCAGAGGGCCACATTGCATACTGTTGTGCGACGCGTTTTGAGCTTGTAGTGATGCTATGCTTTGCTATTTTTTAATTGGAATCCTGAAAGGTAACCTTTGTATTTAATTTCAATGCATTTATAGTTATGTTAACTATATGAACTAAATACAAATACAAAAAAAAGACAATAACATTAAGCTACTAATATAGACTGAAGTAATTAAAGCGGGTCATGTTTGCATGTTTGGAATTGTATCAGCTGAAATCAATTCATATATCAGATTTCTGATATTAACCTGAGGGCCGCATTAGGTGAAGGTGGGGGCTGCATGTGGCCCCCGGGCCTCCAGTTGCCCATGCATGACTAAAACTAAATGTGATTACATTTTCACCACTATTTTTCAGTAACTGCCAACAACCAATTATTTCTGTTCCGAAATCTGGCACCATGAACTCTAAAGCACAGCATAATACTGCACGTATTAAACATGAAAGCAAAGCAAACAGCATCAGCTGTCGACACCCTCATTTGAATGACAATCATTCTACTGTCAATGCGTTTCATTGTAGGCCTACTTCATATATAAATCTCAACCATGGCGTGGTGTCAGTGTGCCGTGTTTGTGCCAGGAGGCTTAATTGTACCGAGTGAGGACGAGCAAATAAAAGTGGAAAACAATGGAGCGCATTGGGAAGGTAAGTAATTACTTCTTGCACAAAACAATTTGCTGCAAGGTCCAAAAAGGGGGGAAAAAAGAAAAGAAAAAGAAAAAAGATTTAGTATGTATTTAGTTAGAATTTTTATTTTTGTAGATTTTGTAGTTAGAGTGGATTCAAAGAGTATAGACCCCAAACAAATATTCACATCTTTATATACTAACTATATTCTTTGCTTCTTTTAACCTCATTAACCTTAGTTTCATTATTTGGGGCATCAGAAAAATAGAGAGGGTCCAAGTATATAGACAAATGGGGAACTGTCAACAAAGTATTTTGGGTTTAGGTTGTTAAATTACTTTTGATAAGCTTTATCTATCTTATTTTATTGTAGGTTTATGTTATTATTCATGTCATCAAATTATTCTTTATTATACACTTGGCAATGTATAGAATTGTCTTTTCTTAATTGTTACTGTTTGTTGTAGAAGTAGTTAGTAGTACTTAGTAGTAATTATTATTGTCTACAATCTGGTGTGATATGCAATTTATTAAAAAAGAACATCTCCCCGATTCTTGCCTCCCTACACTGGCTCCTTGTGAGTTACAGGGTTACAGGATCCAGTTTAAGATTTGTTTTTAAGTCTGTAAATGGGTTGTCACCAATCTATATATCGGAACTTGCTCCGATATATGCTCCGAGCTCCCAAAGTATCGACAAGGGCCCTGAGGTCGACTGACCAGTCACTTCTCAAGATCCCTAAATCCCGAAATCCCAGGGGGATAGGTCATTTTCCGCACCCACACTGTGGAATGAACTTCCACCTCATGTCAGAGCTTCTCAAACCTTGCCTGTGTTTAAATCACGTCTGAAAACTCACCTGTACTCCTTGGCATTTGAACATACTGATTAAGAGTATGTTGCCCTACCTGCAGAAGCAGTTACACCTGTTTGAGATACTTGTATTTGTGATCATCAATAGAGAAGAGAGGCAGATTTCCCCCCTTGTGTGTATTGTATGTATATTGTCTTGTTTTGTTTTGTCTGTATTGTCAACTGTCAGTCGTTTCGTTTTCATGTTTGTCTGATTAAAATTCAATAAAAAGTCAATTGTAAAAAATAAAATAAAAAAAGAGTATGTTGCCCTGTTTATGTATTGTTGTTTTGTCTTTGATATTTTAGTATTTCTTTGTGTACAGCACTTTGTTTCAACTCTGTTGTATAAAATGTGCTTTATAAATAAAGTGGATTGGATTGGAAAACCTTAAATAAATTGCACAACTATAATTACACTAATTGTATTACGTCATTCACTATAATGTATCGATACTCAAATCTGTCATGGGCTATACCTACTGTTCAACAACTAATACTGCAATATCTTCCATGCCAGATCTTCTTTTATGAAGACAGGAACTTCCAAGGCCGGCTCTATGAGTGCAACAATGACTGCATCGAGCTCAGCTCCCACTTTGCTCACTGCAACTCCATCCGTGTGGAGAGCGGGGCCTGGGTGATCTATGAGAGAGCCAACTACATGGGGTCCCAGTATGTCCTGATGAGAGGGGAGTATGCTGACTTCCAGCGTTGGAACGGATTTAACGACACTATCCGTTCCTGCCGTCTTGTCAGACACGTAAGTGTTAAAGAACAAGGCTAAAGAGTCTCGAAAGGAGTTTTCTATCTATTACACACTCCATGAAGGCTTGAATTCATGAAGATCATTTTAGGTTTTGTCGCATTCCTGAGCCAATAATTTAATGTCTTGACTTCTCCAGTCATCAGATCTTCAGTCATCAGAGACTTCTCCAGTCTCCTTAGGCTTTATGCCGTGCTTCGGTGGCCGAACGGTTTGCGGAGCAGTCTTGATAACGGAAGGTCGCTAGTTCGTATCCCTGGACCGGCACGTTAAAATTACCACCGCTGAAGTGCCCTTGGACAAGGCATTGAACCCCTACCATGAAATGTTCTTTGAGCAGGGCCTGGCTGTAAACAAGTTCTTGAGCTTAGTCCAGTTACCCTGGGTGAACATAGTACCTTTCCTTTTCTCCTTAAGGCCAGGACACACCAATGCAACTCCTTGCAACATGCAACTACTTGAAGTTGAAACTATTTGCAAATACTTGAAACATTGGTGTGGACTGGCCTTAAAACTTGTTGCCAGGAGTTGCATTGGTGTGGACTGGCCTTAAAACTTGTTGCAAGGAGTTGCGACTCGTTTCATTATTCGTGTGGTTTAGGCCTTTACATCCAACCATGCAGGCCAAGGTGGTGTGAACCAAATGACATTACCGTCCATAGCGCCACTTATATTTCTATTGCAATGAAACTCTGACTAACAGTCTGGCGCGACCACTCTGTGTCTCCCAAGGTGAATTCCAGCGCGCACAGGATCCGTGTGTACGAGCGTCCAGATTTCAGCGGTCAAATGGTTGAGTTCAGCGAGGACATGCCCATCCAGACAGAGCAGTGGCACCACCGGGACATCTGCTCCGCCCACGTGAAGGATGGTGCCTGGGTCTTCTATGAACATCCAAACTACAGGGGGCGCCAGTACCTGCTGGAGAAGGGAGAGTATCGTCGCCACGGCGATTGGGGGGCCCTCCATCCTGCCATTGGGTCTTTCCGAATTGTCCATGGGTTTTTAAATGACTCCTAAAGCGTCCTACCTATCCACCTTTTAGATAAACACCACTGCCTGGTTCTGTTCTAACCTCACCCCTCCGCTCCCTTCTCCCTAGCTTGGGTCGTATTATCAAATAAAAATGCAACCCATATATACTGCATGCTGAGTGGGTCTGTTTCTGCCTCTCCAACTATGAAAAATGGTGTCTGATGTATTTGCCAAATCTATTGCAACATGAAGACCTTTTTAAGGTGTGACTCTGATCGGTCCAGCAGGTCTAGAACCACCTTCACTATGTCTGGAGGTTTGTCTGAATGTGTGTATCTCTGATACTCACATATACTTTAAGTAAAAGTATCAATACTGCAATGCAGAAATACTCTGTTACAAGTCAAAGTAAAAGTCCGGAATTCAAAATGTACTTGAGTAAACAGTATTGGCATCAAAATGTACTTAAAGTACCAAAAGTAAAAGTACTCATTATGCAGAATGTCCCATTTTAAGTTTTCAAATGTATAAAACTTGTTTGAAAATTGTCGATCTGCAAGCTCACAATGCGTCGCATCACGACGCATTCATCGCATTGTGAGCTTGTATCGGCTATTTTCAAATGGCCGAAATGTAGGTCTGAGGTGGTACATGTATGTTTTGTAATAATAATCTAAACCTACAAAGTAACTAGGCAAATGGGAGTGTAGTAAAAGTAGAATATTTGCCTCTGAAAGTGGAAGTAAGTAAGTACAGAGAATTGGAAATACTCCAGTTAAGCAAAAATATCTAAACATTGTACTTAAGTACAGTATTTAAATACCATCGTGATGTGTAGGCATTGTTGACAATATGCATATCTGGGCTTTTGTGAGTATGTTGTGCTATATTATAGCCTGACACTCGCAATGACATTTCCACACTCACTCCAGAGGGCCACATTGCATACTGTTGTGCGACGCGTTTTGAGCTTGTAGTGATGCTATGCTTTGCTATGTTTGAATTGAAATCCTGAATATTCTTTTTGCTATTTTTTAATTGGAATCCTGAAAGGTAACCTTTGTATTTAATTTCAATGCATTTATAGTTATGTTAACTATATGAACTAAATACAAATACAAAAAAAAGACAATAACATTAAGCTACTAATATAGACTGAAGTAATTAAAGCGGGTCATGTTTGCATGTTTGGAATTGTATCAGCTGAAATCAATTCATATATCAGATTTCTGATATTAACCTGAGGGCCGCATTAGGTGAAGGTGGGGGCTGCATGTGGCCCCCGGGCCTCCAGTTGCCCATGCATGACTAAAACTAAATGTGATTACATTTTCACCACTATTTTTCAGTAACTGCCAACAACCAATTATTTCTGTTCCGAAATCTGGCACCATGAACTCTAAAGCACAGCATAATACTGCACGTATTAAACATGAAAGCAAAGCAAACAGCATCAGCTGTCGACACCCTCATTTGAATGACAATCATTCTACTGTCAATGCGTTTCATTGTAGGCCTACTTCATATATAAATCTCAACCATATTGATATTCGCAACGGTATTTATAGGTACTTATAGTTCACAAATTCAGAAGCCCTCAAACGAACAAAAGCCGTCAAAGAGCGCAGAAGGACGTATCCGAAGCTATTTACGTTTATTATTATTATGTGTGCGTACCCGGTGGCAGGGTGGAGGTGGATAGGACCCCATGGTCTGGGTCTCAGAAATGTCAGAAACTTCAGTACCATTGGGTTCTGCTTGTAGGGCTAGGTTAATACAGTGCAGCCATCTACAAGGGCCATGCACCTCACATGCACGTGTCTATGTACGTGTATGCACGCGCCACAGCAGTTACAGACATCAGCTGCAGTGTTGTGTTTATTCTAGACCACAGAGAAGTTTCAGGAAGAGCCACAATATTATCACACTGGTGGTTTGATTGGGGTGAGAGGGTGCAGCGGGCAGGCAGGTGGCGTTCAATGGGCACAACACAAGCTAAAGCCTCCAAACAATAGGCCCACAATACCAGGGGGATTTGCCAACAAGAATCCACAGCTTGCCAGCACCCATTGTGCTGAGGCAGCCTGTGCCAGGGATCACTGGGAAAAAAATCGGGGTCGGGAGGGGGGCTTATTAAGCAGCCCCAACCAGATACAGTACACACTGCACTGTCCTAGGTTGGCCCAGAGGTTGATTATGTTATGACCTATGTTCACTCAGCCCTGTTCCCTTCAACCTTAACCCTGACCCTAAACGTATCCACAACAACACTAGCCATGCATGTTCACAAGCATGACACTCATCTGTCACAGATGTCATGTTTCAGGGCTACCACAACACTAAGTTCTTACACGCATACCCTAACGCCAATCCCAACCCTAAACTGAGGAACATCGGGCTGACCTCATTATAACCTCATGTCACTTTCCACCTTGGAGGAAAGCACCTTAAGGCTTTTATTGGGTAGGCCTATAGGCCTTCCTATGCCCTAAAACGTAGGATTCCCTTGATCACAGCCACACACAGGGAATTATTTTGGGTCATTCTGAGTCCGGTTTGGTGGTAGGCAGCTCTGTGTTCCAGCCCGATGACTACAAACCAATGACTGCAACATGACGTAATTAAGTTATCATCCGTTTCCGACCGGATCAGAAACCCAAAAATGGTTATGCGTCCCAGGCTAACCTCATTATGTCAAATTTCAGGCAAATAAAGTGATGCAATGTTTGGTATATTGGGCTGATGGGCCCAATCCCAGTCAATAAACCAAAGAGTGGCCTACATATTTAGAAATATAAATAGAAAAATCTGAATTTATCTTGGAATGAATGTGTTGGAGGTGCATGTACCTTGACATGTCCAGCTGAGGGCAGTGTTGTACACAGTTCTTTCTTCTAGGGTCGATGTTTGCACTTAAATCCATCCATGGTTGGTTGGTTGTTTTCAAGTCTTCAAGACATGCACGCACATTACTCACTGTAGAAGCCTTGTCACATTCTGTAATAATATGAGGTTTGTATATTACAATTACATAGAGATGTTATTTCTTCTAAAAAATAATTATACATGTGAAACCATTTGGCTCTATGGCAAAGAATGTGGGTTTTGGTGTAAAGGGCCATGTAAATGGTTCAATTTTCAGATGCAAATTATGATAGAGTGAAGAAACTTCGGGTTGCTCTCTGCTCTCCCAATGCAGAGAAATGTTGAACCAGTTCCAAACCAAATTATCCTCATTCAGCCCTCAGTGTGAGAACCAGCAGGCCATCTATCCTTAAGTGCAGTTATGATGAGACTGAATAAAGCTGAGCTGAATATAGCAGCCTGGTTTGAGGCTGTTTGTGGGGGTAGGCAAAAACTGAAACACTTCTCCATAATGCTTAATTTATGCACTGTTGTTGCACAGTACATCTGAGTCACTCAAACACTACTTACAGGCGTATTATAATTAGTTCAAACAAACTAGACCTGTACATGCCCGTCGGCCACCAGCCTACTTGAGAACGATGCAACTTTGGAACCTAATAATACCTGTTGTCAACTTGTCATAGCACCCATTTTAACTGTCTGTCTGTGTCCCACATGGAGATCTCTGTTGACTGACTGTGAAAAGTGGACTGGTTAAGTAATCAATTGTCAGGTGTGGGGTTGCCATGGCAATCAATTGGCTGAAGCAGAGGCTGGAAATTGCAAAGGTGAGTGGATTTAGGCTGATTAGGCCCACTGGCAGAGCCTGAGCAGAGCCTTTTGTGGTGGTTCTGGAGAACCGTGGGTCCGACCAACTCGATACCGGGCACTGCACTCCCTGCGGGGGTGTGGAACACGTGTGTCGAATTAGAAGTCGATGGGGCAAACGGTTCTGGAGTTACGTGCATTACAACCGTACACACACGCACGCAGACACGCAGAGACGTGTAGTAGGATGCCATACATATTTGGCACCACACTGGTGCAGTACAGTGTCGAGTTCCAACAAATGTAATTAGGCTATTTGTTCTATTAAAGACAGAGAGCAGAGATATCAAGACAAACTCTCTGTGCTGAGGATATCTGACAGCCCACGCTCATCCTTGTTCACTTTGTCGGTCATTGTTTTATCAAACCAGAGGGAGAAAAATAAATTAAGTCCACGTGTTAGGAGTGTGACTGCACTGCACAGATAGGTAATTTAATGATTGTAGGCTACTTGTCCTTGGTATTCTCTGATTCTCTGATTCTCTCTGCAAATGACAGCATGGTCACCTGTTTTTAATGGCTTTCAACCTGGTATATTTGGGCATTTTGAGCATTATTGTCTATAGTAGGCCTAGGCCAAAAGTAAAAGATTCAAGAATGTTCTTAAATTAAAAGAAAACAGGTTTCTTAATAATATTTCTGCCAATTAAGCGGTTCACACAGTGTGAGTCAGTCATTCACAGAAGGAAGTGTCTTATTAAAGATTTAGTTGCACATTCACGTCTACTATTATACTTTGACCAGGGTCCCCCAAGGCTGGTGTACTCTTATTTTTACCTCTACTACACCATGTCTCTTCACCAGAAATAGCAGATGATGACATAAGCATGTAGATCTGCTATTATGAAGTCAGAGTATAGGTGCATTCCATACAGACATACATCTCAGACACAACCAAGTCTGCATGCAAATGACTGAGGTTGTGGATAAGGAACTGAATCAACACTACACTGGGTTTTAAGAAACAAATAAAAAAAGAAGCTAAAGACAGTACAGTACAGTACAGTACAGTACAGTACAGTACAGTACAGTACAGTACAGTACAGTACAGTACAGTACAGTACAGTACAGTACAGTACAGTACCACCCACACACACACAAAGGAAATCGAGCTGCAGATAACCTTGTCAGCACTCAAATCTAGGATTTGTGATAATATATCAAGTTTAAACATATCTGATCCATTGATGTGCATGTAAGGCCAATACGTAGTATGTCTGTAAGCAGTAGGAATTTACAGCAATCATCAATAGAGAAAGCATGTATTCAATCCAAAAACTATCCGTACATGGTTGTTTGTCTAAACTGGGAAGTGGACAGGCTCCTGAGAAGATCAGTTTTCCCCAACTCCACCCCAATGAGCATGCAGTAGGGGCGTAGGCTACAGGAAACCTTGGCCCATATCAGCACCCACAGACGGCCTTCTCTTAGCTTATCCATAGTAATTCTGAGCATGTTAGGTGAATAGAGAGTGGACAGGGTTAACAGAGCTAGGCTACCCTTGTAGATAAATGGATAGAAGTAGTGTGTGTGTGTGTGTGTGTGTGTGTGTGTGTGTGTGTGTGTGTGTGTGTGTGTGTGTGTGTGTGTGTGTGTGTGTGTGTGTGTGTGTGCGTGCGTGCGTGCGTGCGTGCACAGGTACATTGATTAACAGCTGACTTTGTTGTTATATCCATAACAGGACAAGATGGATGCTATAAATCAGTTAATCATTGGTCATCTAGGAACACCTGAGAGAAGGCAAGAACATATGACTCATTCTGCTGTGGAAATAATTTATCTTGGACTTTGTTACAGCTGCAACCTGAGCTGGTTCTTGATTAGTTACTGATTGTGCTCAACTTCTCACTCAAGTTTCCCTCTAGTCTAAAAGTATCCCACATTTTCTGCAAGTGCAGTTGCTTATTAAGGCATCCGCAGAACAACGTTGAAGAGGGTTAGATTAGATTAGAGAGAGGACTGGGTTAGATTATTATAAAAAATAACAAGGAGACAGATGGTCATAAATAATGTATAACCACATGGATCTCCTTTATACAGTCTGTGATGTCAAATGCACAATTAAAATATTGTAATTTATATATTTATTAATATTATTTGTATACATAGATTTATATAAATGGAAATATACTGCTCTTCTTGCAGGCTATGAAAACACAGCAACAATGACGTGACTGTCCTGTCAAAAGTCACAGTACAGGATGTGTGTTAGATAATAGCAATGCTCATTTATTTGGCCCCACACAAAAAGCAGGAAGTGTAAGAAAGATAACATCATGGTAGTTGACCCCTGAGAGAAGGATAACAAGAACTTCTGTAGTAGGCTAGATCAATAACCGGACCATGTTACTACATGGATTGGGCAGTAGTAGGGAATGAGACATTGCCCCCGGTGAAGGAGTTTAAGTATCTTGGTGTCTTGTTCACGAGTGAGGGGAGGACGGAGAAGGAGATGAGCCGGAGAATCTGAGCAGCAGGGGCGGTATTGCAGTCGCTGTAGTGCACTGTTGTGACGTCAAGAGAGCTGAGCCAGAAGGCAAAGCTCTCTGTCTACCGAGCAATCTTCATTCCTGCTCTATGGTCTATGGTCTGGAAGTGAGGGAAAGAATAAGGACGCGGATACAAGTGGCCAAAATTAGTTTTTTGGGACGGGTGGCTGGCATCTCCCTTAGAGATAGGGTGAGAAGTTCAGTCACACGAGAGACTTGGAGTAGAACCGCTGCTTCTTCGCTTGGAAAGGAGCCAGCTTAAATGGTTCGTGCATCTGGTAAGGATGCCTCTCGAGCATCTCCCTAGGGAGGTCCTCGATACATGATGAATGTATCCTTGATGAATTGAACAATGTGGACCCTGTTGTAAACAAGTGTAATGCTTAATTGGGTCGTCCACTCACAGTTAACAGTCTTTGTATTGAGTTTGTGCTTAAAATGTACTGTAAATTCTACAAACTGTTAATAAATATTTCAATCAATCAAAAAAACACGTCCCACTGGAAGGAGACCCCTGGGCAGACCAAGGATCAGATGGAGGAATCATATCTCCAAAATAGTCTGGGAACGGCTCAGGATCCCCCAGAATGAAGTTACCAATGATGCTCTGGAGAGGGCAGTCTGGAGCTCTCTGGTGGAGCTGTTGCCGCTGCGACCCGACTACGGATAAGCGGTTGAAGATGGATAGAGGGATGGATGGATGTTACTACACACTGCTAATAGTTGTGTTCAGCTCATCAGCTGTTCTATGGTTACTGTACTGATCAAGCATTTACATAAGCAACACAATGCTGAACAGTACAAGACACATACAGTATGCAAACTATGCATCATAAAAGGATTATGTTACATGTTCACTGTTCCAATATTGGCAAAAGGCATCTGTTTTGTGTGTCACCCTAAAATCAACTTTCAAAGCCAATGCCAAAGAGAATCACCTTGTGAATGGGACCCTGACGAAGGCTTTTACAGCCGAAACACATAGGTCGTTATTTATAATGCTCTTTGCCATGACGCTTAAGGCTATTTTACTTGACTGTAGCAGAGTGCCTTGGACCTCCTTTTGTTTTCTCACCTGGTTTGGAATCTAATTGACAATGTTATTGGTGTAAAACTGCTTTTATGAACAGCAACATTTTAATGTATTAACTTTTTTCCATCGACATGTACAGTACAGTACACCAACAATTTACTGTCAATTTACTGTCTGTCTGTCCTTCTCTCCATCCATTAATTATTTCATGAACTATTCATCTGTCCGTACGTATACGTCCGTCAATCCGTCCATCCCTCTAATCACACAGTATGGAAATGATACACACCTGTATCACTTCACCATTGCATTATCAGGCCTGAGGGCGAGGTATTACCTCAACATAGACCTCTTCTAAGCAATATCGTCAACCTCATTGATTTTGGGCATGTCATAATAGATAACGAAATCTTCCAAAAATAGCAGATCTAAGCTCACAGAAAGGTACTACACTCGTGTGAAATTGTTCAATGCAGTTCACTGCACTCTGATATCTATTATTATTATTATTATTATTTTTTTGTCATAGGCATTACAAAGGTATTGTTGTTACACTTTAAAGTATTTATAGAACTTTGGTACATTTTTGTGTTGTGTAGCTACCTGGTCATGCTATAAGTCAATCTATTGTTGATCATCTTGATCTGTTGCATCTGTGTGTGTGTGTGTGCATCTGTGCTTTGTGAGGAACCGGAAGTCATATGGAGAAACAGGTCTGTACTCTGAAGTTGTAACTGTACAGGAGCTTTCCATGCTGCGGCACCTAAATTAAACACACCCACAATTCCACTACGGAAAGGCTCTATCGACCATGTTGGTGGGTGGGAAGTCCCCCAGGGGATTGTGTTCTTTGTCACTGCACCCCTAATCCTTGTTTGTGTTAGTTTCAGTTGTTATGGTACCGCCGTACCGGTATTCCATAATTGTGTACCTTCTTGAAAAAGATGACCAACAGTCGTTCTACACTGCGTAGTGTCAGTGAACAGCAAAAGATAAGTAATGAATCATTATAATTACTGGAACAAGTTTAATTACATATTTAAATATCCACTTCTTAGAGGAGAAATTAGTCAAACTGTTCAAGCTGATAAAGTTTTACTTTTATACAAATTATGCTATGACACAATTCAACTGCATACCTATACATTTTTTCCATGTACTGTATGTGTGACATTTATCTAATAGGTTTTTTTGTTTACATATCAAAGAAAGAGACAATTATAGACCACATTAAGCACAGAATTTCAATCTCACAGTCATTAGTGAGTGTAGAATTCCGAGCTATACTGTAACATGTCTGTACTTGGCTGCCTTGCTCTTCAGATAAGGCGTGCACACACACACACACACACACACACACACACACACACCACCCCCCACCCCCCCCCCCCCCCACCCCCCCCAGGCGTTTGTCTATTTTTAGTGTAGTCTGACTGAGAGAGACTGTTCTGTGCACAAATATAATGACGGCAAGCAGAGCATTGTATTTATATTGTTTCCAGTGTATGATTAACTACACATGGGGAGCCCATTTAGCTGAATGAACATGAAAGCTAGTTATTAGACTAACAATATGCTGTCTGCACATGGTTTGATGGCTTTTTTAATAACTTACATTATAACTTATTCTGCAATGAATCCTTTTGCTATTTATTTGATATAATATGTTGATCTGAACATATACACATACACGCCTGTGTGTTAGGATTAGCACGCCCCTTAGCTAACTAGGAAAAGACTCAAAACCTGAATACTGGTCTAGATTCTAGGCCCTAGAAGACAAGAAATTCAAATAGCAGTGCATAATCAGGTGGCAAAACCCATCTTCCCCTGTGAAACATCTGGCAATTGAAGTGGATTAAGTTCAAAATGGGATTAAAAGTGGAAAAATTGAGTGCCAAAATCCCTGGAGCCAAACACCCCCCAGCCCACTCCCCTTTGCTGCAGCCTGCTGATTTGAATGGTCTTTGAAGCAATCATGTGCGATATGGCTGGGCGAGTACTAACAAAGGGCCAGGACAACAACCGTTACAAGACAGTAAAGATGTCTGTTTGCACTATAGGCTTTGTAGACAGAGAGATTTTTTGGACCAGAAACTATACAGCCAGCAGTATTCCAATTCGACAATACATGTAATAATGTAGGTACTTGATGTGCTTAGTAATGCATAGTTTTAAATCCCACCCCCATGGAACACCACATACATACATACAAGAAGAAGTGTGCAGGCTGCAGCAATAATAGTTTTTCCCCCCCTTATTATTTCAATGAACAATCTGCTTTTTACGCACTTTTTTCAACAATGTATTGGCCAATAGACTATTTCACAGAGGGCATTTTGACATGTCATAGATGTGTTCCATTTACATACAGTAGGTGTTTGTTTCTGTGTGACAGCATTAAATTGCACAAGAGTCCTCCCTGCTGGCAGACATAAATAACGTCTAAATGAAACACAGACCCGCCGTTATTATTATCACCTTCTTCGCTCTGCATTTACCATGAGTCTACAGTACACCATTCTACTCATCTATGATGGTGAGTAGACTACCATGTGCATCCTTTGAGACACATGCAGTGTCCATTTCCTCCTGACAGCTAAGAGCTTCAGTGAGTGTAACATGTGTCTGGCTAGGATTATATCCTTACTCGTAACCTTTTTACGTCTGTCTGTC
Organism: Protomyctophum parallelum; assembly: GCF_964188405.1. Classification (NCBI taxonomy): domain Eukaryota; kingdom Metazoa; phylum Chordata; class Actinopteri; order Myctophiformes; family Myctophidae; genus Protomyctophum; species Protomyctophum parallelum. The sequence goes on along the minus strand of NC_139715.1, from coordinate 15,543,838 downwards.
TGTGTGTCTGTGTGTCTGTCTGTCTGTCTGTCTGTCTGTCTGTCTGTGTGTCTGTCTGTGTGTCTGTCTGTCTGTCTGTCTGTCTGTCTGTGCATGGCATGGCATGTAGCTTACACCCTTGATGAACTTCTGTAGTAACCAAGTGTTCAAAGGATATTACTACGTAGTAGAAAGAGTACTCCAGGCCCTAGCTTTGAAGAATGCCTCTATGAATAATGGATTATACAAAGATAAGGTTGGAGCACTCTCAGAAGCAGGTCCCCAGTTCATGTATCATACATAATGCATTGCATATTGCATGCTGAGCATAGACAAGCCATCAGGCATCAAGCTCCAAGCCTTGTAGCTAGGAAAGGCACCACTCATCCTTGAATACGGGATTATGCAAGACAATGCAAAGACAAAAATAAAATGAAATAGTCTCACGGCTTATTACGTCATATCACCACACATTCTCATACCCTACTCAGTTGCTTGGTCAAGTGCCCCCAGGCGTCCCTTTCCAAGCCTGTGAATGTCCTCTTACGTCATGTGTAGAGAGTATATAGTAGACAGTGGTTCCCAAACGTTTTCATGTCAAGGACCCCCAAATCGACACTCATTAACCTGCGGACCCCCATTAGAAAATATATGCCAATCACCCCCAAAAGAGAAGCTTTTTACAGTGATTTTCAACCATTTTAATTTCAATGACCTGAATTAGGCTACGGAAATCCCGCATTTAATGGCAATTCTATCTCTAGGACACCAATACACTATTAGAACGCCCACGTCTGAAATAGACGCCTCAGGCATGTGCTGTGATGAAGGAATGCAGACTATATAGAGTCAACATTGAAACAAAGGCCAATGATGGCAATCAAACCATTGAAAACAGCTGGTCAACAGTCAAAACTGACAAGATGACATGTACGCCTGGTCCGTGTTTTGTCTAAGGAGGTTATAGTTTGGTTTGATTGATTGATTGATTGATTGATTGTTTGTTTGATTGATTGATTGATTGACATTTTTACTTCACAGTATGCAGAATGGATACATTTCAAACGAAAGCACAATGTCAATACAAAAACAAACTTTGTGGACGATCCAGGTTACACTGTTTTCAATTCATCAGAACAGACTACAAATATACACTTCTTTGAAAAAAATACAGGAAATCATCATTCATCATATAAAATTATAAAGAAAGTAAAAAAGGGTCAACAAAATGTCCACCACACTTTTTTTTGGCAGTCCTGGTGCTACCTCCCCCATAGCCCCATGACACGGCAGTTATCTATCTACTACTGCAAGACTAAACTTATTTCAATGCATTACTAGTCAGTCGCCACACATTATTTCATAGTCTGTAAATGTAGGCTACATCATAAACTTTAAACTGAAATCATGAAATGGCAAATGGGAGACCCTTGCTAAACTGAGTAGATTGTGTGTGTGTGTGTGTGTGTGTGTGTGTGTGTGTGTGTGTGTGTGTGTGTGTGTGTGTGTGTGTGTGTGTGTGTGTGTGTGTGTGTGTGTGTGTGTGTGTGTCTGTGTGTGTGTCTGTGTGTGTGTCTGTGTGTGAGTGTGTGTACTGGGCAGGCTACCTTGCCCGAACACCCCTATTAACATTTTTCCCATTTTCATGAATACTGTCTGGAAGCACATTTTGTTTTCAATGTTCAAACAAAAGTGAAAACAAAGTGAACCGTGTCCCTTTAAGAGAGCTCTCCAGAGACATGAATGAAACGGGGCAGCCATTCATAAATAAAAAAAAACATCAAGGGGGGGTTTAAGGGCATTCTTGATGGGGATTGGCTATGCGTTTGAATGGCAATACTCACCAGCCAATGGTTGCGAACTATAGGGAGCCGTTTGCGCTCGAGGGGACCGCAGACAGACAGACCATCATTCCATTGAGAAAATCCACAGTCAAGTTGCGTGAGAGAGAGAGGAGGAGCGCTGCTGCCTGCAGGGAATGTAGAGAGCGAGAAAAAAGGTTGCTGCTTGCCTGCGCGTGAATATTTGTTTTTGTTTTGACTAGGCCTACTGTACTACTGCCGAGAAAAGTCCACACAGCATCAGAGTGAGTTGTGCACTATTATTATTCTAACGCTGTTAATGAAGCATGGATGTGTTTTTTACTCGGGACTGCGACTGGGACCGTGGATTGTTGTAATTGCCGTAAAACACACGCTGGTGTTCTCGCTGTGATTTGGATGGATGTTGCGCTGTGTGGACTCAGTGCTCGCGAGGAGAGCTAGGGGAGAGAGACTGAACGCCATTTTATGAGAATGAAATGCTACAGAGAGAGGCAGTTGTTGTGTTAGTGCGTAAATTTCCCCGCATTTCCGATGTATTGTTTTTTTTTTTTGCAGTAGTTCTCTAGCACGCTTCTGTTTTGTTGCGTGTGTTGAGTGATCCCAGTTCCTTATCTGTGTCCGCTTGGAAATTTATGAATGGCATTGCGCGATCCCCCCCTCCCCCCTTGGTGCGCACAGCACACGTAGGGATCAAATTTCACTTCATTGAGAAAAACAAAGTCCCCAGGAGGAGGAGGAGGCCCCATGGGTGATTGTACAGTTTGGAAACTTTACAAAGCTTAAGTTAAAAGCCATCACCCCCTCCTACCCCTACATTTCATAGACTGCTAACCGTTGTATATATTTTTTTGTATTAATGTTCCTAAATATATTTAATATAACATTCGACCCTAAACAAAAAACAAAAACATGTGAGATCGGGGGTAAAAATGTTATATGTGCATCCGTTCCGTTACATCGCCGTTCGTGTGGGTCGACTCGGATCCCATTCCCCGAGTTAGCCGTTACGCAACTCCATATGACACGCTTTAACGTCTGAATGGTAAAGCCTCAGGGAGTTGATCAACACACTTTTAGCCAAGCTTGTCAACAGCTTTGTTGGATGTTTTTTGTTGGAACACATTATGCAATAGTGGGCTACTGTAGCCTGCATGCACGAGGTAGGCGGTAATATAGGCCTACATATAGTACAAGTAGTTAATCTGATCTTTTATCTACCCATGTGTGTCGTCACCCATACGGCACGGGGTGATTAGGTTTCTATGCACATTTTCGACTGTTCGACAATCTTTTGTTTGTTTAAAGTAACAGTCTGTTGCTTTAAATAAACACAAAAGATATGTTACAGTTAGGCCCAATTGAAAACCTACTTTTCAATTAGGCCTAACTGTAACAGCCGTAAATATATATCTTATTGGGTTTATTATGACCTTCTGGCAGGCCTGCCAGAATGTGTCCTAAACCACCAAATTACTCAATGGTACAGTAGTGCTAGTGATGGGTTATATAATTGTACTACAAAAAAATCATATGGGTTCAACTTAAGTTTTATTCGATGGGCTTTTGACATTTTGTCACTCCAGGTGTCACTGTTTTGCAAATCCATTAAAATGAGCGTTTGACAGCCTGTTTTGGCGGTTGAGGTTAATTTCACGTGTCACATCAAAAATGTATGGCCCACACACTTTGGTTCTGTCAGAGACTGTTTTAGGATGCTGTGCTTTTAAAGGTCATCGTAAACTGCATTTTGAAAGAAAGACGCACACATCGTTTCCCCATAATGAGCGTTACTGACCTCACGGTAGCCTAGGTGAGCCCGATGACCACATTTTTATGACCTCACGTGGCCTGGTTTCTTCATTGGTCCATCCCAGCTGACGCATACGTGGTGGTCTTACGCAAGACCTGCACTCCCGGCGCTTTGCCGATAAGGTTTTACGAGCTCCACTGGTTGTTAAACAAACACAAACCGATGCACTGATTAAGGGGGTGATTGTGTCTAATAATAGATGTAATAGAGTGTGAGATATGGCTGTCATTGATGCCAGGTAACAGGTGATTATAATATATTTTGATGGCTGTCGTTGATGCCAGGTGATTCTAATATAGGTTATCGTCTCTCCACAGCAGCACGGGGTCGGTGAGGGATCTCCCGTTGGACGGCCCTTGGCTCCCCACAGAGACACTGCAACATGGACGGCTTTTATGATCAGCAAGTCCCTTACATGGTACCACAGAGCGTGAGTGTTTTGTTGGCCTGGACTGGACCGGACCGGCCTTTTCGGAAGTTGTCCCAGATTTCCCAATGGTCAGCACGTCCCAGAAGTCCCCCCCTCTCACCACCTCTCTCCATTGTCATTCCAGAAATCTCAGGTAGAGGAGCAGTTGAACAGACCACTCAATGACAGGAAGAGGAAGTTTGTGGACACAGAGCTGGCTCTGGACACAGAAGGTAGGTTACAGTACAGTCCCAATGGGTGGAACACTCTTCAGCTATGAGTGGAACATTGCTCTTTTATCCATAGTGCCCATATGTCCCCAGGGGCACTCAACTATTAGTATGAAGTAAAGTGAGCAGGGGTACAGAACTCGCCTTTCGGCTCGTTCTTGCAGCAACGCAGGTGTGCCATTAATGACAGTAATGCACACCCTCTTGTGTAATATTGCTTAAACATACTAAATAACACAGCGGACACAGTGAATTTGTGGGTGGACAGCACTACTGCAAGTGCTGCCAGAGATCACAGGTGTTCACAGATCTTAAATAGACTTCTCCAGCCTATCACCAGAAGCTAGGGTGATTGGCAGCCAGCAATCAGATGATGACATGTTCAGCACCTGGAAGTGAACACTCAAACTCACACACACTGACACAAAACCCACACACATGCCACCCAATCACACCATACTCACAACCATAACATCAACAAATCGTGAATTTATGGACTATGATTTCTTTCTCCTCTTGTCTAGAGCTCTTTCAAGATCTGAGCCAACTCCAGGAAATATGGATTGCAGAAGGTGAGCTCTGCAAATTAACGAGAATATCAATAATATATTTTTTAGAATGTCGCCTTTTTTAAACAATCTCCCAAATCCTCTCCTACAGCCCAGGTTCCCGACGACGAGCAGTTTGTCCCCGATTTCCAGTCCGACAACTGTAAGTACAGACACCACTCCTGTAATATTTATGATAGAGCGGAAAGAAAAGAGTGCTGCGACATGGAGTCACATTATGCATAATTACATGCATTGTTTATTTATACGTCCATTTCCCAAGGACTACAATGTTCCTGTGCATGAAAGCATGGAAACAAAAGATCATTCCGTGGCTCCAAAATAAGTGACCACCTTTCTTGGTTTGGGATTAAGTCAACGTGCCTGTGCTTTTCGTGTTGTTTTACCCATGCTGCATGCATAGTGCAGAATGAGCGGGTGTTGTGCTTGTGTCGGTCTGTCCAACTGGCTGTTAGGCCTCCACCAATATCCAGTTGCTTCCAGAGCTGAATCTGATTTGGAGTGATAATTTAAGCCAGCCACGTCCCTAACCACCACTGATGGACCACTGGAGAAGGTCTTGTTGTTGAGTCCCAAGCAGTTGGCAGCCGGAGCGTAGCTGCTGGGCAGAGCTCCAAATCCAACCATGCTGTGTTGGCTTTGTTATACTTGTCTCTATTTGAAAGTTCTCCACAGCCACCGCTTTTTCCTGAGAAATATGGACTTCTCCATTAGCAACTTAAAGGCTAGTTTACTTTAGACTCTGTCGCATGACCGTGTCAGATATTTTAGTGTTGCAGTTGTTGGCTGCTGTGGTTGGTGCACTTTAACGCTGGGAAGCTTTTACTCTGCCTGAATAGAGTATGCTGCAGGAGTGTGTGTGTGAGAATGTAGTATTGGCATGGTGCCAGTCATTATTACAAGCAGTTGCTTCATCTACGAACCTCAGGAGAGCAGTATGGCTGACTGTGTACGACTAGAGGAGCATTTAAGTGACAGGCTGACTGAGTCACTCAATGTTTTTCTACCACTGGTGACTGAAGATGACAAAATGGTAAATGGTGCATTTATATAGTGCCTTTATCCAAGGCGCTTTACATAGATTGTGCATTACATTCACCCATTCACACACACATTCATACACCGATGGCGGCGGAAACCATGCAAGGTACCAACCAGCACATCAGGAGCAATTAGGGGTCCAGTGTCTTGCTCAAGGACACTTTGACACTAACTCTGGGGAAGCCCGAACTGGCAACCTTGCGGTTACGATCCAGCCACTCTACCCCCGAGCCCGACAACTACATTAGGTGAAACTTAATGCCTCACTTTCATACAAGCTAATTTCCTAAACCAACATTCGCATGAAGTTTCATGAATCATGAATGATTACAAAGTCTGGCTGAAGCAAAAACCTTGATGACGCAGGTGGGCTTTGTGCGTCAGTCATGGTCTTAAGATAGATAGATAGATACCTTTATTATCCGACAGGGGTCGCCCAGAGCAGTTAGGTTACAACATACAAGTAAGGATAAGATGGATTAAAAAACAAGGGTGTAGTATACAGAAGAAACAAGGCAAAAGGAAAAAGCAAGGTACATCAAGAAACAATAATACTATTAGTAATAATAAAAGTAATAAACAGGGCAAACAAGGATAAACAAAAACATACAGTATACTGTATATACAGTCGATCAGTGCGTCTTAAAATGGCAATTTTAAGTTTAGGTGCTTTTTGGGTGTGTAGTGTACATCAGATGCAGCGAGTTCCTGCAAACATTATCTTTCGTGTTGTGATTAGGGATGTGGCCTGGAATCTGGATGAAGTAGGCGTGTGACCAGAAGGTCACCAGTTGAGCAATTCACATCTGAGTGATGGAAGTGAATGACTAATGCCCTCTGTTTCTGCAAGACCGGAGTACAACACTGGGTATTCCCCAGTTGCCAATTTATGAATGAGTAACCCCCCCCCAACCACAGCTGCCTCAGGCATTATTGTAAATAAGAATGTTGTTGTTATCTTGCCCTGTTGACTATGGGTTAAAAAAAAGAAAAAGCTAGCCGTGGCATAGTACCATCTGAATGATGGCAGTTAATATGGCACAGGAAACAGCGGGGGCCGTTAGAGCAGGCAGAGACCCAACCTCCGACTTCCTACCGTACCCCGCTGTGCCCTGACAATACTCATGTCATAGATAGGGGAGGAAGTGGGGAAATATTTGCATGTTTGGCCTTTTATTCAAGCAGCACACAAAGATGTCTCTGTGTGTGCCAATGTCTGTATCGCTGCTTAATAGCTGCCTCAATGAAATGACTCTGTGTGGAAAATGAAGCTGTTTACACATCTGTGGTCGACCATACTGCCATTGTGTACACAGTTATTCCCAACAGGACAGGCATGTTGAAGGAAATTATGCTTTTGTTGCTAAATTGCAGGAATGTTGACTTTTCAGTTTTTCCAAACGTACAATTCTCCTTTTCATTCGAAATTGGCACAAGCTTGCTTAAAGAAATAAATAAAAGATAAATATATATATATATATATATATATATATATATATATAAAAATCCTTCTTTTTTTTAAAACAACATTGCATCTCTCTATTTGTAAGTTTGTACATGATTTGATAGTTGGTTATTGCATGGGGTGGGCACAACCCTTAAACTATATATCTCACTCCTAGGCAAAGTGCTTTTGTTAATGTAATTAATTATGCATATTCTATTCGTCGTTTCTGATACTTTTACACCAGAATGTAATTGGTCATATTTCAATGGTAAGCATAAATGTGTGTGTGTGTGTGTTGCAGTGATGTTCCATGGACCACCGGTCAGTAAAGTGAAACGGGAATCCAGCCCATCCAAAGAGCTGTCACCCTGCAACCAGGAGCAGAGACTCACACCGTACAATGATAAGTGCCTTTACAGCTACAGGTATGTGTAAAATCACTCCCCCCCCCCCCCAGACAAATATGTATTAATTTCCCTATTGTCTCCAATTCTACTTTTTTTCCCCATGACACAAACAAGTGGTCTCTCTAATAAGTCATCTTCTTTCTCTCATTCGCAACTCCATCCCTTCTGCTTCCCCCAGTGCCTATGACGGCAAGCAAGTCGGGGTCAAATCGATGGCTCCGCCTGCTGCACCTGCCCTGCTGTGCAGCTCTGCCCACCCGGCAGGGACACCGCCCTTACAGAGGCAGGTCCCTGGCCCACAGCTAAGCCACGGCTGTCCTCCTAACCAGGCCCCCTCCCCACGTCAACACCACAACCAACATCCTGGCCGACACCCCCAACAGGCCTGCCAAAGTCAGCGCTTTGCGTTGCCACGGCCCCCTGTCAGTCGGCCAGACAGCTCGTATAGCTCAGAGCACAGGTGAGTTGGGATTTAGGCTGTACCAAAAGCTTACACACTGTAAGCTTACACACTGTAAGCACACAGTGTATATATAAAGATGAGTGACAGCCACTATGCACCCAAAAACCTTTGCGACTAATATTTCTTTAGGAACATGACAAAGTTGACATACATGCTTAGGTTCAACTCAAGACCTGACAAATGTGTGATTTTAATGTCCGAGTTGTGAGTGGTGATCATGTACAATTGTACACAAATGAGACCTCGGAGACTCAAATGTGCCAAATTGTCTTGAATGAATCACATACTGTCTGAAGTAATCAGAACATCACACCTGCGCATGATCTAATGTTAGCCTGAAATAATCGATCTTAAATTATAACGGTCTGTTTTCCACCCCCTCGTCCACAGGTTCCATCGGCAGATGTCGGAGCCCTGCTTGCCACTCCCCCCTCCAAAGAATGCAGCCAGGCCAGCCTACCCTTCTCAGTCCCACTCCCACCACCGCCACCAGCCACCCAGCCAGGACGGCCGTCCCATATACCAGCGCCACCTCTCGGAGCCTGTTGTCCCCCTGTCTCCACATGGGTTCAAACAGGAGCTGGTGGACCCACGCTACCCAGAGCAAGGGGCCCCTGGTATGGGTCCTCTGCCCCCCCGGACGACCCCCTTCCACCCCGTCTCCATCAAACAAGAGCCCAGAGACTACGGCTTTGACTCAGGTGTGTGTGTGTGTGAGACATAGAGCTGTTTAGTTTAGAGATCCACCCATATGGAATTTCTGTGCGATATGACTATTTTATTTATATATATATACACAATATATTATATCTCCAATATATTGTTGGTTCTGACCACTTCCCATAAAGGAATTGTGGTGTTTAGTTTAGTGCAGAATTAACAAATGACAGTCAGTTGAACTCTTGATCTGTGTTCGTCTGTGAACCACTTTCTATAAGCCAGCCAGGGTCAATCCTATTAACATTATAGCTAGCTAAATGACGTAAATGGTACAAACAATGATCCCATTTGAATCCTAAAAGGACCATACCGGTAGTTTGGGATGTTTAGCCTATTGCCTGGAACTTACATTATTGAGTTGGATTCCATGTATTTCTGTACGGTATGGGATTGCTGGGACTTGCTTGAGATATGTAATAATAGGTAGTCGACCAGCACACTAAATATCATTGCGTGGTTGTTTGCTTTTGTCAAATGAATCATGAATATATACATGAATATATAATTTATCATTGTGATTTTAAGGCATTTTAAAAAGTGGGTTTTATTTTAAGTCTACCCAAAAGTAGAACATCTATTTGAAATTCAAACTTGATGATGTTTAGCCAATATTGACTCAATTATTCGTATACATTCTGTAACATTTTAATGACTTTGGAGAAGTCTTCATCTTTTTTAGAAAGATCTGTCTTGCACGACTGACTGCTTAACTGCTACAAATGTCTTATCATTTCTTTCAGCTATATCCAGACAAAACTAGATCCGGACTAAAATCCTTGTCATAATGTCCTGAGAGCTTGTTTTTTCAAATTATGAAATTAATCTAACACCTCTCAAAAAAGCATGCATGCCTTTGTTTCATCCTGTTTCGATTCATGCGAATGCACTGTTTACCAACCAGTGTCTATGCTCGAGTTAGTACAAAATGTGTCTGCCAGACTCTTAACTAATAGGTAGACGTAGGCCACCTATTACACCAGTGCTTGGCTGCTCTTCAATGGTTGCCCATTGAATGCAGAATTGATTTAAAATCCTTTTACTCAATCTACAAAGCACCACTCTGGCTGGCCCCCGTTTACATCTCTCAAATACTGCATCCGCTTTAAAGTGTGATATTTCTCAGATCTTTTGACCAAGGCCTTCTGGCTGTCTCAAAGATTAGACTCAAAACAAAGGGTGACCAAACAGTTGCAATGGTTGCACCCACTCTGGAAGTTAGTTTAAACAAAAAGGTGCATTGTGCAGATGTGTGACGGCAGTATGGTCCTTTCAAATCGCAACCGTCTTCTAAGTGCTTGCTATTCTTGTGTCTTACAGAGGTACAAAACTGCCAGTCATCATTTGGCAAATCTTCAGCATTCTACCAGAATAACAATGAGGGTGAGTTCCCATAATGAGATTTGATCTACTACTTATCTTTCCATTGAAATTTATTTTTCATGTTCATTAAGACTAATAAAAAATCACTGTACTTAATTTGTCAGGTTTCGTTTATGATGGCGAGCTGTACTACGATGACACATGCGTTGTACCGGAAAGACTGGAAGGTAAGTTCCTTTTTTTTGTTTAACTGTTGTTGCCAAACTCTACTGTGTGAGATAAATGTTTTTGTGGATGTTGACTGACTGTCCGGTTCATGTATTGTAACCTTGCTAACTTTGGCCAGGTAAAGTCAAGCAGGAGGGGCTGGTCTTCCGTGACGGCCCGCCTTACCAGCGCCGCGGCTCCCTGCAGCTCTGGCAGTTCCTGGTCACCCTGCTGGACAATCCAGCCAACAGCCACTTCATTGCCTGGACTGGACGCAACATGGAGTTCAAACTCATCGAGCCTGAGGAGGTCAGTTGGGCTTTAGGGGGTTAACTGACACATACTTCACTGTCTTGCTGCTTTCAGGATTAAGTTAGTTCATTGTCCCCACAATATCAATAATTTAACGCAAAACCTTGATTAACCAATTATGTAAATAGCTTAGTGACAGTAGTCTACCTGGAAATCATACTCAAAGGTATTCAACAAAGCCTCCCCCCCTTCCCCCACTGTTTCACAGGTGGCCCGGCGATGGGGAATGCAGAAGAATCGTCCCGCCATGAACTATGACAAGCTGAGTCGCTCCCTGCGTTACTACTATGAGAAGGGCATCATGCAGAAGGTAAAGGCAGGTCACGTTCCAATCTTATTTTCACTCCCATCACATTTTTATAGTGCGTTAGTGGAATAGGAAAGGCATTTTCAGAGTGGGAGAGTAAGGTCAGAATTATACAACTGTCTCTATACTTTAGGTGAGGATAAAGCTATGATCTGAATAGACAATAGCCGGTGAAATAATGAAATTAATTAGACTTAGACTCCCGGTATATACAGTATTTACATTATATTTTATGCCATTATTTCATTCCAATCTTTCTTTGATTACATCTATCTGCCTGAGTTGACCTCTAATCCTCTGGCTCTTTTTTTGGCAGGTGGCCGGCGAGAGGTATGTGTACAAGTTTGTATGTGATCCTGAGGCGCTTTTCACCATGGCCTTCCCAGACAACCAGAGGCCCAGCTTGAAGGGGGATCCAGATGTCCTCATTCCTGCCAGTGAAGAGGACGGCCTCCCCATGCCTCTCTATGAGGATGGGGGTCCCTACCTGGCTGACGGAGGGGAGCAGTGTGTCACCGGTCTAGGCTTCCCTGACGGCTACCCATATTAATCTCCATGCCTGGGGCTGGTTCTAAATATAAATATATATAATTTGCCTTTTCCCTAACCTGGCCATTTGTCATGCTGGCAGACACAGGACTCACTCGTTGAGACTGAGACGGGTAAAGCTATTTCACGCGCTAGCATGAACATTGAGCAGCCCCCTATATCGTGTACACCTGTGTTTAGCCAAGCCCTCACCAATGGCCACCTCGTAAGCTGATTTACCATGGACATAACTAACCTTTCAAACTGCATGCCAGAGCGTGAACAAGTTCCCTCAGACAACCCTACTGCACTGTCGGCCGCCTCGAACCAGGTTTAACCGTTCCAAATTTCGCTTGAAGTGGACAGGATTAGGATGCATGCCACAGTCACATAAGAAGGGCCAAGGGGCGTAGAGCCGTCCCCATGGCCAGTATTTGCCAAGGGATCAGATGGTCTGGTTTTACCTCGTTCGAACCGCAACAGCATGATGGCCCCTGCTAAAAACCCACATCGCAACAGACGACTACAGACTATTGGTTCGACACCATCTCTTCTGTTTGGAGATGTCCGTTTTATTTTATAGGAGCTGGATAAGAATGCCATCATAATGTTGCATGTTGGCAGGGCTTACTCAAAAATCCCTTAACATAATTTGTAGAAGTCCTCGATATTGTTCCCATCTTTGTCTATGTGAATACTGGATTTCGCGCCAAACATTCTACATATGTCACGACTTGCCATGACTTTCACTTTTTACTGACATACTTCAAAAGTAATGTTTTTTTCTTTGTTCTTTTGTAATGTTGTACCTCCTGAAAGAAGGGATATGCATCTGTACTTTCTGGACGCTCCTGTATTTCTAAGATGTATATTGAAATATGTTTTATGTATGCTTTTTCCCTTCTGTAAAGCTAATATTTTTGGCACTATATGGACTTGTAAGGTTTTTTTTTCTATAACTGGTTTATGACAAAGGTACTGCCACTATCTTTCTCTAATGCTATAATACTGCCAATATTAAGCTAACAGTTTGACTTGACACCATGCTGCATGGATGTTCTTACAATTGACTTTACCAATCTATTGTACTTTCCTGCTTTTTTGTATAGTGTGTATTAGCTTCAGTGGCTGGAAAGTAAAATGATATATGAATATATTTTTGAACAGGCTGCATTTGTTCAACATTGCATAAACTGCAAAGCTTAGCCCGTTACTACTATATTGTATGCTACCCTCTCTTTCCCTAAAGAATGGGCTAGATAGACACTCCCCTATTTTCTGACAGACCTACTGTTGATGGTGCATATATAAAATTTGTGTACTGCTATATTTTGCTATATGATCACAATGTAGTATGAATGTGGAATGGATGGGTGTCTTATTTCGACAAGGATCACTGGTACTGGTGTGACATCTTCCCCAAATATGTGTGCCTTCTGTTGCTTTTGGTCGATCTTTTACTTGATATAATAAACAATCTGCTTTACTTTGTCTCGTGTGAAATTTGTTTCCAGTAGATAATCATTGCACTGCAATAACTGGTGGTGCCCTGAAAGTGAAGAGAATCAGGCTTGACCAGGCTGATTAGAATCTTCACAATGGCAACTCCCTAAAAATGAAGGGATAAAGTAGCCTAGAAACCTCAGGCGTTTTGGGCATAAAGTGACAATTGCTTTATTCTTTTCTCCAGTTCTGTCAGCTAAGGAGACAACCCATGTTTTAATCGTGTGATGCTTCTTCGTTTATGCATTTCTATTGTAGCACTTTGAGATTCCATGGTGCATTATAAATAAAATCCATAATTTGTATTATGTGTGGACCAATTTACAATTTAGGCATTTAGCAGACGCTCTTAATCCGGAGCGACTTATATTAAGCAAGAACAAAACAGCATGGGAATACATCACATAAATACATTTATCAAGAAACATGCGTAAGCTAAGAAAGTAACAGTGGAATATCTATATAATGAAGCTATACATCTATACTACTATGCTATACATATGTACTATGACGTGCTATGACTAAAATAAGGTTATTTAATTAATAATTATTACATTACATTATTAGTATTATTATTACATTACAGTTATTGTAAAGACACACATTATGTTTCTGTGTAAAAATAAGTAATTAAATAACATCAAAAAGTTATCTAAATGGATAAATGCTATTCACTGGAGTGAATATTCTATTATATTCTAAAAACGACTTATAAATCCTAAAGCCTTGTCTATACTTCACTGTGCAACGGTCCTATGCTGGACAATAGCAGATATGCAAACTCACAGCACATCTCATTCAAGACACTGAACTTGCAGATCTGCCATTTTTGAACACACTATAAAGTTAACCATTTATCATGCTGCTCTACGTGGCACTGCATTCTGTGACATTAAACCAAATGGCATTTTCCACTCTATGACACTACTGTTCTACATTTTTGTCTAATAAAATAGGCTATTAATTGAATCAATCAAACTGCATTAACTAACAGAGATACTACTAACCAAGCTATCCATGTCAACATGCTCTATAGGAGTCTCAATAACAGGTATAAGTAACGTTTAATGTTTAGTAATTTTAATGTAGCAGAAGAGGCCATTCATTGAACAGAGTTTTGCACAATTTTAACATCCCAGATCGATTGAAATATGAATCTACTGTGCTGTGCTACACCATGATATATTAAGAGTACAATAACATTCCATTGTGAATAAAAACGTATTAACCACAGTGTAATGCTAAAGGTTTCATCACAGGGCTGTCTGCTTCATGTAATATCATTAAAAGTGTTGTTGGTGACAGTTATATGAGTTGGAAGCATTAAGACCCATTTTAACCCTCAATGGCTTCCTTTCTGACAAATAACGTTATTGTAAAAAAAAAAAAAAAGATTCACGCGTTCATATGTAGCTATTTTGCATTAGAAGCGGATGGGACCAAGGGACCCGGATGTAACGTAGGGGCAATATGACTACAATATGCCTACAATAGATTCGCGGTTAAATCTCGCGGGCGTGGCCTCACACCGGAAGGAAGTGCCGCCGCCCTCAAATACGGAAGAGACGCGTGGAGGTAGGTTTGGTCAGTGTTTGTTTGGAAGTGCCACGTCACCATCGGTCTTCGGAGCAAGTAAGTGATAAATGTTATTTAATACTTAACGCTGTTGTTGTTTGTGTGTTCAAACGTCTATCACTTGAAGTTACTTGTTATGATGTTTATATATGATGTTTGTACGAAACTGTAAAACAGTGTTTCAGTAGCCGAATGGTTAGTGTCGAAGGTTTATAAACAACTATGCCCGGCCTCAATGTTTACTAACCGTCGACAGTACCCACTCGACTACCGAAACACGGCTTTAAAGAGTAGTATTTACATATCTAAAAACAACAAGTAACTTCAAAAGTGATAACATGTTTGAGCCACGGACCACCATTTCACATTAATAGACTCTCACAATGGTGGTCAGTGGCTCAAATGGGTCTGAGAGACTAGATGGCCTCAAATGTTGGTCCGTGGCTCAAACGCTGAATAAATAATCGACTAGAGGTGAGAAGAGTATTGTCTGGTAGGTAAAAGGACAAACATTCTGTGAAAATTGGCACGAAGCAACAAACATTCTTTGAAATTGGTGGGAAACGATCCCGGGCACTCATGTTAACAAAGCTCAGTCACTAACCACTATCGCTATGCTACAATCAGCATTATAAAATCCAAGGATCAAAAGTAGCAATCTTCTACATTCTCTAATTGTGTAGTTTTTTGGAAATTAAGCAGATGCTTAACAACAATTGAACTATTGAGAGTGTAAAGATCTACTATTTGGGGTCAATTTGGTTACCTAAATTAAATTGCTCTGTATTGTGACAGTAATCATTGCTATAGAGTGTGTGTTCAGTAACAGTGTTAAATAGCTCTATAGTGTGACAGTAATCATTGCTATAGTGTGTGTTCAGTAACAGTGTTAAATAGCTCTATAGTGTGACAGTAATCATTGCTATAGTGTGTGTTCAGTAACAGTGTTAAATAGCTCTATAGTGTGACAGTAATCATTGCTATAGTGTGTGTTCAGTAACAGTGTTAAATAGCTCTATAGTGTGACAGTAATCATTGCTATAGTGTGTGTTCAGTAACAGTGTTAAATAGCTCTATAGTGTGACAGTAATCATTGCTATAGTGTGTGTTCAGTAACAGTGTTAAATAGCTCTATATTGTGACAAAATCATTGCTATAGTGTTTGTTCAGTAACAGAGGTCTCCCGGTCTCTCCAGTTTTTTGTTAAACACAGTCCCATAGTAACGGTACCTCTCATTCAGTCCCATTCACTCCCATTCACTTTTATTCACTCCCATTCAGTCACATAGTAACAGTACACCCCATTCAGTCCCATTCACTCTCATCGTATCAGTCCCATAGTAACAGTACCTCCCATTCACTCCCATTCACTCAAATAGTATCAGTCCCATAGTAACAATACCTCCCATTCACTCCCATCCACTCCCATGCACTCCCATAGTATCAGTCCCATAGTAACAGTACCTCCCTTTCACTCCCATTCACTCCCATAGTATCAGTAACTCCCATTATCTTGCAACACAGCAGCCAAGTATATGCAGAACACATATACACGCATTTGACACAAACAACAAGACAATTTACATACATAAAGACATGAAGACAAGAGCAATATCCACCGCTTAGATTATCCTGTGGCTACTACAACTCCTGATTAAACCCTTTTCTATTTATTAAAGAGCTGGAGAGACAGGAATATTCCTGTTACTGAACACACACTATAGCAATTATTACTGTCACAATAACTTTGTACTTTTGCTACTGATGTTTGTGTGCAACATTTGAGCTGGTGTCAAGTCACCTTAATTCAAGTGATAGATTATATACAGGGGCATGCCATATGGTCTACCTGCACAGCCTTTGTGATTACTGGTAGATCACGATGTACCTTTTGGGCACCCCTGCAATACAGGATTCCTGTCCAGAATTGTTTTTTATTAAATATAGAGGGTTTAAGTGTAGGGTTTGTCATGTTGGTGTTCTCTATAACTTTTCGTCCTGGGCATGACGTTAAACTGTCCAGTGTAACTCCAAGTTACATGGGGTGGGTATGGTTTGAGAGTTTGTGATGCTCAGTTCTTTTTTTGCGTCTCGGTTCCTCAGGTGGAAGCTGCATAGTTGGGTTTTTGATGGGTTGGGTTTCAAGTGGCTGGTCGTTTGTTTAGATATTGAAAAGGAGGGGGGCGAGCGCGCTACCTTGTGGGAGGCCGTTCTTTTCGGCTTTCCATTTACTCCTCTGGTCATTTAACTGAACATAGAAGCGCCTGTTGTTGAGGAGGCTTTTCCTGACCATTGTGCGGTGTTGGACAGTGTCGTAGGCAGCAGAGAGATCTCTGAATGCTGCTCCAGTTATTTGTTTCCCCTCAAACCCATCCTCAATGTGTTGGGTGAGGTTGAGCTCTGTCCAGCACAGGAGCGGCTGGGACGGAAACCAGCTTGGTCTTTAGTCAGCTTGGTATCTATGAGTGGCAACAAGGCGTTGGAGTAGCAGCTTCTCATATAGCCTTGTAGGTGATGCAGAGGGAAATGGGTCGGTAGCTCTTTGTGGATAATGGGTCTATGCCAGGTTTAGGGATTGCAACCACGTTGGCCTTTTCCCAGACAGAAGGGATGGTTTTCTGTGCTATGCATGTGTTCAGCATCCCCACAAGCCAGGTCTTTGCGTTGGGTCCCAGGTGCTGTAACATTTCTGCCAGTAGGTCATCAATCCCTGCTGCTTTTCCGGGTTTCAACTTTCCCATTGCAGTTTCAAGTTCTTCTAGGTCGAAGGGTTTGGTTTGATGGCTGGCTGATTGTGGTTGGTCTGATACCACTGTGCGATGGTATTCTCCTGTGGGTCGGTGGCGGTCTTGGTCACAACTGGTGGCCAACAGTTGTAACCAACACCGCCACCGACCCACATAGAATACCATCGCACAGTGGTATCAGACCAACCACAATCAGCCAGCCCTCAAACCAAACCCTTCGACTTAGAAGAACGTGAAACTGCAATGGGAAAGTTGAAACCCGGAAAAGCAGCAGGGATTGATGGCATACTGGCAGAAATGATACAGCACCTGGGACCTATCGCAAGGACCTGGCTTGTGGGGATGCTGAACACATGCATAGCACAGAAAACCATCCCTTCTGTTTGGAAAAAGGCTGGAGTAGTTGCAATCCCTAAACCTGGCAAAGACCCATTATCCCCGAAGAGCTACCGACCCATTTCCCTCCTCTGCATCACCTACAAGCTCTATGAGAGGCACTACAATTTCTGAACAGACTATATTTACATCAATATGTCTGGGTCCCCACCTACTCACTCAGGGTTGACGTGTCACACCTGCAGTGATGGGAGGGGCACCAAAATGTGGTATTTTGATTGTTTAATGGGGGCACTCCCTTAGTATAAAAGTGTATGTTTTGTGTACACATGACCTGATGAAGATCAAATGGATCGAAACGCTGTCAGTATTTCAACAAAGAACGTCTTTCTTATACCTGTGGTGTGCGGGCTCCATCCAATACCTACACCAGTTGTGATGCAACAGAGTTTGCTGTGACCGTTGTGAATTATGGGTGGTGTGGTTTTTGCCAAGACGGTGGATTGTGGCCCATGCCTTCCTGCTGTTATTTGACATGTTGGTGTTCTCTATATCTTTTCGTCCTGGGCATGACGTTAAACTGTTCCGTTCGAGAGGACCAGCGACCCTCGAATGTAAACGGCCACGAAAGGAAATTATGTGTGTGTGAGGTGTTCTCTATAGGTTGGGTTTCAGGTGGTTGTATTGTAGTAGCTTGACATTTCTTGGAGGGCACTTTCAAGGACAGACTCAATCTTCTGGAAGTCTGCTTGTTGGGTCGTAATGCAGAGGTTGTCGGCGTAGATGAAACGCTGGCATTAGGCATTGGGTAGTGGCTGGTCGTTTGTGTAGATATTGAAAAGGAGGGGGGCGAGCACGCTACCTTGTTGGAGGCCGTTCTTTTGGGCTTTCCATTTACTCCTCTGGTCATTTAACTGGACATAGAAGCGGCTGTTGTTGAGGAGGCTTTTCCTGACCATTGTGCGGTGTTGGACAGTGTCGTAGGCAGCAGAGAGATCTCTGAATGCTGCTCCAGTTATTTGTTTCCCCTCAAACCCATCCTCAATGTGTTGGGTGAGGTTGAGCTCTGTCCAGCACAGGAGCGGCTGGGACGGAAACCAGCTTGGTCTTTAGTCAGCTTGGTATCTATGAGTGGCAACAAGGCGTTGGAGTAGCAGCTTCTCATATAGCCTTGTAGGTGATGCAGAGGGAAATGGGTCGGTAGCTCTTTGTGGATAATGGGTCTTTGCCAGGTTTAGGGATTGCAACCACTTTGGCCTTTTCCCAGACAGAAGGGATGGTTTTCTGTGCTATGCATGTGTTCAGCATCCCCACAAGCCAGGTCTTTGCGTTGGGTCCCAGGTGCTGTAACATTTCTGCCAGTAGGTCATCAATCCCTGCTGCTTTTCCGGGTTTCAACTTTCCCATTGCAGTTTCAAGTTCTTCTAGGTCGAAGGGTTTGGTTTGAGGGCTGGCTGATTGTGGTTGGTCTGATACCACTGTGCGATGGTATTCTCCTGTGGGTCGGTGGCGGTCTTGGTCACAACTGGTGGCCAACAGTTGTAACCAACACCGCCACCGACCCACATAGAATACCATCGCACAGTGGTATCAGACCAACCACAATCAGCCAGCCCTCAAACCAAACCCTTCGACTTAGAAGAACGTGAAACTGCAATGGGAAAGTTGAAACCCGGAAAAGCAGCAGGGATTGATGGCATACTGGCAGAAATGATACAGCACCTGGGACCTATCGCAAGGACCTGGCTTGTGGGGATGCTGAACACATGCATAGCACAGAAAACCATCCCTTCTGTTTGGAAAAAGGCTGGAGTAGTTGCAATCCCTAAACCTGGCAAAGACCCATTATCCCCGAAGAGCTACCGACCCATTTCCCTCCTCTGCATCACCTACAAGCTCTATGAGAGGCACTACAATTTCTGAACAGACTATATTTACATCAATATGTCTGGGTCCCCACCTACTCACTCAGGGTTGACGTGTCACACCTGCAGTGATGGGAGGGGCACCAAAATGTGGTATTTTGATTGTTTAATGGGGGCACTCCCTTAGTATAAAAGTGTATGTTTTGTGTACACATGACCTGATGAAGATCAAATGGATCGAAACGCTGTCAGTATTTCAACAAAGAACGTCTTTCTTATACCTGTGGTGTGCGGGCTCCATCCAATACCTACACCAGTTGTGATGCAACAGAGTTTGCTGTGACCGTTGTGAATTATGGGTGGTGTGGTTTTTGCCAAGACGGTGGATTGTGGCCCATGCCTTCCTGCTGTTATTTGACATGTTGGTGTTCTCTATATCTTTTCGTCCTGGGCATGACGTTAAACTGTTCCGTTCGAGAGGACCAGCGACCCTCGAATGTAAACGGCCACGAAAGGAAATTATGTGTGTGTGAGGTGTTCTCTATAGGTTGGGTTTCAGGTGGTTGTATTGTAGTAGCTTGACATTTCTTGGAGGGCACTTTCAAGGACAGACTCAATCTTCTGGAAGTCTGCTTGTTGGGTCGTAATGCAGAGGTTGTCGGCGTAGATGAAACGCTGGCATTAGGCATTGGGTAGTGGCTGGTCGTTTGTGTAGATATTGAAAAGGAGGGGGGCGAGCACGCTACCTTGTTGGAGGCCGTTCTTTTGGGCTTTCCATTTACTCCTCTGGTCATTTAACTGGACATAGAAGCGGCTGTTGTTGAGGAGGCTTTTCCTGACCATTGTGCGGTGTTGGACAGTGTCGTAGGCAGCAGAGAGATCTCTGAATGCTGCTCCAGTTATTTGTTTCCCCTCAAACCCATCCTCAATGTGTTGGGTGAGGTTGAGCTCTGTCCAGCACAGGAGCGGCTGGGACGGAAACCAGCTTGGTCTTTAGTCAGCTTGGTATCTATGAGTGGCAACAAGGCGTTGGAGTAGCAGCTTCTCATATAGCCTTGTAGGTGATGCAGAGGGAAATGGGTCGGTAGCTCTTTGTGGATAATGGGTCTTTGCCAGGTTTAGGGATTGCAACCACTTTGGCCTTTTCCCAGACAGAAGGGATGGTTTTCTGTGCTATGCATGTGTTCAGCATCCCCACAAGCCAGGTCTTTGCGTTGGGTCCCAGGTGCTGTAACATTTCTGCCAGTAGGTCATCAATCCCTGCTGCTTTTCCGGGTTTCAACTTTCCCATTGCAGTTTCAAGTTCTTCTAGGTCGAAGGGTTTGGTTTGAGGGCTGGCTGATTGTGGTTGGTCTGATACCACTGTGCGATGGTATTCTCCTGTGGGTCGGTGGCGGTCTTGGTCACAACTGGTGGCCAACAGTTGTAACCAACACCGCCACCGACCCACATAGAATACCATCGCACAGTGGTATCAGACCAACCACAATCAGCCAGCCCTCAAACCAAACCCTTCGACTTAGAAGAACGTGAAACTGCAATGGGAAAGTTGAAACCCGGAAAAGCAGCAGGGATTGATGGCATACTGGCAGAAATGATACAGCACCTGGGACCTATCGCAAGGACCTGGCTTGTGGGGATGCTGAACACATGCATAGCACAGAAAACCATCCCTTCTGTTTGGAAAAAGGCTGGAGTAGTTGCAATCCCTAAACCTGGCAAAGACCCATTATCCCCGAAGAGCTACCGACCCATTTCCCTCCTCTGCATCACGTCTTTCTTATACCTGTGGTGTGCGGGCTCCATCCAATACCTACACCAGTTGTGATGCAACAGAGTTTGCTGTGACCGTTGTGAATTATGGGTGGTGTGGTCTTTGCCAAGACGGTGGATTGTGGCCCATGCCTTCCTGCTGTTATTTGTCATTATGGTGTTCTCTATATCTTTTCGTCCTGGGCATGACGTTAAACTGTTCCGTTCGAGAGGACCGGCGACCCTCGAATGTAAACGGCCACGAAAGGAAACTGTGTGTGTGAGGTGTTCTCTATCATTTCATTCCAGACTTCACTGTCTATCTCCTGTGTTTTCCATTCATCTTGAGCGTTACACAGTCGTCTGATGTGCGGGGGGAGGTGCCGGCTAGCGCATAAAGGCACGGACGGGACAGGTGTTGTCTTGACCCATCCCGTGATGATGCGACAGGTGTCATTTAGGGCTGTGTCGACCAATTTGGTGTGACGTGATCGGCTCCAGCTTGAGCAGGCATACTCTGCTGTAGAGAAAGACAGGGCCATGGCAGTTGCACGGATTGTTTGTGGGTCTGCGCCCCACTTGGGAGTTCACTAGTTTTCACAGGATGTTATTGTGGGTGTTGACCGTGGCTTTTGTGTTCTCCAGGTGTTTTTTTGAAGAAGAGTGTCCTGTCCAGTGTAACTCCAAGATACATGGGGTGGGTATGGTTGCAGAGTTTGTGACCATCCCAAGTGACGCTCAGTTCTTTTCTCGCGTCTCGGTTCCTCAGGTGGAAGCTGCATAGTTGGGTTTGTGTGTCTTTCTTTTTCTGTCTTTCTTTCTTAGGACGGAGATCAAGGTAGACGCCATAGGAAGGCTCAACACTAGCCGATGCCCCTAGAGATCCATCCCAAAGCTTCCCTCAGGGAGCACAGCAAGCCAGCTAGCCAGCAAGCCTGCCCAGTCAGCCAACGCAGCCAGTCAGCTCCGCCAGTCAGCCAGTGTAGAAAGTCAGGCTGCCAAGCCAGAGCATATCAGCCCTTGCAGTCAGCCATTGCAGCCATACCAGCCTTGCTCAGTCAGCTCAGCCAGGCCTCTCTTGAGGCCTGGCTCTCTGTCTGCCTGGCCCGGTCTGCCCTGCCCTGCCTTGCAGCAACAGAACCAGCCTTTCTGGAAAGCCAGCCAGCTCAGAATGCGAGCTGAGCAAGCCAGTGCAGCAGCAAGCCCAGACTAGGTTACCGCAGCCTTACTGTGCAGCCACAGCCACTCAGTCTAGACCAGCAGGAGCTGGCCAGGCTCCAACCCTTGCAGCGCAGCCTTAGGCCGGACAGTCCCCCTGCCTGCACTTTGTTGCCTTCCTGGCCTGTCTGCCTGCCTAGGCGCCTCGGTCTTCCTGTCTGTCTGCCTTGGCCTGCCAGTCTGAAACTGGTTTAGACTAACTGCGTGCTTGCCAGCTGCGCTGGCTTGCTGAGCTCGTATTCTGAGCTGGCTGGCTTGCCAGCAAGGCTGGTTCTGTTGCTGCAAGGCAGGGCGGGGCAGACCGGGCCAGGCAGACAGAGAGCCAGGCCTCGAGAGAGGCCTGGCTGAGCTGACTGAGCAAGGCTGGTATGGCTACAATGGTTGACTGCAAGGGCTGATGTGCGCTGGCTTGGCAGCCTGACTTTCTACACTGGCTGACTGGCGGAGCTGGCTGGCTGCGTTGGCTGACTGGGCGGGCTTGCTGGCTAGCTGGCTTGCTGGACTCCCTGAGGGAAGCTTTGGGATGGATCTCTAGGGGCATCGGCTTGTGTTGAGCCTTCCAACGGCGTCTACCTTGATCTTCGTCCTAAGAAAGAAAGACAGAAAAAGAAACACACACACAAACTCAACTATGCAGCTTCCACATGAGGAAGGCAGGCAGGCACGCAGGCAGGCACAAGCTGCCTGCGTGCTTGCTTCGCCCTCCAGTTGCTGCTCCAGTTATTTGTTTTCCCTCAAACCCATCCTCAATGTGTTGGGTGAGGTTGAGCTCTGTCCAGCACAGGACGGGACGGAAACCAGCTTGGTCTTTAGTCAGCTTGGTGTCTATGAGTGGTATGAGGCGTTGGAGTAGCAGCCTCTCTTGTAGGTGATGCAGAGGAGGGAAATGGGTCGGTAGCTCTTTGAGGATGATGGGTCTTTGCCAGGTTTGGGGATTGCAACCACTTTGGCTTTTCTCCAGACAGAAGGGATGGTTTTCTGTGCCATGCATGTGTTCAGCATCCCCACGAGCCAGGTCTTTGCGTTAGGTTCCAGGTGCTGTATAATTTCTGCCAGTATGTCATCAATCCCTGCTGCTTTTCCGGGTTTCAACTTTCCCATTGCAGTTTTGAGTTCTTCTAGGTCGAAGGGTTTGGTTTGAGGGCTGGCTGATTGTGGTTGGTCTAATACCACTGTGCGATGGTATTCTCCTGTGGGTCGTGGCGGTGTTGGTTACGACTGTTGGCCACCAGTTGTGATGCAACAGAGTTCGCTGTGACTGTTGTGAATTATGGGTGGCTCCCTGAGGTCCTTGATCGCCATTGGGTCCAACAGTGGTCATTGAAGCGTGCACACACATGCACACATGCACCTACACACACAGGGGCACATGCGTATGCACACCTGGACCTTTAAATGAACAACAACACAAAAACTAAGGCACTGGTGTCGGACTTCTGGTTTACCGGAACGGGGTTCAACTCCCTGCAGTGCCCTGCTCAATGTGTTGTATTTCATTCATTGGTCCATGGTCTCAGGTCATTGAGCGGCGCGCTATAGTGTGCGATTCTTCATCATTGTTGAGGATTTTTTAAAGGTGAAAATCAAGGAAAAGCAAAAGGCTATAGTCCATGGTCACGGACCGCATACTGGTCAAGGTCATTTATACTGGTGAAGATCATTTACTAGTCTTCTAAAGGTCATTTATACTGGTGAAGATCATTTACTAGTCTTCTAAAGGTCATTTATACTGGTCAAGGTCAATTACTAGTCTCATGAAGGTAATTTATACTGGTCACAGTCATATACTGGTCACGGTCATTTCTACTGGTGAAGGTCATTTATACTGGTCAAGGTCATTTGTACTTGTCAAGGTCATTTATACTGGTCAAGGTCATTTACTAGTCTTATTGAAGGTAATTTATACTGCTCAAGGTCATTGATATTGGTCAAGGTCATTAAGTGGCACGCTATAGTGCGCGATTCTTCATCATTGTTGAGGATTTGAAAAAAGGTTAAATTGCAGAAAGGCTAAAGTCCATGGTCACGGAGGGCATACTATAGTATGTTGTTTTTCTTTTTTTTGGTGGTGTGCGGGCTCCATCCAATAACTACACCAGTTGTGATGCAATAGAGTTTGCTGTGACCGTTGTGAATTATGGGTGGTGTGGTCTTTGCCAAGACGGTGGATTGTGGCCCATGCCTTCCTGCTGTTATTTGTCATTTGTCATTATGGTGTTCTCTATATCTTTTCGTCCTGGGCATGACGTTAAACTGTTCCGTTTGAGAGGACCGGCGACCCTCGAATGTAAACAGCCACGAAAGGAAACTGTGTGTGTGAGGTGTTCTCTATCATTTCATTCCAGACTTCACTGTCTATCTCCTGTGTTTTCCATTCATCTTGAGCGTTACACAGTCGTCTGATGTGCGGGGGGAGGTGCCGGCTAGCGCATAAAGGCACGGACGGGACAGGTGTTTTCTTGACCCATCCCGTGATGATGCGACAGGTGTCATTTAGGGCTGTGTCGACCAATTTGGTGTGACGTGATCGGCTCCAGCTTGAGCAGGAATACTCTGCTGTAGAGAAAGACAGGGCCATGGCAGTTGCACGGATTGTTTGTGGGTCTGCGCCCCACTTGGGAGTTCACTAGTTTTCACAGGATGTTATTGTGGGTGTTGACCGTGGCTTTTGTGTTCTCCAGGTGTTTTTTTGAAGAAGAGTGTCCTGTCCAGTGTAACTCCAAGATACATGGGGTGGGTATGGTTGGAGAGTTTGTGACCATCCCAAGTGACGCTCAGTTCTTTTCTTGCGTCTCGGTTCCTCAGGTGGAAGCTGCATAGTTGGGTTTGTGTGTGTCTTTCTTTTTCTGTCTTTCTTTCTTAGGACGGAGATCAAGGTAGACGCCATAGGAAGGCTCAACACTAGCCGATGCCCCTAGAGATCCATCCCAAAGCTTCCCTCAGGGAGCACAGCAAGCCAGCTAGCCAGCAAGCCTGCCCAGTCAGCCAACGCAGCCAGTCAGCTCCGCCAGTCAGCCAGTGTAGAAAGTCAGGCTGCCAAGCCAGAGCATATCAGCCCTTGCAGTCAGCCATTGCAGCCATACCAGCCTTGCTCAGTAAGCTCAGCCAGTCCTCTCTTGAGGCCTGGCTCTCTGTCTGCCTGGCCCGGTCTGCCCTGCCCTGCCTTGCAGCAACAGAACCAGCCTTTCTGGAAAGCCAGCCAGCTCAGAATGCGAGCTGAGCAAGCCAGTGCAGCAGCAAGCCCAGACTAGGTTACCGCAGCCTTACTGTGCAGCCACAGCCACTCAGTCTAGACCAGCAGGAGCTGGCCAGGCTCCAACCCTTGCAGCGCAGCCGTAGGCCGGATAGTCCCCCTGCCTGCACTTTGTTGCCTTCCTGGCCTGTCTGCCTGCCTAGGCGCCTCGGTCTTCCTGTCTGTCTGCCTTGGCCTGCCAGTCTGAAACTGGTTTAGACTAACTGCGTGCTTGCCAGCTGCGCTGGCTTGCTGAGCTCGTATTCTGAGCTGGCTGGCTTGCCAGCAAGGCTGGTTCTGTTGCTGCAAGGCAGGGCGGGGCAGACCGGGCCAGGCAGACAGAGAGCCAGGCCTCGAGAGAGGCCTGGCTGAGCTGACTGAGCAAGGCTGGTATGGCTACAATGGTTGACTGCAAGGGCTGATGTGCGCTGGCTTGGCAGCCTGACTTTCTACACTGGCTGACTGGCGGAGCTGGCTGGCTGCGTTGGCTGACTGGGCGGGCTTGCTGGCTAGCTGGCTTGCTGGACTCCCTGAGGGAAGCTTTGGGATGGATCTCTAGGGGCATCGGCTTGTGTTGAGCCTTCCAACGGCGTCTACCTTGATCTTCGTCCTAAGAAAGAAAGACAGGCCCAGGCCGTAGCGTAACGGTCTGGGCACCGGACTGGTGATCCAGTCGCGGTGTGCCGCGGGTTCGACTCCCGGACCCGACACGGCCTTTACCGCATGTCATCCCCCCATCTCTCTCCCGTTTCCTGTCAGCCTACTTTCTATCCCTTAAAAAATCAATAAAAAAGGCGTAAGCCGCAAAAAAATATCTTAGAAAAAAAAAAAAAGAAAGAAAGACAGAAAAAGAAAGACACACACAAACTCAACTACGCAGCTTCCACATGAGGAAGGCAGGCAGGCACGCACGCAGGCAGGCAGGCACAAGCTGCCTGCGTGCTTGCTTCGCCCTCCAGTTGCTGCTCCAGTTATTTGTTTTCCCTCAAACCCATCCTCAATGTGTTGGGTGAGGTTGAGCTCTGTCCAGCACAGGAGCGGCCGGGACGGAAACCAGCTTGGTCTTTAGTCAGTTTGGTGTCTATGAGTGGCATGAGGCGTTGGAGTAGCAGCCTCTCTTGTAGGTGATGCAGAGGAGGGAAATGGGTCGGTAGCTCTTTGGGGATGATGGGTCTTTGCCAGGTTTAGGGATTGCAACCACTTTGGCCGTTCTCCAGACAGAAGGGATGGTTTTCTGTGCCATGCATGTATTCAGCATCCCTACGAGCCAGGTCTTTGCGTTAGGTTCCAGGTGCTGTATAATTTCTGCCAGTATGTCATCAATCCCTGCTGCTTTTCCGGGTTTCAACTTTCCCATTGCAGTTTCGAGTTCTTCTAGGTCGAAGGGTTTGGTTTGAGGGCTGGCTGATTGTGGTTGGTCTGATACCACTGTGCGATGGTATTCTCCTGTGGGTCGGTGGCGGTGTTGGTTACGACTGTTGGCCACCAGTTGTGATGCAACAGAGTTCGCTGTGACCGTTGTGAATTATGGGTGGCTCCCTGAGGTCCTTGATCCCCATGGGGTCCAACAGTGGTCATTGAAGCGTGCACAGACATGCACAAATGCACCTACACACGCACAGGCGCACATGCGTATGCACACCTGGACCTGTAAATGAACAACAACACAAAAACTAAGGCACTGGTGTCGGACTTCTGGTTTACCGGAACGGGGTTCAACTCCCTGCAGTGCCCTGCTCAATGTGTTATATTTACATGGTTCATTGGTCCATGGTCTCAGGTCATTGAGCGGCGCGCTATTGTGTGCGATTCTTCATCATTGTTGAGGATTTAAAAGAAAGGTGAAAATCAAGGAAAAGCGAAAGGCTATAGTCCATGGTCACGGACCGCATACTGGTCAAGGTAATTCATACTGGTGAAGATCATTTACTAGTCTTATGAAGGTCATTTATACTGGTCAAGGTCATTTACTAGTCTCATGAAGGTAATTTATACTGGTCAGTCATATACTGGTCACGGTCATTTATACTGGTCAAGGTCATTTATACTGGTCAAGGTCATTTACTAGTCTTATTGAAGGTCATTTATACTGCTCAAGGTTATTGATCAATATCAATGACCTTGATGACCCCAAGGTCATTAAGTGGCATGCTATAGTGCGCGATTCTTCATCATTGTTCACGATTTGAAAAAAGGTTAAATCGCGGAAAAGCGAAAGGCTATAGTCCATAGTCTCGGAGGGCATACAAAAATGTGTGGTGCTATACAGGCCGTTCTGGAAAATTTGGGACAGAGGTTCATCGTTGGCATCCAGGGAGTGTGTGTGCAAAATTTGGCATCGACCGGGTTAATGGTGCTGGAGATTAGCTGTTAACAAACTGACGGACACACACACACACACTCACTCAGAGTGCAAAACATACTCTATCCCCATGGCTTTGGCCTGGTGCCATACCGTTATTAATTATTGCCTACAATGTCAATTGTGAAATTACTTTACCGTTGCAATGCAACATTTACATTTCAACGAATGGACCTCGTAAAACAAAACAAAAACCAAGGCACTGGTTGTGGTACTTCTGGTTTACCGGAATGGGGTTCAACTCCCTGCAGTGCTCTGCTCAATTTGTTGTATTTACATGGTTCATTTTTATTTTCTGCTCATTGTGTTGCCTTTTCATAGATGATAACCCCCAGGTTCTTTAATGTGTTTGCACTCCCTACAGTTAGGTTACCAAGTCTATTTATTTATTATTTCTGTTCACTAGAACTAGAACCAATTACCAAAGTAGGCTTTCTAATGACACAACTCGCCTTTGTTTTTATGTGTAGCAAAAACGTTCTTTTTATTTACGCCAAAGAGTAGAGGCTGGTCTGCATTCATGCGAGCGGGGAAGTTTAGAGTAACATAGCTCTAAATGAAACGCATTAGAGCTATGGACCAGAGCTAGTAGTCATAGCACTTCATGGTATATGCATAGTTTATATAGTTTCATTATAGATATATTAAACAGAGAGGACTGGAGTCAATTGGGTTATATTATGTTTAACACTAATTTGAAGCTGTCAAAATCTGACAGACTTCTGGCGGCCATGGCCACGCCCACCTTTTGGTAACGCCCACTTTCGGCCAAGCCCACAAAAAGGACCCCCCATGTAATTTGCCAGGCAGGCTCCACTCTCAGACAGATATTTGGCTCCGTCTTATGAGCTAATTTAGAATTTCCTGTCTGAGAGCTAGCTAATTTAAGACATCCGGTTGCCTTCAGAATAAAATAAGGTTATTTAATTCGTTAATTAAATAATTGTCAATGCCCCAAGGCACAGCACTTTTTTGAGCGTTGACCTCAGTAGAAGAGAGAGCGGAGAGTGGGGTGTGGTACAGGACATCTCCCCGAACGCGTGGGTATACTGCATCTACAAGTAGTACAAGATAAATTGAAACCATTGACACCTACTTCGATGGTTCAGTTGTCATCTATGCCGGGGAATTTAGCAGCTCTCATTCAAGCGTTTTTTCAAAATCCAGGTCACACATTTGATTGCAAAACAATCTGTGGTGTCACTCAACAACTAGTGAATAGCATCTTACTTGGCCTTAGGAATGCACAATGACCCATTAGATTTTATACACAAACTAGTAGTTTGGTTGAGTATGTGTGGTGTCCACACAGTTGTTCAAGCAAAACATACAGACATCTGTACATTCTGTGCCTGGACAGTTGAAAGCAATTAACAGAACAATAACGGAGGACAATTTGGAAGAAGATGATGATGATGTGGTTTTATGCAATGAAAGTCTAAATGACAATATGTGTGAAGCTATACCATTACCAATTCTAACATTTCTACAACAGACATCTGCTATCAAAAAATGTCACACACGGCTTGAAGAAGCAGCAGCGCAGGACTCAACATTTAGACGGAAACTTGAGAAATTCAATCTAGCCAACACATCAGTGTCATTAGTGTCTCAGAAATGTTCTAGGACAGAAGAATGCACCATATTAAACAGCTTTGTAGAATACACACTTCGGTTTCCTTTCCTTGGAGATGACCTGCTTTGCCTGAAAAGTCTTAGTCTGTATAGTTGTACTCAATGTGGTGACAAGGCCTTACCATCTACAAAGAACATGTCACAATTCATAGTGCAGCCACTTGACGTGTCACAAAAAGGCATCTTAGACACTATTGCACAAATATTACCTGCTCAATCTGAACAATGTGAAACATGTCAGCAGGAAAAGAGCTTATCAACATATGAAGTAATTAACAGCCCACAGACCTTACTTCTCCTGTTAAGAGCTGGCACAAAAATTCCAAAAACGTTCAATTTATCCTGTCTGTACCATAGACTGTAAAAAATATGGACAAAGCGTTCCCCGGGTCTAACATGAACGTAAAATGAAGCCTGTAATAATATGCTAATTCCTGATGTAAGTCGCCATCTTTGGTACCAGCTGGCCATTGGCTGGCTCCGTTTTGTATACCAACTGGTCATTGGCTGCCCAGACAACGAGGCGGGACTTCCCCCCTTCTTCTCCGTTGGTTTTTATTTTGACTCGAGTGGGAGGGGAATCCCGATCATAGACTGTAATGGTAGCCACGCCCCTCAGAACATACGCGATGGGGTTTTTTCTTTATGGTCATTTTTTTAATTAATGGGACCATAATTTTCCAAAAAGAATATTATGACATTAGAAATGAGACTTTAAACTAGTGACTGGAAGAAGAAAGTATTCATGACCATGTTTATTAAGGCACAGCACTTTTTTGAGCGTTGACCCCAGTAGAAGGTCTGCTGCTGTGAATTTTACACCTATCCCGCTTAGCGGAGAGTGTGGTGTGGTAGAGGACATCTCCCCGAACGCGTGGGTATGTCCAGATAGTTGCCTCGCGGAGGCCTCTTTGTCCAGTGTCCATTCTGGGTCCGGAAACGGTACTTTTTTCAGCGTTGACCACAGTAGAAGGTCTGCTGCTGTGAATTTTACACCTCTCCCGCTTAGCGGAGAGTGGAGTGTGGTACAGGACATCTCCCCGAACGCGTGGGTATGTCCAGATAGTTGCCTCGCGGAGCCGTCTTTTGTCCAGTGTCCATTCTGGGTCCGGAAACGGTACTTTTTGTCAGCCTTGACCCCAGTAGAAGGTCTGCTGCTGTGAATTTTACACCTCTCCCGCTTAGCGGAGAGTGTGGTGTGGTAGAGGACATCTCCCCGAACGTGTGGGTATGTCCAGATAGTTGCCTCGCGGAGGCCTCTTTGTCCAGTGTCCATTCTGGGTCCGGAAACGGTACTTTTTGTCAGCATTGACCCCAGTAGAAGGTCTGCTGCTGTGAATTTTACACCTCTCCCGCTTAGCGGAGAGTGTGGTGTGGTAGAGGACATCTCCCCGAACGTGTGGGTATGTCCAGATAGTTGCCTCGCGGAGGCCTCTTTGTCCAGTGTCCATTCTGGGTCCGGAAACGGTACTTTTTTCAGCGTTGACCACAGTAGAAGGTCTGCTGCTGTGAATTTTACACCTCTCCCGCTTAGCGGAGAGTGGGGTGTGGTACAGGACATCTCCCCGAACGCGTGGGTATGTCCAGATAGTTGCCTCGCGGAGCCGTCTTTTGTCCAGTGTCCATTCTGGGTCCGGAAACGGTACTTTTTGTCAGCCTTGACCCCAGTAGAAGGTCTGCTGCTGTGAATTTTACACCTCTCCCGCTTAGCGGAGAGTGTGGTGTGGTAGAGGACATCTCCCCGAACGTGTGGGTATGTCCAGATAGTTGCCTCGCGGAGGCCTCTTTGTCCAGTGTCCTTTCTGGGTCCGGAAACGGTACTTTTTGTCAGCATTGACCCCAGTAGAAGGTCTGCTGCTGTGAATTTTACACCTCTCCCGCTTAGCGGAGAGTGGGGTGTGGTACAGGACATCTCCCCGAACGCGTGGGTATGTCCAGATAGTTGCCTCGCGGAGC
This sequence comes from Protomyctophum parallelum, assembly GCF_964188405.1. Lineage (NCBI taxonomy): Eukaryota > Metazoa > Chordata > Actinopteri > Myctophiformes > Myctophidae > Protomyctophum > Protomyctophum parallelum. The sequence continues at coordinate 15,512,085 of NC_139715.1, read as the reverse complement.
CGTCTTTTGTCCAGTGTCCATTCTGGGTCCGGAAACGGTACTTTTTGTCAGCCTTGACCCCAGTAGAAGGTCTGCTGCTGTGAATTTTACACCTCTCCCGCTTAGCGGAGAGTGTGGTGTGGTAGAGGACATCTCCCCGAACGTGTGGGTATGTCCAGATAGTTGCCTCGCGGAGGCCTCTTTGTCCAGTGTCCATTCTGGGTCCGGAAACGGTACTTTTTGTCAGCATTGACCCCAGTAGAAGGTCTGCTGCTGTGAATTTTACACCTCTCCCGCTTAGCGGAGAGTGTGGTGTGGTAGAGGACATCTCCCCGAACGTGTGGGTATGTCCAGATAGTTGCCTCGCGGAGGCCTCTTTGTCCAGTGTCCATTCTGGGTCCGGAAACGGTACTTTTTTCAGCGTTGACCACAGTAGAAGGTCTGCTGCTGTGAATTTTACACCTCTCCCGCTTAGCGGAGAGTGGGGTGTGGTACAGGACATCTCCCCGAACGCGTGGGTATGTCCAGATAGTTGCCTCGCGGAGCCGTCTTTTGTCCAGTGTCCATTCTGGGTCCGGAAACGGTACTTTTTGTCAGCCTTGACCCCAGTAGAAGGTCTGCTGCTGTGAATTTTACACCTCTCCCGCTTAGCGGAGAGTGGGGTGTGGTATAGGACATCTCCCCGAACGCGTGGGTATGTCCAGATAGTTGCCTTGCGGAGCCGTCTTTTGTCCAGTGTCCACTTTATAAAGTCCATGCACTCCAGTGAATATCATTTATCCATTTAGATAACTTTATTATTATTATTAAGGATTTAATTACTTATTCTTACACAGAAACATAATGTGTGTCTTATAGCATCATATAGCATCATTTAAATGCTTAATTTGTAGTTTTAATGTGCAAATTAAACTTTTTTTCAATACTCTAGAGGGTAATCTTATTTTGAAGAGATCGTCCACCGGAAGTCTTAAATTAGCTCACTAGATTAGCTCACTAGACGCTGCCGCAGTTCTGACTGCAATGGGAAGTGCATTCCACAGTTTTGGAGCCAGAAGGGAGAAGAGTTTGGGACGTGTGGAGCTTTGTTCCGGCGTTTTTAGTGAGGGTACTTCCAGCTTCCCTGCGTTGGCTGATCTGAGTGCGCGGGAGGGTTTGTAGGGTTCGATCATACTTGCAAGATATGGGGGAGCCATACCTTTGGTTGCTTTGAATGCCAGCATCAGAGTTTTGTATTCTGTGCGGGCAGCGACCGGGAGCCAGTGGAGGGAGCGGAGCAGGGGGGAGACATGTGAGAATTTTGGCTTCTCACATGTCTCCCCCCTGACATATGGGCTGAAATGGAAGCGCCCAAAGAGGAATGCAAAGGCAGCCAGTAGTAGGTCGACGGTGGCTCGGGTAGAGTGGCTGGATGGTAATCGCAAGGTTGCCAGTTCGAACCCGGGCTCCCCCTAGTGTCGAAGTGTCCTTGAGGCTTGAGCAAGACACTGAACCCCTAATTGCTCCTGATGTGTTGGTTGGTGCCTTGCATGGTTTCCGCTGCCATCAGTGTATGAATGTGTGTATGAATGGGTGAATGTAATGCACAAAGCGCATTGGATAAAGGTGGTATATAAATGCACCATTTAGGATATAAACAGGTTGATATCTCCATAAAGTTGATTCCTGGGCCTGGCAAGTTACAACAATCATCCAGTCTAGTTTTGCTGGTTTTCCCCAATTTCAAACCAAAGAAACGGACAGTGGGACAAATGGCAGTCCTTTCATTTGATAAACACCGTCCATTGGACATTTTTGTACTTAAATTGTAAGTAAATGTTGAATTCCGTACTTTTACTTGAGTTATTTTCCCACCACTGGATATACAATGTTATTTCATTGAAGGCAGGGGCTGTGTCGTTGAGTGACGTCAGATCACAACATTGTCGTCTAGAGTTTTGTTGTTGTTACTGTTAGCAGCAGCACGCAAGGTTCACCAGTTTGGTGACAGCTCAGCTGTGGTTTGGAATATTTCGTGCCACCATAACTCTGCTCTCTGGGACTTTGTCTCTCTACATTTGGTGAGTGAGTCTTTATCGGCTGACATTGAAAATGAATTATCCCTGCGTAGTGCGTTAAAAAGTGAGTTAGCTGAGTGGCTAGCGGTAGTACCAAGCTAATGTTAGCTCGCCCATCCGTGTTCGGGGGATTTTAAAGACGGTCACACACGCATGTCATGTTTACCTCTCTCGTGTGTCGTTTAGTGACTTAGTTTGCGTGGGTCTCTGTGTCTTCTCCTGCCAGCTGATCGATCCCAGGGTGCACCGTATCGTATCATGAGGCCATGGAGCAGCGGAAGCTGAAGAGAAAGAGCCCCAGGCCCTCCTCCACTGCCACCCCGGCGGCGGGGGGCGCGACCACCGGCTCTGCCCGCAACAAGACCGGCACTTCCACCGGGGGACGACATGTCGGCTACAGCCACAACACGGGGACTAGTTCGAGGACCAAGAGCAGGAGGTGTTTTGCTGCAGGACGGCTAATTTCACACAACACGCGTTGTAATTGTAATGATCTATTCGTTATATTACACAATGCAGCCTATAAGTGTAATATAATGATTGATTGGAATCAAAGTTAAACTGGTTAATTCATTAACACCTCCTAGGCTATAAGGGTATACATACACATAGTATAGTACCTTCTCCACACAGCCAGGCTACAAATGACAGCTGAAACAGTCAGATCATCGTTGATGTCACACAAGCAAAACAAGCATTACCAATTTACCCTCATTCGAATGTATGAATGTAGCAGAGTGGCTCAGAGCCTCTGCCTGATGACCTCAAAAGCCTAATATCTCCCCTGGTCCAGGGGGATATCCCTTTGGTCTAGTGGTTAAGATGTTGGACTTTCCCGGGCGTTACACCATCAATGCATTGAAAGGGACAAAATCACGTTTAATCAGAGCATAAGGGACAAAATCACGTGTAATCGTTGCATTCAGATTGATGGTTTTCTAAAGTTTGAAACGGGTGCACCCACTCACGGATTGACCTGTATTGTTTCTTCAGGGGAGTCCGAGATAAAGCCAGGTCCCAAACGGGTTCTGGTCGCAGGGCGAACCAGAACCCGACGGCACCCTCCTCCACCCAGCACTCCTTTCTGACCGACGTGTCCGACGTGCAGGAGATGGAGAATGGTCTGCTGGGTCTCCTCGAAGACTTCCACTCAGGGAAATTGCAGGCCTTTGGTGAGCTGTGCATTTATGCCATTAAGACCTGAGACCAGATTCTAAAGTATAGCATAATGCTTAAAACACCAAAAGGGGTTCCTGTGAAATTGAATGCTGGCTACTGACAGAACCCTTCATGTGTTATTAAAAGCCCTGGTGGTTGTCCTGGTTATTTATCCAATCAATCAATCGTATTTGGTGCCAAATCACAAGACACAGCACATGCAAAGCAAGTTAAGTACATACTCTAGCCCTAGTCATTTGTCTTGCCCACTTCCTTAAATGTTTTCATTTTTATTTCCCCATGAGCAAGCGATTGTTGACGGTGGGGAGGAGAACAGGAAGGAACCTCTCTTACAAATCCCGTCAACAAGGCCTGCAGTATCCACTGGAAACATATGTGCATGACATAGTAGTCACATTACTATTTCAACAAACAAAATGCAGGCAAATGACTAGCACTCCCAAAAAGTATCTAAAGCAATCGACAACACAGTTGGCAACATGATCACTCAGCAGGAGTGTTTGTGTACCGCAGACTCAGTAAGTAAGACTACAAATGGTAACAATTAATAAATATTAAATGGACATTAATAAACGCTTTAACAAGCAGTACGTCGCTCCATGATCTTGGTGTGTTGAACTTGAATCCGACCGCAAGACTCCTTTTGGGAGTAACCTCAATCACAAATACACATCTGCTATCCAAAATGCAAACGGCTTAAACTGCACATGATCGGCATGATTATTTGATTAATCAATAGAATAACCGATGAGAAAATAATTGATAGTTGTGGTCAAGCCTAAATCAGAGACAACTTTCTTTCCTTCCTTTCAATAGGTAACGAGTGCTCCATTGACCAGATGGAGCAGGTCCGAGAGATGCAGGAGAAACTGGCACGATTGCACTTTGACATGTACGGTGAGGTGGACGAACTGCCCGAGGATCAGAGGAAAACGGCCTGTGACACCAACATGGACAAACTGTTGCTCAACGTAAGACTCCCCGCAGGGGCCTCCTGCCTATTGCAGTGCCTAATATAATAGTAGAGAATGATAATTACCCACAGTGAGGCGGGGGGTGGGAGTTCTCACTTCTCACATTGTAGCCGTGTAAAAATGCAGTTTCTCTGTTCACACTTGTGTCCAACGTCAGAAAACTAAAGTAACCCAAGTAAATTATGCTTAAACGGTTCAATCTAACCTTTTTCCTAACCTTAACCTCAGTAACACTATGCCTAACCCTATACCTAAACTTAACCCCAGTAAAACTATGCCTAACCCTAAACTTATTTCTAACTTTATTCTCAGTAAAACAAAAATAAAGAATACAAGAACCGTGGCACTGAGCGAGGGGCGAGATGGTTTAGGGGCGACCGTACCTGATGCCTGTCTCAACCGTGTCACTCCCCACCTATCTCCCCATTTCCTGTCAGTCTACTGTACTCTATGAAATAAAAGCAGAAAAAATGCCCCAAAAATATCTTAAATACAAATTTAAAAAAACTTTGAATGCAGACCATCACTATTCCAGTACCATGGTGACGTGTATTATGATGGTGCATACACTGGCAATTTATGTAATGTTTTTAGCTGGCAATATATATGGTATTTTAGTATAAACACAGCTTTTGTTGGCATCGTATATTATTGTTCAAATGATTAAAAAAATGTCTTTCTCTTCACAGCTGGAGGAGCTGAGTACTTCAATGTATCCTTTTATTAACATTTTATTTTGTCTTTAACCCATTTTGAGATCAGATTCAAATGTCTTCTACATCCTGACAGTTAGACCTACAAGTGTGTGTGTGTGTGTGTGTGTGTGTGTGTGTGTGTGTGTGTGTGTGTGTGTGTGTGTGTGTGTGTGTGTGTGTGTGTGTGTGTGTGTGTGTGTGTGTGTGTGTGTGTGTGTGGTTTTCAACCAGTGGCCCGGGGACCACCAGTGGTCCTTGAGGGGGTTCCAGGTGGTCCCCATCTAAATGAGGGGCCTGCTAAATCTCATCAAATGGTCCTTTGCTCTAATGCTGAATAAAATAATGGGCCTTGATATAAAAAAAAGGTTGAAAACCACTGCTATATAGCACCATTTGCTTAGTCTCTGAAGCCAGACAACTATTCCACAATCTTGGAATGCAACATGACCTGTACTAGTCTGTCACCAATGATTCCTTGACTGTTGTTCCTCTATAGTCAGAAACTGAATTTAGCGGACAGCCAAGAGAGGACTGCCAGTGTGTGATTCCTTTACCCCCCCTCTCTCCTCTAATTTATGCCTGTTTTCTCCTTCACTCTTGGGGCATTTGTTTCTCCCTACCTCGAGGGCTTTGTGGGGTGGCGTTATGTTCTCCAGTATTGTACCACCGTCTCAATGCCAGCACCACTTAAAAGAAAGGAGACGTTAGTGATCTGATGCACTAAATACTGACATTTAACAACATTAATTTGGACTTTACGTACATCTGGTACCGTCCAACAGAAATTAATCTGATTCATTGATTTTCTCCATTACAGAGATCATTCAGTGTAAACCAACAGCAAATCAAATTACTTTGTTTTGGTGTCGGCAGGTAACGTGGTGTCAGCCTTGTAATGGCTGATTGCCTGATAACAGTATTGATGCATCTCTGTTGTGTGGTTGGCTGCTTGGATGATTGATTTGATACATTTAAATACAATACATTGCATAATAGTACCTAATCTATCAGGATATCGCAATAAAGTCAAATTACTTATTTCCATTGTGGTCCTCTAGACTTGGCTGGGAGGCAGTCATGAATACATTAGTAGGCTACATTATAAAACCAACATGTGTTCCATAGATTACACTAAACAAATGTATGCATTCTCAGATATTTAACTCTGGAGCCAATTTTTCTAATGTTTTTTAAGACCTCTTAGAATGAGAGATTACATTTAATTTGGGATGTTATTCCATTATTCCCCACCTGAGTGGGAAAGAAAGAAATTGTCACATTTGAAGTTTACATTTGAGACAGAAAAACACCAAAGTACAATCTCATCTCGGTTCTAGGTTTTGCCATATCAGATTACGGTATACCACAAACCTCTTACAGTATTTTTCCCCTGAAGATGTAAGGTCATAGAGTTGCACTTAGTTTTGTCTATATCACATGTATTAATCAAAAATGAAGCAACTTCTGTTTAGAGCAAAGTTATGAGTTGAGTTATGGATCAAGTTGTGTGCCGGGCCTCAAGTATAGCCTAATGTCCATGTAGAAACCGCATGTAAAACATTTGTTAGGGTTCCTAACTTCCTACAATCATGAACAAATGTGGAGGTTGTATAATCTGAGTCTAGGCCAGGAATTGATCAACAAAGGCACTGTGAATGTTAGTGTGTAATGTAGTTTGGTTACTACATCTAGATACCCTTTTTTTTTTTTAAGACTCAAAATGTATTTCCTGATAACGTAATTTCATATGCTTATCATGGCTAGCCAAAATAAGATGTCTCTATGATGATGATCATAAAAGGTAGGGGAAAGTCCCACTTTGGTGGTAAGCCTAAAGACTAAAGAGCATTGCATTATTTGTTTTGGAGAGCCGAGTAGGGAACCTGATTTGAAATTGTGCATGTAATTCCCTGTCCGTGGCCTGATTGTGATATCACCTGCAAGACTGTGTTTGTCTCGTGTTGAATGTATTTGCACATGTCCATGCAAGCTGTGTAACACACTGCACATATCCTGTGTGTCCCTTTTTGCCATGGAAGACTTAATCATCCAAATGTTGACATCGCAAACCATGCCTTACCTTTTGATTTTTGATGCATTGTTTGAGATTTTATCTTAAATGACTTTGTGTATATTTTAAAATGTTACCTTTGTGACTTACTTTTTGTATGGCAATAATCATGTTTGATGCTGCTTTGATTATAAATCAGTCCTTCCCCCTCCTTTCCCCCCTTTTTATCTAGGTGTTTTGATTGCATAATACTAGTGTTTCATGGGGGGTTTTAACTTTTGTTGTAATTAGAACGTTTGATTTAAAATTTATTTACTTGAAAATAACACAATAAATGTGTTCTTGTGTGATGAATCTCCTCAGTGTCTACCAGTATATTCTTTCGTTTTGTTAGTCAGACACACAGTGAAAATAATTTAAAATAAATGCCTGGCTGTAGGCCTACAGATTGAAATTAGTCAGCAGGTGTTTGCATGTGAGAAAATTGTAAAGACTGAAGGAATGTCAACGTGTGCGCCTCTGTTGTGTGTTTCTAAGGTTACTGTTCTGGAGACGAACAGAGTAGACCGCATTCCGGTACAGTGCCAGTGGCCAGTGTTCTATGCCATTAGAACCGTTACCTAGGCTAAACCTTGGAGGTGATCAGCTGACACTGACAGACAACATGGACAACATATAGCTCGATCATTACGTGGAAACGAAACACCTTGGAGAGTTTTTGACTGAAGGTAGGTAGGCCAAGCTATACTTTCACACCCAAATAGGAGCGGAGCGATGGAGGAGACGAGCCTGAAGTCTGCGGTCAGCACGTCAACTCCGCATTCCGTGAAGCAATGGCAGCTTCACGGCACAGACTACGAACCCCGGTCACCGTCCCAAGGGACCGCTGACACCCGCTTCAGCGCATGGACGCCTCTGGTTAACAAGCCGTCCAACCAACAGGTAATCAATGAGAGTGCCATGGCTGCTGCTACGGTGTCCTGATTCCTGCGTTCAGCTCCGCCGCTACATTTAATTAAATGCCGCAAGATGTCGCTATTGCACAAGCTAACCATTACCGTTATCTTTCAAGTGGTTCTGATTGAATATACTTTTATTAGCAATTTGAAAATAAAGCACAGGAATGTAGCCTACTACAGTTTGTACAGCTTTCTTGTACAAGCCAGGCTTGTTAACTTTGTGGTTATTTATTTTGTAGGCCTACTCAAATCATTGAAAAAGTCTAACTCGAATTGCATGGTCGTCTCCCATAGCTCTGAGAGGCTTGATTCAATTTGTGCTGTAGTGTCTGTCAGTGTTATAGCCCAGTGGTTCCCAAACGTTTTCATGTCAAGGACCCACAAATTGACGCTAATTAATTTGAAAAGTTATTCCAGGGACCCCCATAAGAGAAGGTTTTTACGGTTCTAGCAGCGATTCTCAACCCGTTTAATTTCGAGGACCCCCGATATGCATTAGTCTACGGACCCCCATTTAATGGCTTTTTTATTTTTATATCTCGGACCCCTAATTTATATTGTAAAGTCAATGCTAATTTAACTTGACCATGTACAAATGGCATTTGGTTCCATTTGTAGTTACCTAGGGTCCATTTAGTTACAAACTATCATTTAACTGGGGACCCCCTGGAACTCCCTCAAGGACCCCACTTTGGGAACCACTGTTATAGCCTATACAGACCAGTAAGGGAACTCCCAAGGTACACAGAGGGTCCCTGGACCTCACTTTGAAAGATATGTTTAGATCACATGTTTGATGTTTGTACTTGAAATAACATGAAAGGGTTTGCATTGTTTGATTGTTTGCTAGTTGTTTGAGGAGCGGATGAATCTGATGCTCCATTGGTTCGACCTGTGGACTGACAGACAGAGGAAACATCTTATGCACACTTTAATCACACGATGCACTAAGTCACAGCTCAGGTAAGACCTTCTATTTTTCTTTAGGAGAAGAACATAGGGTCATTTATCTACACTATAGTAGGCTATAGGCCTGAATGGGCACAAATTACACAAATAAGGATAGTGACTTCAGTCACTTTAGTTTTCATCTCTGACTCCCCCTTGTGGCAATACATTATATATGGCCTGGCAAACAAATGGATTTAAATATATATTTATTAAAGTAGCTATAAGCAATAATATGTCAAAATTCTATTGCCTTATATATATATATATATATAATTTTTTTTTTCAATGAGTAAAACGCTCCCAAAGAATTTAGTCTCTGTGACACATTTAGGGGCCACAATCTGCATTCAAAGATTTTCCAAGAAGCTTTGTCAAATTTTCAGACCGGGATACCGAATGTATCCAATCAGGAGAGACAACTCACACATGATACAGTAGGCCTACAAACAAGTTAAATTGGAAGTGATGACAATCATGACACAAATAAATGTTCAAATTGTGTTTTGTAAAGAGCTTGAGAGACGGCTCATACTGAACAATTAAACACTACACAGACTCAGAATATAGTGCTTTAACCAAAACATATCACCTTTTTAATAACTAAATTCAGTTGAGATAATAGCTTTAATTTCTTAATTGCCCTGGATTCACTTGGTCAGGACTTTAAAGCTAACTAAGGTCAGATTCTCACCTAATACTTCGGTAGACTCAGATCCGTATGGGCGGGGAATTTGTATTCTTGCATATTTAATTGGCTGCGGTTTGCCTTCACACTGTCATTCGCAGCAATTGGAAACGCAGCAGGGGGGACCTTTATCAATGTATTCCATTCATAAACTATAGCCTACACAGTGAAATCTATGGTGATAAAATTACACTCATAACGTGCATGTGTCGTGCCGCCTGGGACCCCCCCCCCCCTCTCTCTCTCTACGCACGCAGCCGCCACACACTGTTCTTTTGGGCATGGAGGCACAGCGCTGCATGAGCGCACTGATATAACTCCCCAGTCCCCACACAGTGACAGCACTCCATGTTTACGGCACGCACAGACAAACAGACAGAATATTATGTAGGCTATAATACACTGCAGTGTTTTTATGTGTTTTCTTAAGCAATTGATTAATGTAGCCTACACGTCCTCATTTCGATCAGGGCTTCAGTCTCCTTATTCGACCACGTCTATCCACAGTAACGGGACATCTTTGCGCTGTGTAAAATATGCCTTAACCGTCTCCAACTGTGTTCAGCTCCTCACCCGCCACATTATGTTTGCTTCATTTCCTTTATTTACTGCGGATTGCATTCACACCTGCACCGAATCGTAGTCAAGTGCGATTCGAAGCGAAGCGAAACCCACGTTTTTGGGCGGAGTAAAATGCGGTTATTTGCTGCGCATTAGGATTCGAATGAGCCTTCACACCTGCCAAACGAAGCGCACTTTCTGACAATGCGCAGCATGATTCGTTTTAATGGCAGCAAAGCTCTCTGGTATGAATGCGACCTAAGGCTTTCTACAACCTATCTCTGTGGCTCTACACAGTGCTAACTAAGGTTTCTACAACCTATCTCTGTGGCTCTACACAGTGCTAACTAAGGTTTCTACAACCTATCTCTGTGGCTCTACACAGTGCTAACTAAAGGGCAGTCCATACTGTCTCCGACCACCGAACCTTTCGTCGGAAAGATCAGACTTACATTTTTTCTCCGAAGTAGAGTTCGGAGAGTCACAACATCTGGGAGTGCAGCTTTCAGAACAAAAATTCGGAGGAATGTGTTTCAGAAGTTGCGAGTGACGTCATGTTGTAGTTGTACCGGAGCTTTCCGACGAAAAGTTCGATGGTCGGAGACAGTATGGACTGCCCTTAAGGCTTTCTCGTTGTGTACATTTTTATTCTTTCTTCCTCAAAAGTGGAGGGGACGTCCCCCCCTCCTCATGAAACTGAGGGTGTCTGTCCCCCACATGTATAGGCCTACTGTTGAATGCATAAAAGCTGGACAAAAAGAAAAAAAAACGAAATATGTTTGGTTCAACTTCAACCAGTTAATGATTTAATTTTAAAATGGTGTTCTGTTCGTCCTCCAACAGGTATTGCAGGGACAGGCTCATGGAGACGGTTCCAGTGACACACGTGGACTTCACGACCGTGCTGCCACGCTTTCTCTCTTTGTACGTTATGACATTCCTGACCCCACGTGAGCTCTGCTCTGCAGCCCAGGTCAGCTGGCACTGGAGGGTCCTGGCCGAGCAGGTAAGAGGCCAAAGGTCACAGGCTGGGGCCAAAACAAAAACATTCGCTTAAATTAGGAACAAAGTTTTTTGTACACTGATCAGGCTTGAAATGGGATGTATAATGCCATGACTGCATGACGGAAGCATGTGGAAATTGTGTGAGTCAACAGTCTGTCGCGAGAGACTTTGCTACCACCTGAATTCAAATCTGGGTATCCTGTGTGGGAAACTAAACATATTATCAGCCTACTAAGCTTCTGGGATTCAGGAACGGATACTCTGCTACTGGATTTCCCCTTTTCTCTCACATTGACTCTTTCTCAGTCTTTGCCAAATGCTGCTGGTGTATGATATCAAGTGTAATAGGGGTGCAACAGTTAATCAAGCTAATCGATTTAATCAATTCTAAAACACAAGTGGCGGTGCTATGTGTTGTGAGCTTGCAGATAATTGGCAATTCTTTGCTGTTTTTGTGCGACACCTTGCATGACTAAGTATAAAGCCGCATAACTGCAGGTTAATCAGACTAATCGATTAAAAGAACAAAACATCATGAAAAACATGTTAATTGTTGTAATAATGGCGTCAAAAGATTAGTTGCAGCCCTGACGTGTAACCTCTAGCTTCATCATTGAATCTTTGTGTCTGTGTGACTTTCTCTCCCATTGTTCTCAATCTTCTGTCTCTTCCATCCCTGACCTGGAGGACTGCCTGTGGGCCGGCCGCTGCGTCCGTAGGGGCTGGTTCTTGCCCTACAGCCCGGGAGACAAGGAGCGCGGTGCCTGGAAGGCGCACTACGTCTCCTGCGTGTCCACCCTGGACTGGCTCACGCCCCGGGAGGCCGCAGAGCAGTACGGGACCCTCGATCAACCCAGCGGGAGCACTGGCGAAGAGGAAGCGGAGAGGCGGAAGGAGAGGATGATCAGACAGTGCATCCGAGAGAGACTGCAGGAGGAGAAAAGTGAGATGGCTGTGTGGGATCAGTGTCTCGCTACTCTAATACAGTGGGTTCCCAAAGTGGGGTCCGGGGACCCCCAGGGGTCCTTGAGGGAGTTCCAGTGGGTTACCCAGCTAAATGATAGTTTGGATCCAAATGGACCCTTATGGGTCTGTAACTCTACGAAAAGGTATGTCATGAAGGGACCCCCCAAAAGAGAAGAGTTTTACGACCCCCCATAAGAGAAGAGTTTTACGGCTCTAGCAGTGATTAATTTCAAGGACCCCCAGTTTGACATGCATTAATGTTAATTTAACTCTGAGAGTGTACATGGCATATCTTTTCAAATGGGGGTCCGCAGGCTAATTTGGGGGTCCTTGACATGAAAAAGTTTGGGAACTGCTGCTCTAAAATACCAGTTGATTTTCTGGGGTTACCTGCATTTCACTGCTGTTTTTTTTCCTGTAGGAAATGTAGCCTACCCAGGTGCTGTTTTATCTTTGTTGACCTTCCAGGACTGTCTCTGAGAACCAGGAGAGCCTGGGGGAGCAACAGCCAACTAGGAGCAACAGGGAGCGGCTGTACCCAGAGACGGGTGTCTGAATCTAGGGAGACCTTTGCCTTCAAACCTTCCCTCTCCTGGCCGCCAGGGGACGGTCACTTCTCCTCTAGTCTCAGTCTGAACGAGGAGCAGACCGGCCGTGCTCTGGCCTTGCAGAAAGCCAGGCCCTCCAGTTCACCCAGGTCCTTGTCTGACCAGACACGCAACACTTTTTATATACCAGTGGTTTTCAAACGTTTGAGCCTGTGACGCACAAGAGAAAGTAGATGTTTGCCCGGCACCCAAACTACTAGTGAAAATAGCCAATCTACAAGCTCACAACGCGCCGCAAGCTTGTAGATTGGCTATATTAGCTACTTCTTAGACATTTGCTTTCGAGTTTATTTGTTTATTTATTTATTTAGTTTATTTCTCCATGAAATTACTGTAAAATCATTGACTTTTGTTTTTAATTCATGAAAACATTAGCTTTTTTGGGAACGTTTATTGACAATGTTTTGAAATAATAGAGAGTATGCGCGTGACATCATCATCATCATACCTGGAAGTTATGCAGGAATGCCTACTGAGTGGCAAAAAACTACTTTATTTTCTGGCCTTGACAGCCCTTACGTCCAAACAGAACATTTGATTGCATTAAATTACTTTAAACAACATTAAATTCACTTTGCCACTCGATCTGCCATTCACTTTATGCATGCGCATACCCTCTATAATAATTAAAAACTAAATATAGTGAACCAAAAGTGAACGGACCCATACAAATGGGTCCCTGCGACCCACAAATGGGTCCCGAACGATACGCTGTTTGGGAAACGGTGCTATATACTATTTGAGCATGTGTCATATTGTTTATAATATATCATACTCTTTTAACCCATTCAAACTGGGTAAAGCATCTGTGTCATTTTGTTTTTGTTGGCTATTCATAAATAGCAGATTTACAAGCTCACAGCGAGTCACTGTGCTGCACTGCGAGCTTGTACGCTCCATCTGCTGTTTTCTAGTGTTTGAACGTTTTAGAATTTTTTTGAATTAAGAAAGGGAATTTGCGCACAACAACAATCTCGCTCTCTAAAGCCTGTTCACATGTTCTGTTCTAGTGAGCGAGGGAGAATGGATGTCAGCCCACTGGCGGCCTTCACTCACAGGCTGTCCCATCTAGGTGACACCCACCCCATGCCTCGTTCCCGTTGCACCCTCCTACTGCTACTCTCCAACAGAATACCTGCCTATGAGGTGAGAGAAAAGTGGACTGTCCTGGTTTTGTCTCTACAGTCGACCATCTTTGTTATGGGTGCTGTTTGTACGTCTGTGAAAGTGTTCTGAAATGGGACAGTAATCAACGAGTGTTTGTGTGTGTGTGTGTGTTAACTTGTGTGTGTCTCTCTCTCTCTCTCTCTCTCACTCACTCACTCTGTAGTTAGTGTTGAGTGGCGTGAAAGTGGAGGTGTTGGTGATTCTGTATGACCACAGAGGAACTCTGCCAGCTCTGTTAGGCCAGGTGGAGAGGGCTCTCGGTGGGCAGAGGATCCAGAGGCTGGGCCTTCTGGCTCCAGGTGGAACAGAAGAGGTCCGACTGCTTCAGAGTAAGAAATTGCCTATATGGTCTAGGACTTATTATTTCCCTTGTGGCCCTCAATACACATAACGTTCTTGTGGTTCCATTCCATGCAAGGGTAGGGTACTCCTGTATTTTTGTGCATCTGAAGTTGGATAGTATGGATACAGGGGGCCTGTGGGGGGGCACATCAAATTATTGCATGCATCGGCTGCCCCAATGGACTGTGCATGGCAGGGCCGTCCTCTTCCCTGAGCCAAACCTAAACCTAACCTCAGCATCTGGATGTGGTGGAGCAGTGGCGGCCTGGCGGGGGACCATTCCCTGCCGCCCTCTGCAACCTGCAGCCCTAAGATCCTTGCTTTAACCACACCGTGTCCTCGTGTCGCATCTCATCCTCTCCCCTTCCACCCGACAGGATGCAACCTATCAGAGGAGACCGCGTTGAACCCCGACTTCAGGGAATTCTGGGAACACCTGTGCGGCTGGATTATGCCATCTGAGGAGGGAGGAGGGGTGGACATTTTTTCCCCTCTGTCTGCTTCTGGTCAGTATAGGCATGCAAAGTATGCTGATTCATGTGTTTCACGTGTCTCTTATGGGGATCCTTTAAGACAGTGGTTCCCAAAGTGGGGTCTGGGGACCCCCAGTGGTCTTTGAGGGTGTTCCAACTTTCAGGGGGTCCCCAGCTAAATGATAGTTTCGAACCAAATGGACCCTTATGGGTCTGTAACTCTGAGAGTGTACAAATGGTTCCATTGGGCTAATGAATTAGTGTCAATTTGGGGGTAGTTGACATGAAAAGGTTTGGGAACCACTGCTTTAATAAACAGAAACATACGCATGGCATTAATTGAACCTTGAACCTTGTTGAACCTCAACTCTCTTTGTGCATTGTTCTCTCTCTGGTGTCCTCCAGCATCAGGAGTGGCACTCATTCAGACGCTGTCTACTCTCAGTGGACTAGAAGTGTGTTCTCCCATGGCGCTGGCCACTGGAAGCTTCCAGAACAGTGAGTGCTTCATGCAGTCATGTAGTTTAATTGCAATTATTTGAGATAACCGCAATTATTTTTGCATTATCGTCAATTTTCTTTTTTTTTTTTAAGCAGAAAAAGCAGATCTACAAGATTAGAACACGCCACTTCATGAATTTGACCCATTTAGACCTGAGGCTGATTCTAAAGAAAATGGCTTATTGGCTTCAATTCGCTTGACAGTTTTCTGAAAAAACAATGTTTCTATGTCAAACATTTTCATGTGAAGGACCCCAAAAACTATATGTGATTGGCCACCAGCCTCAATCTCAAAAAACTTTTTCAAGATTTAAAAAAAATCGGTGCCGCGCTATGAGCTTGTAGATCTGCTATTTTTCGATAGCTAAAGTATAACATAACGCTTGTCGTAAAACACCGAAAGGGGTTCCCGTCCTGAACATTACATTACGGGTCAATTTTCTACTGTGCTCTGTATTCTCAAACAAGTCGATCCTAAAGCCCTTGGCATGCTGTATTAGGACATACTGTACATGTCATCCGTTTACAGAAGGGTTGGGATGAAGGATTCAGTTTTCACATGCACGCTTGCATGAGCTTCCCCTGCTTTTTCTCCTTAACTTCGAGAGTGTAACAATGAACCCAAACCGGGTCCATTTCGATTATTTTTTCTGTACACTGTGAGTTAAATTTACACTGAACATTTTAACCACGCAACCTCTCTCTCCCCTTGGCCTCTCAGTCCTGAGTGAGTGGTCGAATGGCGGCGGTGTGTGCGGCGGAACGTTGAGTCGGCGTGCAGAGGGGGAGGCCCCGCCCCCTGCCGTGCGCTACTTGTGTGAGAGCGCGTTGCAGGGCTGGTGCCGACAGGCCCATTGGATGGAGGAGGCACTGGGGGACATGAGGAGCTTCCTGGGGCCGCACAGGCTACACCAGCTGAGCCTCGAGGCCAGGGCTCGTGCTCTGGGTGGGTTGCACGCATGCACGCGAGCTTGTAGATCTGCTATTTTTCGATAGCTAAAGTATACGCACGCACGCACGCACGCACACACACACACACACACACACACACACACAAAAATTGAATTCCAGACATATATTGCCCTTTAGAGGCTATTTTCTTAGTGCTTAGAGCTATTTTCTTAGTGCAATACTACATGAGCCAAGTGATTGTTTTACTATACTTTGTACCTTTGTTCTTGTATTAATGTTTTATGCTCCGTTTTCCCTGTGTAATGTAATGTACTTCACTCACTGCCTGTTTTTTTTGTTTTTATGTGTTCTTTGTGGGGACTGCAGATGTAAATTAGCATCTTTGCTAAGTCTGGTGTATTTGCGTTACATTGATAGTGTTCATTAATATGCAGTGTCCCGTCTAAATAAACAAAATAAAGTAAAGCATGCGATTTGTATAATACATAATACAAATTGACACATGTATGCAGGCTTAGGTGTGATTCATACTCCTATTTTAGAGCTGAATAAAAGTCGGTTCGGCTCTGTAGAGCCTACAATGTGACGTCATTTGAGGTTTGGGGGTACCGTCATAAAGTCGGCTCTTCGGTGCTACTGAAAATTTCTGACCAGCCAAAATCATTTCAGCACTACAGCTGTAAAATAGGAGTATGAATCGGCCCTTATACATACTCTTGAGTTAAAGGTTGCACACTCAGCCACTCGCTGTCTCTCTATCCATATCCCTTATCAGGTCACTTCCTGTGGGACCAGGTGTGTCTAGAGGAGCTGTGTTTGTCTAAAGACCTGACAGAAACTCTGGTTGAAGGTCTGACTGTCGTCACCACACAGGGAGAGGTAAGCCGTAAGCGCTACAGGCCGCTAGAGCGGCTAGACCAATCACAGCAGGCCTCCCGCAGCATTCGGTGATGGAGACGATTGAAATGTGTGTTGGTGTGATGTGGACCAACAACGCTTACCGTTTTTAACGAGGACAATCTTAAGTTGGAATGCTGCCATTTCTGCATTTGTTGTGGATTTTCCTTTAGCAGTGTTTCCCCAACCATTAGGGTCAACCCATGGGTGGGGACAGTAAAAATATACTACAAATCAAACAGAAAAAACTAAAAGGTAGACTTTTATTGTTCTCATGGGGGGTAAATCCAGTTTCAGTTTCACCCAGCTGATGGCTGCTTAGATGGCCCAGATGAGTGCCCGGTGTGGCGCAGTTTGGGGATCTGTCTTGATCAGGGACACCTCATCACGGCAGACAGGGGGTGCACCGGTGACCTGATTTCCAGGTGGCTTTTCTACCCACCAGTTTTTCATCTACTGCTTCCCCAAACAATTGCCCTACTAGTGCGAGACATGGGTAATCTCTATCTCTGTCTCTCTATCTCTTCCGGTCAAGGAAGATGGCTGCCCGCCTTTAGTCTGGTTCTGCTCGAGGTTTCTTCCATTAAAGGGGACTTGTTCCATGCCAATGTTGCCAAATGCTAAGTTGGGGGAAAACCTTGGGTCTCTGCTGTATTTGTAAAATGTATAAAGTATAATGAATCAAATTGAAATGGTGGAGAACCACCAGTTTCCAGTAGGCTATACCTCAGCACTGGTTTTCCATAACCTGAACCTGCAAGGTATAATATGTTCGGATGTGTACTAGCCTTCGCATAATGCCCATATATATTGTTTTTTGGTTCCCGCCCATAAATGTACTTTGTGTATTTGTGTGCAAAATTTATTCTACCCGGTTATTGTTAGTGTACCATTTTCGAGTATTGTTGTATATATTGTATAGGTTTCTGGAGGTATTGTCATGGATTTATTATTGGCTGTATTATTGACATTGATAGCTTTGACGTGTAATTATGTATTCTGCCTCTTGGCCAGTTCCCACTTGAAAAAGAGACGCAGTCTCAATGTGTTTTTACTGGTTAAATAAAGGTTAAATAAAAAATAAAATAAAATAACCATGTGACTGCCCCAACCAATTGTGCAACAGCTTAACCACTTAAACCATACATACTTACTTCATTGACTGGGGGCCCCCAGCGGTCTATACTTGTTCTGTGCTTTATACCAATTATCTTTGCTGGAAATAGCCAATATATAACGCTATAGGCATTGTGAGCTTCTGCTATTTTTTGCAGAATTTTCACCTATTATGACATATTCCCTGAACAGGAATGCTAGCGTTCATAAGGTCAATAACCTTCCATCGTTCTTGTGTTCTCATGCCTCCTCAGATGAGACCATTGGAGTTCCTCTCTATCTTCCTGAAAAGACAGAGTGAGGAGAAGGAGGGACGAGTAACCGATGCGAGGGAGAAGAAGGGAACCGATGAAGAAAAAGGGCTTGGGTTTCTGACGGAGAGTCCCACCTCACACAGACACCTTGATCCCATACCCGAAGTACCGCAAGTTTGTACTAAAAATATATTTTATTTATTTATTTAGGGAAGGTGAAAAGAACACACTCATGCTTTTTACTTTTGAGCATCACTCTGCTTTACCCTCCCAATGTCAGTACCTTTAAGGTGGTTGCACACTGGATGCGTTTTTCGGAAAACCGATGGAGAAACGCAGCTAAAAATCAGAAAAACGCGTGCAGGGACCTTATCTCTCACATATTTTATACCTGGGAATGTATAAAATACAGTCTACCACTGTCATTGTCACTAACGGACTCTAGTGGAGCAGATGGGATAAAGTGTCTTGGTAAAGCTGCCTGTTACACCACTGTCTACCACTGTCATTGTCACTAATGGACTCTAGTGGAGCAGATGGGATAAAGCTGCCTGTTACACCACTGTCATTGTCACTAACGGACTCTAGTGGAGCAGATGAGATAAAGTTTCTTGGTAAAAAATGACTAATTTCCTTTTCTGCCCAAATATTCTCCGCTGGGATTTGACTAAAAAGGCCCATTCATCCGTTGCTCTCCCCATGTCCCCCATATATGGGGACAAGGTTGGCCCATTCATGAAACTTGGTGGGAATGGCCAGTAGGCTACCCTTAAAGATGAATAAAGCTCCAATCGTGTATTAATGTGTTTGGGTAGAAACAATACGGGTTGACAAGAAATACTGCATGAAACTTAAAGCTCAATATCTCGCCTGCGTTCCATATTATTTATTTTTATTTTTTGTATTGTCACGTGACGTTTAAAATCTTTCTTGCACCACCAGGGTGATTTGATTAAATTTGTTGGATTCAAAACAAAAACTACATTTATAAAAACTGGTAAACTGTATACTTCTCCCCTCTCCAGGCAGCATTAGACTGGCGTGGTGCAGTAGCCAGAGAGCTGTACTACAGTGAGAGCCTATATCTGGGCAGGCTGGGTGCTGTAGTAAAGGTATTTTCTTATTTTTTACTACAATTCCGTGTACTGTAGCACTGCATGGTTCTCAGCGTGGGGTCCTTGAGGGGGGGTCCCCAGCTAAATTATAATAATTAGGAACTAAACTGACCCTTATGTGTCTGAATGTCCAAATGGAACTGGTTAATTAACACCAATTAATACTCTTATCGCCCAGCGTAATTTGCAACCATTAATCAGTCCAGCGATTTGCAGCTTCAGAGCCCATTTCAATGTGACACAACGCCATCTTTGTTGTGCTAGGATATAATAGCATGTAGCCAAAAGACCCCCGGGAGGGGTGGGGGGTCCCTGGAACAACATATTTTGAGATGGGGGTCGGAGGCCAATTACATATAAATGTGAAGTGAGGGGCGCTCTTATCATCGTACATCATCATATATCATCTCATTACGGCCGATCAGAACCAGTACCACTTACAGGGAGACCCTATATACTTCAATGAAGTATACATGGCCCCCCCACCCTCTGAACCAAATGTTCTAGCCAAAAACAGCCAATCTAAAAGCTCACCTCCACCTAATGTTCACCTCTTTTTGCCAAATGTTCGCTTTTATGACCTAGTATGCCCAAAACAGGGTTGCTAGGGTTCATGACATGTGATTAAAAAGGCGGGGAGAGTCCCTTGCAGTGTGGTTTGAAGAATAGCGTGTGACTAGTCTGTGAATCCGTTGTGACCGCCTTGTGTTGCGTCAACACATCCGTCCGCTGTGTCCAAGGTGTACCACCAGCCTCTGACTGCAGCGCTCAACTCCAACAGAGCTATCCTCAGCTCTGCACATATCCACATGGTCCTGAGCCCCCTCACGCACATACTGGAGCTCAACAGGTATGCACGCACGCACGCATGCACGCTCGCACGCACGCACACACGCACACTCTCCCGAGGATGGTTGAATGCTTTCCAGGTTGAAGCTGAATTATTGTCCCATGCACGATAGAGCTGGTTGCACACATAAAAGTGTGTGTGTGTGTGTGTGGCTTAAAGGCAGTTTCAGGTGGAGCTGGAGGCCAGGCTGCAGTGCTGGGGGGCGGAGCAGTGTATTGGAGATGTGTGCGTGAGACTATGCTCTAAACTCAGGGTGTACACTAACTACCTCAACAACTACCCCACTGCCCTACGCACCATAGACCAGGTCCTCTCCTCTCCTCAATGTGTGTGTCTTGTAAAAAACATTTGCAGGCTCATGCTCATTCAGCAACGCAACATTATGTTATTAAAAGCACTTTCAACCAGGGTGTTCCTTATTTTGGGCCTGCCATTATAGGTTTACAAATGTAATAAAAATGCCATCTCCCATTTTGCTCATTTATTGTGAGTGTGAAAAAAGGTTTATTTTCCTTTTTTTCCTTTTCTTTATTTGTTGCTCGATTGCACCCAAATAACCTGAACTTTTAACATTCAGTAGATTTTCTGTGGTCTGTTTTTTTTTGGCTCAAACAAGTGCTCTGATTTTCCTGTGGAGTGTGATGTAAGAGCCACCAAATCCCATATATGACAATGTGATTTGCCAGCAGATGTCACTGTTTTCACTGTTTTCATGGCAGCTCAAAAGGCTTCACAGACACAGAGCAAATCCCAGCCCACAGAAGATCCACTGTATGTTGAAAGTTCAGGTTGTTTGGGTGTAATTGAGGTCATAAAACCTAAAAATAAATGAAAATGAATGTCATGAAACCTTTAAGTGGTTAATGTGCTTCCATTTTGCGTGCGTGCGTGTATGTCTGTCTGTGATACAGTGCCGGGAGATGAGCCCTCCATTCCGGGCGTTCCTTAAGAGAGCAGACAAAACTCTTGCGACACACATGCTGAGGTAATTGCTATGTCACGCCGTACACCCGCTGGTTGCAAGTTAAAATTACACCCTCCGCCCCACCCCCCCAAACTAAAGCCTTCTTCCTGTGTGTCTGCTCTCTCGATGACTAAATAAAAGGGCCTGCAAGCTTGTATTGTTATTTAACAAATTGTGTGCGTGCGCTCACTGTGCATATGTCATATGTACAGCCTACAGGAGCTCTTGCTGTGTCCAGTGTGGCGTGTGAAGGAGTACGTGACGCTGCTCCAGGCGCTGTCACTGCACACGCACCCAGGTCACCCTGACCACGCGCACCTGTCGTCTGCTCTCCACACGCTGCAGCGCTACGGGGCATTCATCCACAAGGTTAGGACCCCCAAGCCCCCAGGGAGGCTCTCCAACGTTGAAGCGCTCGGCCCTACTGGTGGTCAGAGGTTGGACTGCAGGCGGAGCTGTGGATTTGTGACTAGGAAACCCTGTGCAGCAGCTGGGCTTTAACATTGAGTGCTCGTTTGCAAATGCGGAAGTAGTGCTTCAGGGTGCTTCAAAACACCACTGAGCAACTTCTCTATCCTTATTACTCTATGGTTGGGACACACTTGCATGTATCCTGGGTGTCCACTGTCCAGGCTTCCAGCCTGATTTGCTGCGTTCCACGGATCTGAAAATGTCACTTCGCAACTCAGTGTGGACAGTCTCCTATTCTCCAAGGTAGGTGGGACATATGAAAGGTTGAAATGGAACCGTGGCTTCTGATTGGTCTGTGGTGCGGGTTGAGGAAAAACACCAGTTTGGCGTCGTATCAATGCGCACTGCGCAGCTACTGCTGTTGCCCTGCAACGTCCCCTTATCATTCACTAAACTCACCCCACAGAGCTACTGCTGTTGCCCTGCAACGTCCCCTTATCATTCACTAAACTCACCCCACAGAGCTACTGCTGTTGTCCTGCAACGTCCCCTTATCATTCACTAAACTCACCCCACACAGCTACTGCTGTTGCCCTGCAACGTCCCCTTATCATTCACTAAACTCACCCCACAGAGCTACTGCTGTTGTCCTGCAACGTCCCCTTATCATTCACTAAACTCACCCCACACAGCTACTGCTGTTGTCCTGCAACGTCCCCTTATCATTCACTAAACTCACCCCACACAGCTACTGCTGTTGCCCTGCAACGTCCCCTTATCATTCACTAAACTCACCCCACAGAGCTACTGCTGTTGCCCTGCAATGTCCCCTTATCATTCACTAAACTCACCCCACAGAGCTACTGCTGTTGCCCTGCAACGTCCCCTTATCATTCACTAAACTCACCCCACAGAGCTACTGCTGCTGTTGTCCTGCAACGTCCCCTTATCATTCACTAAACGCACCCCACAGAGCTACTGCTGTTGTCCTGCAACGTCCCCTTATCATTCACTAAACTCACCCCACACAGCTACTGCTGTTGTCCTGCAACGTCCCCTTATCATTCACTAAACTCACCCCACACAGCTACTGCTGCTGTTGTCCTGCAACGTCCCCTTATCATTCACTAAACTCGCCCCACACAGCCGTCAGGTTTTTTGTACTACTGAAATTGACAGTTGACTACTGAATCGTTTACTTTTGACTGTCGAGTCTCGAACGGTGCTATTTTCTTCAACAGTGGGAAGCATGGCATGGACGGCGAGTGGCGCTGGCTGATGACGTATCAGCAACATCATAGCTACGTAACAGTTGAGAAATGTGAGTTATAGTCAAGCAGCCTCTGTCCAGACTGAGTAGTGTGACAATTCAGAATCACAGAACGCAGAGATTCAGGCTGGAACCCAGGCTAACAAGCATGTACCATGAACGAAAAGTGTTGTTGACAGTGGTGGAAAAAGTAGGCTACTCAAATGTTTTACTTTAAAAGTAAAAGTAACAATAATGCAAAAAATCTGGTATTTAAAATTGAGCAAAAGTACAAAAGTATTGGCATCAAAATATATGTATTTATTTATAATAAAAAAACATTTGAAAATAGCCGACCTACAAGTGTTGTGAAAGTTCAAATAGATCTGAAGTTCTTAATGTATGTTTTTAATTGTAAAAAAGTACAACATTTGTCTCTGAGATGTAATGGAGTAGAAGTAAATGTGGCACAAATCTTATAATATTCTTTCAGAGCGAACGTTTTTGACTATTACTGTTTGCTTCTGGGGGGTCCCTGGAACAACATATTTTCAGATGGGGGTCGGCCACCAATTACATATAGTTTCTGGGGTCCTTGATATGAAATAGTTTGAGAACCACTGACATAGAAACATATGTCTTTCAGAAAACTGTCATGATTTAGAAGACATTTGTAGAATCTGGTCTCAGGTCTAAATGGGTTAATAATATACCTCTACCCCCTCATCCACAAGTACCCCTAAGAAAGGCTTCAGTGGTAGTGCCACCTACAGTATATCCACTACAAAGAGAATGTAGCATGCTACTTTATGTATAAGACTTTGTATATTTATCTTCCTGCTCTTCTCTTGTATCTCAGCTGAAGAGGAACTCGGAGAGAGACACATTGATGGAGGAAACACAGAAGATGATCCAATGTTGCCCGGTAAAACTACAGGAATGAGTTCTTTCTTTCTTTCTTTCTTTCTGAGACACACACACACACACACCGCCTGAATCTTATAGTGTGTGTTTATGTGTCAGACTGTCACTGTGTTGTCTTTACTTGTAATGTGCGCGTATAGAACCTGTGTGAAGGGAACAGGCAGCTGATTGTGACCCAGGACGCCGCTCTGCTCAGAAGCGGCGATGAGAACATTCCAGACTCTCTCAGGTAACCAAACGCACCTCGCGTAACGGTTCCAGAGCATGCCTTTTGTTTTACACCAGCAAGGAGTACAGAACGTCTAGATAGATGGACACCTTTATGGATCCCATGGGAGAAATTCAGGTGCCAGAGACGGCACAGCATGTAAAGCAGCAGTCGGGGTCAACATTAGTAGGACATTCAATTCAGGAGTTAAGTTATAAAAGACAATTCCTCAAATACCAACACACTTGGATCATGGGTTCCAAAATGGCCATCATTTGTACATAATGTTGTGTGTGTGTGATTTAGAACGTACGAGCAGGTGTCTGACATGGGTCTGTTCCTGTTCAACGATGCGCTGGTCCTGACCGAGCGCAGCGTGGCTCACGTGCCTTTCGCCCTCTCCTGCCGCCGCGCGCACACCTTCCTGGCCTCTGTGGCGCTGGCCAGCCTGACGTGCAGAGAGATCCTGCACACGCGCTGTGAGTCTTCTACACCAGGGGGGACTCAAACTAGTGAAAATAGTCTTTTATTTCTTCGTGAAATTACGCCCCACCCCCCAAAACATTTTTATTTCGCTTTGAATTAATGAAAATCTTTGCTCGTTTTGGGAATGCTTCTTGAAAATGTTCTGAAATAATAATGTGGGGGGGAATACAATTAAGGGACCCATAAAAATGTGTCTGTGACCCACAAATGAGTCCTGACTGACCACTTTACAGTGGTGTACAGCATACGCTCCTACACAACAAACCTGTTGAGCTAATTTTTCCCGTCTCCCCCTCTCTCATTTCTCAAGATGTGTGCCATGCCTTCATCCTCCAGGGCCCCAGTCGTTCCTGGGCATGTGCCACAGAGACGGGGGAGGCAAGGGAGATGTTCCTCTCAGCGCTGCGTTTGGCCATAAACAGTGCCGTGACAGATCACCGCTGACAGTGACACTGCACGGACCTTAGCTAGAACCCTGCGACCCGTACCCGTTTACCTTTCTGTCAGCGATAAGCACATCTGCTAAACGTTCAGTTTCATTAAGAACATCACCAAGGAAATTAAATGACCTTTAATTAAACCCATGTTTTAGCTCTTTTAACTGATTCCACCCATCTCACTGATTGCCCCTCTGAACCTTATGGTCTGCATATATATATATTTTTTAAGATATTTTTTTGCGGCTTACGCCTTTTATTGATTTTTGAAGGGACAGACAGTAGGCTGACAGGAAACGGGAGAGAGATGGGGGGATGACATGCAGTAAAGGCCGTGTCGGGTCCGGGAGTCGAACCCGCGGCACACTGCGACTGGATTACCAGTCCGGTGCCCAGACCGTTACGCTACGGCCTGGGCCTGCATTTTTTATAGTAACAATGATTAACATGATTTTCATAATTGTTTTATCATCGAAAAACATGAAAAACTACATACTATAGTGAAGTTTTTCATGATTTTCAACATTATTTTTTGAAAACCAAGAAAAACAAAATACTATAGTAGCCTATGTAGTTGTTCACGTGTTTCATCATTTTTTTTATCGTCAAACAATGAAAAAACAACATACTATGTAGTATTTAGTATGTATTATGTTTAAATAATACCAGTTTTTCATGATTTTTGACAATAAAATAATTGATGAAAATCATGAGTTATGTGACTATCAAGTATTTTGGTTTCATGTTGTTGCCCTGACACCTGCTGTCTGAAAGAAGTCAATGCAGGGCTTTATAAATGGCACTGACAACCATATTTTTCATGGCATATTTTTATTGAAACCCACTCTCAAAGGGCACCTGCAGGGGTCATTACCATGCTGGCAGCACATGTTTGTCAAAATTCTGTTTTTCACATGGACATACAAATGAGCGGACAATATCATTACCAGAAAATCAAAGAGCTATAGCCTCTAAATGACCTTTACAATTATATGTAACTGATCCAAATGGATCCATAGGATCCATTTGTGCACTCTCAGAGGGCCTCTCTCAGACCCCTTTTCCACCCCGTTGGTTCCCAATGGGAACCTGTTCAGTTCTTTTTGGTTCCAGAGCTCCAAAATTGGAACATTAATTATGAATTGAGTGGGCAAAACCATACCTAGGCAGCGGCTATATTAAATTGTTTATGGGATCAATATAAGTACATTTATATATGATGATAACCCTCAACCCCCCCCCCCCCCCCCGTGACAACCTGATGGGAAGTTAAATCTCTCTGAGTGCACACCCAACACTTCAACCCAAGCTCACCATTTTTGATCCAGACGCTGTCATTTTTTATTTTATATTTATTTTACATTTTATATTTGAGCCACCATGTCAGATCATAAAACATTCTCTCAAGTTCAACTAAAGTGGAGTGATCTGCAAATAGGAACAGGCTATACAGAGTGATCTGCCAATAGGAACAGGCTATATAGAGTGATCTGCCAATAGGAATAGGCTATACAGATGGAAGATTAGATATTAGGCTTAGTGTCAAGCAGGGAGGCACTGGGTCCCATTTTTAGAGTCTTTGGTATGACCCGGCCGGGGATTGAACCCCAACCTCCCAGTCTCAGGGCGGACACTCTAACCACAAGGCCACTAAGCAATTCTGCTACATTGACATAAAACAACCTCATCGTTTGCAAATAGTTACTAAAAATACTAAAGTAGCTAAAAAGATGCACAAATCAAGGCAAGGTTGGACGAAATTTAGAAAGGAGAACTTCAAGTGAAGTTAAAGTGCCGAAGTTGTAGTTTTCTTTTTGTGCTTTTTGACCATTAATCCCATTCAGACCCTGCTGGTACTGTAAGTCAGTGGTTTCAACCCTTTTCATATCAAGGCTCATTATTTATTCAGCATTTGAGCCACAGACCACCATTTGACATCTACTGTAGCCCCTCAGACCCAAAACTAAAAGAATATTTTGTTATCATTGACACACAATTGCATGCTGTATTGATGTTGGTACCATGAGATAACAGGCAAACGTTGATCAAAATAACAATTGTTCTACATTTTCTAATTGTGTAAAAAAAGTCTACAGCAATGCAGACTAGGTAATGTAACTCTTGAGAGCGTAAAATGAAACCGAATGGAGTAATGGACCCGTACAGGTCCATTTGGTTTCATTTTACGCTCTAGATCTACAAGGGTCTGCTTGGTTACCAACTCTCCAGGAACCCCCTCAAGGACCACTGGTTGAAAACCACTGCTGTAAGTGACAGACTGACGGTGGCGTTTGTTTGCACACTGGTCCGTTTAGATGTGTTCTGGGTGATTCTGGAGACACGTGATGAAGTCTTTGACCGCCTTTCCCTCAAAGCAGATGAGGTAGACAGCGGAAAACAGAGGAAACCTGTAGGTCAAAAGATACAAGCAGAACCATGCGGTCCAATCAGATCTTTCAGGAAATGTTTAATAAATAATGAGCTTTAATTGACGTGGATCTCGGGCCAATGGCGCTATGTCTGTTCCCGACACTGATTTAAAAAAACCTTTCCTCTGAACAAAAAACATTTGAAACCTGGTCATCACATGAATGCAGTTAACAAGGCTTCAAATGTGTACGAATCAAATACATTTAACCTTCTACAATGTGCTACTCATTATATTGTTGCTGCCAGAGAATGACATTTTGATCCACTGTGCTCATAGTGCACATATCCCTTTTGCGTATCAATCAAAATGATTAATAACAAGTTAGTTGGGTTGTGCAGTGCTAAGAGAAACTGAATGTAAGTTTGATAAATGAGACACCTATAGCTAAGAATCTGAGGAGTCCAATCATGTCATTGACAGAGTGCTGACCGTATATGGGCTTATCACCAAACTCTTCGCTAGATGACATCACATCAACTGGTCCTCCCATGTCAGGTTGAAGGTGCACAAATTAGTTAAATAGAATAAAGCGCCTGCTGTAGTGTTCAGAAAGTAAACATGCATGATCTCCACGGTGCACAACTGGACAAATGTCTAGCCAACTGTGGTACAAAGTGCATTTACGCGTCAGCTCCAGAAGATGGGGTAGGAGCGCTGCGGCGGCTGCATGGAATTTGATGGAAAGTTGACAGGCTAAGATTATTGGTTGGATTGTCCAACTAAAGCATTAGTTAACCCATTCTGGGTGGGAACCACTTTTGGTGTTTTAAACATGTTATCGTTTAGCTATTGAAAAATAGCAGATCTACAAGCTCATAGAGCGCCACAGAGTGCCGCGCTATGAGCTTGTAGGTCTGCTATTTTTGAAAAATCATGAAAATGTAGTGCAAATCTCAGAGCGAACATTTTTAACTCAAATCTTTGCTACTGGGGAGGCCCCTGGAACAACATATTTTCAGACGGGGGTCCTTGACATGAAAAAGGTTGAGCAGCAATGACAGAAACATAGGTTTTTTCAGAAAACTGTCAGGATTTAGAAGACATTTGTAGAATCGTTCCCAGGTCAAAAAGTAGCGCATCAAAATAGCCGAACTACAAGCTCCTAAGTAGATCTGCAAACAAGTATAACTCTGGCTTAATCGGTTCGGAGGTAAATGGACTCACTTGTCAGCCATGTCCCTCTTCTTTAGGATCTTGTACACCTGAGCCGAGGTTTGGGGACCCTGGAGCTTTTGGCCGTTGAGCATTTCTGCCTCCAGCTCAGTGATAGACTGGGGGGAAAAAAACACACATACAGTACACTGCATTTATGATGCTGCTTTCAGCTCAATCAACTTTCAATACAGTTTTATTAGACGTGTTTTAAAGTTCCAATCTAAATGTAATGTCCCCCCCCTGTCCTGGGATTTGAACCTGGTTCCCTTGCACGAGTGCCAACATTTCTACTGTTGAGCTATGACGGAGCACTCATTGATATTTCCATACACTGACTAAGAGTGTCCACAGGATCAATAGAACCAAAGTTGTGTTATACATTAAAGCATTACGCCACGAGAGGTCTCAGGTTACCGGGTATGGCCGGGAGGCGTAGGCAGACCTGACGCGCAGCGGAGGGTTTTCTACCTTTGCGGTGGGAGTTGCTGAATTGAGGTTGTCAGTAGTAAAACCGTACAATTAGCATATTCTACCATACTGTTTGTTTTAAATATATGTTTTACCTTTTTATTAAATAGTAAAAAGGTTATGGATTCCAGCTTCAAAATAAATACAAACAGTTGAGTTGAGTTACAAAACAAACGATTATTAGCAAACATATTTCCAATTCAAAGATGTTTTGAAAATAGCAAATCTACAAGCCATTTCAAAATAGCTGATGTACTGTATATAGCATTAAATTGGTTGAACTCATTTTTCTGGGGACCCCCCAGATCCCATTGTGAGAACCATTCTTATATAGCTCCCTATAGACATAGGAAATAGTATCCTCCACAAGGCAGCAATATTCAACTGGTGTTAAAACATATTTAAAGAAATTGACACTGTGATCCTGAAAATGCAAAAACGAATTAGCCATCCATCTCACCTTGTTGGTTCTGGCGAAGGCCTCGGCCACCTTGCGGTTGCGTCCGCCGTAGCAGGTGGTGATGAGGTCGGCGACCCCGCAGCTCTCCAGGAAGGTGACGGAGTTCACCGGGTCCTTGCAGAAGATCCTGGCGAAGGCCACCATCTCCATCAGACCCAGTCTGATCACTGCAGCCTTGGTGTTGTCCCCGAACCCGAGGCCGTCGCAGAAACCAGCGCCCACCGCCACGATGTTCTGCAGGAGGGGAGAGAGAGATGGCCTGGCACAATTACTACATAAGTCTAATCGCTAGTTATCTGAGATAATCGCAATTATTTTGCCATGATTGTCATAATCTTTTCCATGTTGAAGATTTCTCATATATTTTCAAACATTTCCAGGAATAGTGGAAAGATCTACAAGCTCACAATGCATCACTGTAGATCAGCTATTTTCACTATTACGGTTTTCTAGAAAGTTTGACGTTTTTAAATATGTCAGTATTTGTCATTATCTGCCCTGTGCAACTTCAAAGCCTAAAAGCCGAACAGAGATGGAATTTTTATTCATATGTTCTGGTGTTCAAAAACAAACAAACACAAAAAAAAACAGTCAAAGAACTGGTTGGAATAACGTGTTCCTTCTACGCGCTACGTCCAACCAGGGAAACTCCCCCCTGTCAGGTGTAAAGGAGCAACTTGGACACTCAGGCATGAAGGAAGCATGAGTTCAAGTCTGTTGCTCTCCCCAGGTTGGCGGAGGGTGTGTAGAGCCAAGTATCACATTAGATAATTGACAAAGGGTTGAAAAATGGGTTACAAAATCATGGGATAAAAATTATAATAAATAAATAAATAAAACAGTCAGGGGACAGTGGGGGGGATGAAATCCCCTATCTGTGAGAGCGGGGGTGTCGCCGTCATACACACAGTGAATGGTGGTGACGCGCACACCTGGGCCGGTCCGAGAAGTACTGATTCAGAAGGCACTTGTAGAATTGGCCTCGGGTCTTAAAAATGGGTTAAAGCTTAGAATATGGCTTCACCTTCAGAGCTCCACAGAGCTCCACTGTGTCGCTTTCCTGGACCACTGTGATGCGGAAGTTGGGAGTCTGAAGCATCTCTTTGAAGATGACCCCATTTGCTTCGTTCTTTGCACCTGAACAGGATTAAATTAATGTACAAAAAATAAACAATAGTACATTTTTTAAGATGAAACATTGTGGATTTCGCCAATATAAAGCTCAGTGGCCTTGTGGTTAGAGTGTCCGCCCTGAGACTGGGAGGTTGGGGTTCGATCCCCCCATCCCCGGCCGTGTCATACCAAAGACTCTAAAAATGGGACCCAATGCCTCCCTCTCCCTGCTTGACACTCAGCATCAAGGATTGGATTGGGGTGTAAGTCCCTGCGACATACTAGCGTCATGTCCAGGGGGTGTACTTGTACATCAAGCTGCCTCACGCTAAAGAAACAGGAGATAGGCTCCTGCCCTATGGGCCTCATGGCTCGGCAAGGCTACTTACTTACTACAATATAAAGAAAAACTGATTATAATTCATGTTAGAAAGACCCCCCCAAAACCAACTGCCTTAAAGGGAAACCTAAATGGTGCATTTATATAGCGCCTTTATCGAAGGCGCTTTACATAGATTGTGCATTACATTCACACACACATTCATACACAGATGGTGGCGGAAACAAAGCAAGGCACCAACCAGCACATCAGGAGCAATTAGGGGTTCAGAGTCTTGCTCAAGGACACTTCGACACTAACTCTGGGGGAGCCCCGGTTCGAACTGGCAACCTTGGCGGTTGCCAGTTCGAACTGGCGGATGGTAATCTGGCGTTTTTTTTTATTGATTGATTGAAATATTTATTAACAGTTTGCAGAATTACAGTACATTTCCAGCACAACTCAATACAAAGACTGTTAACTGTGAGTGGACGACCCAATAAAGCATTACACTTGTTTACAAGAGGGTCCACCTTGTTCAATTCATCAAAACATTTAGAGACGTACAAATAGACACTTCTATATAGCCAAAGAACAGAACAGGAATTCATCATAAAGGAGGTAAAAAGGGAAAAGAAACATATACAGTGAGGGGAAAAGGGGGTGGGGGGGACTCCCAGTTTCGAATTGCAGCTGTCCGTAGGTGCATGCCCTTTGAGAGCGGAGCCAAGGTTACCATCCGGCCACTCTACCCCTGAGCCACCGACGCCTAAATCCCTTTGTTCTGATATGAGCATATCAATAATTGGTCTCAAATAACTATGACTTCAAATAGCCTACAGTACACAATTATGTAAATTCTGATAGATTGAAAGGTTTCCTAAAACTATACTATACTTTTATCAATCATCAGTTATGTATAGATACAAAATAATGCATATGTAATTAATTGACAAAATAAGATACTGACACGAATAAATATATATCCAATACATTTGTAAAAAGGAAATCTGACCGATGGTGGTTTCGCAGAACTTCTCGTCTGCCACCTCGTTAGCAATGTTGGCCCCCATCAGGACACTGACGTCAATGCCCAGCTGCTCTCTGATGATGTCTGAGATGAGCTTCAAACCCTCTGGTCCTTCATCCACGCCCTACAGTAAACCATGGTTCAATTACTGGACACAATAGTGATCATGTACTCCTTCACACTTCACCCCTTTTGCAACCAGATCTTATTTTAATGATGTTCGGGAGACAAGAAACACTCCTGAGGTTTTCTTTTTTAACGTGGGTATTGGGTAATATGTGTTTTTAGATAATTTAGTATTTCAGTGTCCATGATGCCATGGACACTGGGCTCACGTACTTCCTGGACTACATGTCTCAGTAAGACCACAAGGAGGAGCAGTGCAACAAAGCATTATGGAAATTGTAGTTCATAGACGGTTACAGACAGCTAATACTACGTCATTAAAGAAAATCAATTAATTGTTTCTGTGTGTTATTCACATTGTGTACTGCCCATTTCACAAGGTCAGAAAACAATATATTTAGTCCACATATTTTTCGTGGACTAATCTGTTTGGTGTTTGTGCCCTAAAATAACACCATAGAGTAAGACCAAGTAGCCTTGCCCCTACAATTAGGAAATTACAGGCCTGGAAAAGTATTCTGATTCAGAGACAGGGATCCCTGGCCTGAGCCATGTATAACCTTATCCTTTTAACCAGACGCCCCCCAAAGCTTTAAACACCTTTGATTCACAAGACCACATCACGTTGGCTAATCACAATACCGCATCACTAATCTCTCTGGTCCCCAGGGTAACAGGTACCGTCGCCCATAATCCATCTCGCCCTTGCTTTTTTTCCGCCGTCCTCACTCCGCCGTTCTTGTATTCTTTATTTTATTTGACTGAGAATAAGGTTAGAAATACGTTTAGGGTTAGGCATAGTTTTACTGGTGTTAAGTTTAGGAATAGAGTTAGGTTTAGGCATAGTTTTACTGAGGTTAAGGTTAGGAATAAGGTTGGGTTTAACCGTTTGAGCATAAATGGGCGACTCGTTTGGTATTCGTCCCCAGGATGGGACCAGAGTTAAGAACCACTGGTATTATTATAGGGTTTTACTTTGATGAGTGATATCCCAATGGTTCCTTCTGCAATGTGAGGCTTCATCTGTTCACAGAGTTTCCCAATGAACTGGTGCGGGATGACAAAGACCAGGATCTTGGCTCCCTTCACAGCCTCTGTGATTTCTGGAACTGCAACCTATTCAGACATCAGACAAAGAAGAAGTTGTTGTCCACATTAGCAATGACCGTTATTAGAGCAACATACCCCTTTTGGTGTTTTTAAGCATTATGTTATACTTCAGCTATTGAAAAATAGCAGATCACGGGCACAGTGGCACAGTTGGTAGTGCTGTCGCCTCACAGCTAGAAGGTCCTGGGTTCGATTCCTGCTCGGGGCGCTGTGGGTGCTGGCGGCGTGTTTCCTCCTCCGCGTCATCAGTGCCCATACCCGAAGGCGGGGTTGGCGAAAGGGCCTTTCTGTGTGGAGTTTGCATGTTCTCCCCGTGTCCCCCAGGGTAGGTACCCTCACAAAAAACATGCAGTAATCCTGGTCTCTAAACTGCCTCCCCCTGGCCAGCCGGGGGGAGGCCAGGGGGAGGCCAGGAGGCAAAAAAAAGAAAAATAGCAGATCTACGAGCTTGCAGATGTGCTATTTTTGAAGAATCATGAAAAGGTGGCACAAATCTTTGAATATCAATATTCTTTCACAGCAAACGTTTTTAACTCAAATCTTTGCTTCTGGGGGGTCCTTGACATGAAATAGTTTGAGAACCACTGAGACATAGGGTTTTTCTGAGAACTGTCATGATTTAGAAGACGTTTGTAGAATCAGTTCAAAGGTCTAAATGGGTTAAAGAAATACCAAAGGAAAATATATCTTAATATTAACTATTGGAGTTCAAGAATGTTTGCATGTATGTTTAAATGTATGCAAGTAAGCAGGAACTGGGGATGGCAATGAAGGACCGAAAAGTCTGGCGTGGCATTGTGAAATCCATGATCTCGACCGTGGTCGAAAAATGATGATGAAATGTATGTTACTGTAATAAGAGTGTAGTTCACAGATCAGATGATTTGTAAGAATGTAGGTCAAAGTTCATCCATCTTATCAAAGTGTAATTTCTTACAATTAATACAATCAAGCCCAGTTCTAAGACTGCAGTAAAAGTCAAATGCACAAGCAGCAATATATATAATCATCTGCCTTGGTCTTATCAAACTAAAATCAGTAAAAGCCCCAAGAAATGTGACACTTACCACATTTTTGGGCAGCTGATGACCTGGCAGGTATTTGACATTTTCATGCTTTGTATTTATGATTTCTGTGAGTTTCTGTCCCTCGATCATTTCTTCGTAAACCCACATGTTAACTATGGGGTCGAACCTGTTGTTTCCTTTGACATTGTGTCCAATGATCTTGGCAATAGCTGAACCCCTACAAGGCAAGGAAATTAAGGTATGCAGTTAGGATATACTAGCCTACATTTATGGTACAATTTCAACCATCAATGCCAATTCCATAATGAAAATGTGGCCAATCAACCTGAATTTGATTTTGGCACTACAATACGTGGCCCTTTGGCAACAGTGGATAAGGATGCATAGGCTATATATTTGATGGTGAATTAAGGTGGCCATACTTTTCACTGCGTTTACAGGAGAGTGGAAGAAATGTGACTGACATGAATTTGTTAAAAATGTAATGGCTGATGGCGGCCTTATTGGTTTAGGAAAAAACACTGTATGTATTTGTATTTATTTAACACTTAAAAGGGCTTGGAGCAGAGAAAATGTGTCAAATTAAACCGGATTGACAGGATTTAACGGTTATACAGCGACCCTGCAGACATGGCATGCATGACAGGACACATCATAACGATGGGAGGCTATTGCATAAATAAATAAATGCTTGATGAATGAAATCATGTTCTCTATTAACCGTACAAATCAAAACGCAAGGTTACCAGTTCCCAGATCCGACGATACACACTTTCTTTCCGGGCATATTTTCGTTGTTTATTTGCCTATATAGCCTATAATACAACTCCCAAACAGTTCTAAAGTAAACTATGAATTTGGGTTGACTAATGTTTTTAATAACTTCCTCGTACGCCCTTCATGAAACAACAATACAGCTCGTCCTCCCTCCCTCGGGTTCTTGTTCTCTCCACGCCTCCTCCTCCTCCTCTCCTCTCCACAGAACAATCCTAGGAACTATAGGATTTTTCTCCCACACAACTGGTCTGGGACTGGAACAAAAAGGTAAAATCATTTATTTCTATTGGTGTTCATTGATTGATTGATTGATTGATTGAAGTAGGCCTATTTATTAGTAGTTTTTCATATTTACAGTACATGACAAGCACAACTCCATACAAAAACTGTGGGACGACACCATTAAAGCATTACACTTGTTTTACATTACACCAGCTTTCCTTACACTTAAACATGTAGTTATATGTAGTTCAGTTCGTTGGATTGGGTCATTAATGAAATGATGCAGCAGGTGTCCCAGGCGGGGAATAATAATAATAATAATAACACTGTTTTCTAGTGAGTTTTGTTTTTTCCACACTTTCTTTCGGAAAAGTTCAACTTTCACCCGACAACAACTTGGCCTCGCTCAAGTGCACTCTCTGTAGACCACGCCCACTTTTGTTATTCACATGACAACGCGGAAGTGAAAATAGCCGATATACAAGCCACAACCCGTCGCTTCCGCGACGGGTTGTGGGCTTGTATATCGGCTATTTTCCAACTCGCGCGACACCGTCGCACGGTCACCAGGCCACGCCCATTATTATTATTTTTCGGCAACGCGGAAGCGTTTTCCACCCAGCGCCGGTCACGTGACTTTGTCCTCGCGCAAGGGAAAGCAAAGCTGCAGCAGTCAGTCAGTGAAATAAATAAATAGAAGACTGTCTGTTAGCATGATAGTTAGCAGCCTCACATGCTAACAGGACCTCCACAGCCACTTATTTCAATATCTTTATCTTAATATCTTGTACCTACACCGGTCCGGTAGCCAGGGAGGGGTATATGGGGATGTTATTCCTTCTTGTCAAGACTTAGCACTTAGCACAGGTTGACCATAAAGCTTATTTAAAGCCAGACAGAGAGAGAGGGTTGCTTGGTGGTGGACGAGGGTTGTGGTTGTTGTTATTGCCACCCCGGCCGGCTAACCAACAACACTTAGCCTGCTGCTGCTATATTATAGCAGCGCTGCCTGCTGCCTTTTTTTTAAACCGAATCAATGCCATGATGACTATGCAAGGGGAAGCCATCACCACCACCTTGTCGGTGTCTTCTTTGCGCATTAATAATGTCGACGAGTCGGATGCTGTCCTGGTCCCCCCCCAGAGCAGGACCCCGACCCCGGGGAGGAAAGCCTGGCAGTACAGGTAGGTTGGATGTGGTTGATGATGATGTTCGGTACAATCAACAAGGGACTAAATTCATGTCGCTCCTATGCCACCAAATTGTGGAACGCCCTACCAACAGTCGTGAAGATATGATGTGAATCCATTGACTCTCAAAGGGCACCTGCACGGCTGCAATTCGAAACTGCATGGCCCCGTAAAATCTGAATCCCCCATCCCCTTTTTCCCTCCTCTATGACATGACATGATTTCCTGTTTTTGGCTATATAGAAGTGTATATTTTACGTCTCTAAATGTTCTGATGAATTGAACATGGTGGACCCTATTGTAAACAAGTGTAATGCTTTATGGTGTCTTCCACAGATACGTTTTTTTGTATTGATTGATTGAAATATTTATTAACAGTTTGCAGAATTACAGTACATTTCAAGCACAAACTCAATACAAAGATTGTTAACTGTGAGTGGACGACCTCACCCAATTAAGCATTACACTTGTTTACAAGAGGGTCCACCTTGTTCAATTCATCAAAACATTTAGAGACGTACAAATAGACACTTCTATATACCAGTAGTCAAAGAACAGAACCGGAATTCATAAAGGAGGTAAAAAGGGAAAAGAAACATATACAGTGAGGGGAAAAAAGGGTGGTCGGTGGGGGGGGATTCAGATTTTACGGGGGCCAGTTTCGAATTGCAGCCGTCCGTAGGTGCCCTTTGAGAGCGGTTTTGGATTCACATGTCTTAATGACTGTTGGTAGGGTGTTCCGCATTTTGGTGGCATAGGAGCGAAAATAATTTAGTCCCTTGTTTTTGCCGAATCTGGGTTGTACATGGTTCGTTGCACTCCCTCTG
The DNA here is from genome assembly GCF_964188405.1 of Protomyctophum parallelum. Taxonomy (NCBI): domain Eukaryota; kingdom Metazoa; phylum Chordata; class Actinopteri; order Myctophiformes; family Myctophidae; genus Protomyctophum; species Protomyctophum parallelum. The sequence goes on along the minus strand of NC_139715.1, from coordinate 15,474,893 downwards.
GTGTTGTGGGTGTGGACTTCGTTAACATTAAGGAAGTATCTAGACAGGTACATGTGTATCTTGGTGATGCTGTACTCTGTTGTCGACCCTAAGCCATTCCAGCCTGTTGAAGTGGGCAGGGGTGAGGTGGGTTCGGGGGGTGAGGCCAAGTAGGAGCCTGACCAGTTTGTTTTGGGAAGTCTGGAGCCTTTTTTAAGGACCTTTGAGGTGCTGTGGTACCAGGATATGCATGCATAGTCAAAGAAACCTTGTACGAGGGCTCCTGTTAACGTCTTCAAGGTGTTTTTGTTGACCAGTGAGGAGATCCTGTAAAGGAATCTTGAGTTGTACTTGAAATGTACTGTAATTCCGCAAACTGTTAATTCAATCAATCAGGTTTGCTGTCTGAAATGGCCTAAGATTTAGACTCGTACACTGTAGATGTATTTTTCTGATTCTGACATTTTCATGTCAGAATCAGATAAATACATCTATGAAGAGTCTAAATATTAGGTTGTCTGAAAGTGAGACTGAATGAATGAATGGAGGTGTTGTTGTGAAGCAACCCCCCCCCCCACACCAATACACACACAGCCTTATGCAGAGAATTGTTTAATACAAGGTACTGTTTTCATTTTCAATCTCAACAGTGCAGCCAGGCTCATACGTTGAAATCATTAACATGTTTGTTTACTTATTATATTTAAGAGCCTGGTGTAATGTAAAAATATATTTAGTTCTTAATTGATTTTTGATGGATTGAAAATGGAGGACCGACCTTGATGTAAACAAGTCTTTAATAGTGCTTTTTCTGGTTTTATCCTCATCGTTGTACCTACCTTGGTCTGTACCCATTCTGCAATCTATTAATACAATTTTCAATCAATCCTGTCGTGGACCGGTAGGACCTGTTGTTTTTTTGTAATATATATTTTTTATCCCACGATTTTGTAACCCATTTTTCACCTGTGTCAATAATCTAATGTGATCCTGGGCTCTACACACCCTCCACCAACCTAGTCCCCATATATGGGGGACAAGGGGAGAGCAACGGATTTGAACTCATGCTTCCTTCATGCCTGAGTGTCCAAGTTGCTCCTTTACACCCGACAGGGGGGAGTTTCCCTGGTTGGACGTAGCGCGTGGAAGGAACACGTTATTCCAACCAGTTCCTTTCCCCTCCATCAGGCGCCCCGGCTGGCCAGGGGGAGGCAGTTTAGTGACCAGGATTACTGCATGTTTTTTGTGAGGGTACCTACCCTAGGGGACACGGGGAGAACATGCAAACTCCACACAGAAAGGCCCTTTCGCCAACCCCGCCTTCGGGTATGCGCACTGATGACGCGTAGGAGGAAACACGCCGCCAGCACCCACAGCGTCCCGAGCGGGAATCGAACCCAGGACCTTCTAGCTGTGAGGCAACAGCACTACCAACTGTGCCACCGTGCCCCCTGTTGGTTGGACCTGTTGGTTTTCTATTAGGGGAGGGGCCCCATTTGAGGCCATTTCCAGACCCAATATTGAGAGCCAGTGTTCTACATCACCAGGTTAACTTCACCCAGCAGTAGAGAAAGGCTCCATGAGCATATAATTCAGTGGTTTTCAACCAGTGGTCCTTGAGGGGGTTCCAGGTTGTCCCCAGCTAAATTGATAACCAGAGTTGATAACCAAATGGACCCTTACTGATCTTTAACTCTTGAGTGTAAAATGAAACCAAATTCTACGCTCAAGAGTTAAATAATTGTTAAACATCTGCATTACTGCCCAAGCGGTGGCGTAACCGTCTGGGCACCCGACTGCAGAGCTACCAACCTGCACACATTTTGTGTACCAACCACACAATTCTAGGTGTCTATACGCCTAGAATTGCGTGGTTGGTACACAAAATGTGTGCAGGTTGGTAGCTCTGCGACTGGTAATCCAGTCGCAGTGTGCCGCGGGTTCGACTCCCGAGCCCGACACGGCCTTTACTGCATGTCTTCCCCCATCTCTCTCCCGTTTCCTGTCAGCCTACTGTCTGTCCCTTCAAAAAAAAACAATAAAAGGCGTAAGCCGCAAAAACATATCTTAAAAAAAACAAAAAACATCTGCATTACTGTACAAGAAGTCTACACAATTAAAGAATGTAGAATATTTGGGCTGCCAAATAGACCAGTCACCCACGTACAAGAAGAAGAACCAGGTAGCTCCCCCTTCACGCAACCCTATCAGGGTTTTGAATGACGCTTCCAGAACACTATGGGGTTGTGGCCGTTGCTCGCTGCCTGCTTTCTACTAACGCATTGAGTAATACACAGGCTGACAGGCAGCACAGAACATGCAGGTAGAGCACGCCACTCGATGGTTATATATATTATAATACATTAGGCTACATAAACGCTGCTGCTGCCTACCACAAGGCATTTTATTTACATCATGGTTTTACATTCACCATCGCTGATGAGCGGCGCTTTGTAGGCGAGGAGGGAGGCTTGTTCGTTGTAGGAACTCCATTATATCATATATGGCTCTGCATCAATGTAATAATTTATAAACATATACGTTGTGAGCCATGATGTCATAAGTTTTGCGGATTCACCGTTTTGCCTGTTTACATGGAGAAGGGAGAAAACGGTGTTCTCAAAGATTTCCACTCTGGAAGGTGTTTTCACTTTGCTGTGTTTTCACCTCCTGAAAACACCGTTCTCGTCTAAAGGGACACCAGCAAACGATTCTTTATTTTGTTCTCTATGAACACCGTTCTCGTGTAAAGACCACCTAAATGTCATCAACATAATTTCCAGTGAAATGAGCACTGGACTACAACTGTGTAGAGTGACATAGTACCTCTGTCTCATTCGTACACATGTGACATGTACATAGGTTTGTCTGTTTAGGGTTGTCCGTTTGAAAGTATATTAATTTGGTGAAATGCTACACTTGCATATCTGGTAGAAAAGGAAAAAAAGCTGTATTCCGATTGGCAAGATAATTACGTTAGTCACATTTTTGAGGGACGCTAGCCCCTCCTATATACAGCTTTTGTTCCCACACGTCTCAATATTTGCCATTGACAATGAAAGGAGAAATTAGGTAGTTCAGATGTCCGCCAAATCTGATGTAAATTTGTGGCAACACAAACATTAAATGCCATTGAATGACAATCATATGTAGACGAGCAAATCAGCAAACCAATCACATAAATTCAGTTGCACACACTGGTGTCGCTGATTTTTATTTTTCTGTCTTTACTCTAGTGACCACATGGAGAATATTGACGGCTACTTAATGAAATACACCAACCTTGTCACAGGGTGGCAGTATAGGTGAGTAACAACAACCACACCTGTGTAGTAGGTACTGTAGATATCAGCTAGTATACCAGTAACTTAGATGGCATTTTATGTAGACTAGACAATGACATAGCACTCTATAGTGTATACACATAGTTTCATTATATTCCACTGTTAAGTTCTTAGCTTACGTCTGATTCATGATTCATATTGTTTTGTATTTGATGTATTGTTCTAGCTTACAAATTGCTCTGGATTAAGAGTGTCTGCTAAATGCCTGAATTGTAAAATTGCACCAGTACCACTGATGACTGGAAATATGCAGGTTCCTATTCCCAACACTACACCAGCTGAACTAATCAGGGTTTTTGAATCCATCCTGAGAAGTTAAGGATTGCATTGTTGTGAAGCAGTTAAATTTGCATGTCAACAACCTGTCTTAAGTATATATTCTGTTTATACATACAGTCAAAATATATTCTGCAATAGTGCATATTAAGCAATGTCGTGACTCGTCTCAGAAAAGCAAAAAAGGAGCCTGATTCCTTCACATATTTCCTCCAAATCTGGCATGATGGCATCTGGCATGCTCTTGCTGCTAGTATGTGTTTTTCAGTCTCCCCTTCCACTCTCGGACCTCCTGCACAGGTTCTTTGTCCTGAACAATGAGGCGGGTCTGTTGGAGTACTTTGTGAACGAGCAGTCGCGCCCCCAGAAGCCCCGCGGGACGCTGCCCTTGGCAGGGGCCGTCATCTCCCCCAGTGACGAGGACTCTCATACCTTCACGGTCAACGCCATCAGCGGGGAGCAGTACAAGCTAAGGGGTTGGTTGCTGTTCTTCAAATTCACACACTACACAGTCACACACCTGAAAATAACCCTTCCTCATGTCTAATTTTAGGGATGCTCCGATCAGGGTTTTTGGGCCCGATCACCGATTGATTTTTATCATGATCGGCCGATACCGATTGTGCAAGGGAACATTTCAATATTTCTAATTATTATATGTCAAAACCCACGTCAAAACTGTTCCTGTCTGTGTGGTGAGGAAGGGGAGAATGTTTAGGCCACAAAGTGACAATAATATTATATGGTTTCTCTAGATAGGGTAAATTCATTGCCGATCACAGATTGGGTAAATTGCCGATCACAGATCGAGTCATTTGGAGTAAATTTCGGCCGATCACCGATTGATCGGAGCGTCTATCTAATTTCTTCACCCATGGTTTCAGTTGCTTACCTTAGGTCTTGTTTGGCAAAAATAACAAATACACTGAACTTATGCAGTGCTGATTTACACACGTTCTTAAGTTACTTATAGTTTTGGCTTGCTGGCGTTGCTGTCTGTAACGTGATGCGAAGGACTGCTGTGCAGATATTGTTAACGGTTGCATCAGTTTTGACAATGTTGTTTGTGTTCGGCTGATCAGATTTCGTGTTGCCACTGCCAGTAGTAAATCTGTATGAGAAATCTCCATTTCAGGGTTCTTGAAAATATCTTCCTAAGATAGACAAATGGCAAAGTTGTCTTTGCCTACTGGCAGAGACAGGGGGAATTTGTATATTCTTATTAGTTACTTTTTCCTGGTTAACATTGCATCAAACATGAAACCTGATCTATACTTTTCTATCACACACCGAAAATAGCATATCACTAGCTCATGTGAGTAGTGTACTGACCCTTGACCATTGACAGCAGCTGTTTCTTGACTTGCTTAAGTCTGGCACATAGAGATGATCCGTTTGTGTCGATCCGTTTTAGAAATGACACACACACACACACACCGTAAATGAAGCTGGTGGTGTTTTTGTTGCTGGTCAGCTCTTTTTCTTAACCTCGAGCGCCCTGGTATCATCGTCCATCAGGACATATTGATCTTGATGTTTTCCATTATCTCCAGCCAGGGAAGGAGATAGTGCACATAATCAATGCTGAGCAGGATCCGCTTGGCAGAACTTTAATGAGATTTTGTTGGGCTTTGTGCGTTGTGTGTTTGTGTGTGTGCGCGCATGTGTGTGTGCGCGCGTGTGTGTGTGTGCGTGCGTTAGCTACCGATGCCAAGGAGAGGCAGCACTGGGTGAGCAGACTACAGATCTGCACACAGCACCACACAGAGGCCATGGGCAAGGTAAGACCACATGCTCCATTCTAGTCTAGATGTTCATATCGGTACATATTTACTTGGCACGCAAACTCTGTGATCGGCTGGGTATGTACAGTATGTATGTCGGTGTCCTCTCTCAGCCAATAAGGGGCCACCATTCTTGGTGACGTAACTAAGGTACGCTTCGAGGTTGGTATAAGGTCAATAACGGGTCTATAGGATTTTGTATTAGACATTAGTTAGTAGCACTCAAAGTAGAGAGGATTTACAGAGGATTTAGACCAGCAGTTGTACCAGGCAATAGACATTACCGGACACTGTACTTCAAAGTAGCTACTTTGTAGGGACTCAGAGCAGCAGTCGTACCCAGACAGCAGAGAGATCTAGGACTTGAGAGCTCTAGTCGTACCCAGACAGACAGCAGAGAGCTCTAGGACTCGGAACAGCAGTCGTACCCAGACAGACAGCAGAGAGCTCTATAGGGACGATGAAGCGGCGATGCCAGTGGTGAGCGCACCTCATGGCGCACTCTGCTTGTGCACAAGTAGGCCATACATGGCCTACTTGTGTGCAAGGCGCAAGTTAGCAGCTCGACAGAGTGCATTTCTAGTTCATGGATGCAACTCTCTCTCTTGCTGTATCACTTACTCTCTGTCTCTTTCTGTCACATCTTCTCTTTCTAACCATAATTATAGTCACATGGTGAAATGGATGGCTTCTGATTCAGTAGCTGTCTTGTGGTGTTTTATATAAGTGTCACACCATAACAGAATGGAGAAGGTGTTGTTTGGCAACGCGTGAATCTATTTTAGACATGGTAATGCCCTGGCTGCCTCTGATTGGCCTACCGACACTGCCCGTCTTGACTGTCCTCCGAGACACGAGGTTACTCTGTGGTGGGACATAATACGTACAAGAGAATGATAGCTTGGCAGCTAGAAGAGGCAAACTAATATTGTTTGCTTTGATTGAATAATTGATTGAACACGTATGTTTTACTATGATTTGATTTGGGTGTGTTCTAAATAAAGTGTTAGTGTTGGTGTTGATTATCGTGTATTAATCTAATTATTGTAAACTAATACTATTATACTTACTTGCTTACGGAATCCTCTTGATAAGGTCTTGTCTGCTGTCTGTCTACTGCCCAGTGCTGCACTTGGCCCCAGGTCCAATACTATTATACTAGTAAAAAGGATAGGATAGGCCCAGGCCGTAGCGTAACGGTCTGGGCACCGGACTGGTAATCCAGTCGCAGTGTGCCGCGGGTTCGACTCCCGGACCCGACACGGCCTTTACTGCATGTCATCCCCCCATCTCTCTCCCGTTTCCTGTCAGCCTACTGTCTGTCCCTTCAAAAATCAATAAAAGGCGTAAGCCGCAAAAAAAATATCTTAAAAAAAAAAAAAAAAGAAAAAAAGGATAGGATAGGGTTTGCCTCTTCTACAAAAATAAAAGTTACAAGTTACAGTTCTCTTGTATCATACCATACTTGTATTATTTCCCACCACGGAGTAACCTCGCATCACGGGCTACACGCTTCCTTCCACACAGGAAGCGGAGGCTGCTGCTGACCTGAGTCAGCAATTCGTGTCAACTTTATCATTGAAATGTTGATTTTAATGAAAGCCTCTGCCTTTCCCAATGGAAAGTTATTACTATTGTTAGAAATAGCTCAGTTTGTAACAAAGAGTAAGCCCACACAAACGAGGAACGTTTACATTTGTTTTATTAACTCTTAACATAGGCAACTGTAATGGCAAACAAACTCAATAGTAACAATGGTAGTCAGTTGAATCAGTGGTGTATGGAGTGTAACATGTTGTGTGGTTGTGCAAATCATTGTCTAACCAACTCTAAACAAAAAGGTTGAAGAGGTGCTGAGGTGCTCCCAGGGAGCTGTATGGTGAGAGAGAGACTTATTTTTGCACGAGCAAAACGTGAGCCCAGGCAGCACTTCTGACCAATTCCCGGCCGTTCCTTTGATGTCTTCCGGGGCTTTGAGCAGCTGGTGGGCAGTGCCATCAAGGTGCCGGTTTTCCGGACGTGTAGTTTTAGCTCTTTTATTTACCCAGGGTAGTAGCTGAGCACAAGTGCTCATTTTCAGCAACTCCCTGCACATAGAAACACACAGACAGACACACATTAAAACCTGGGAGCTGACCAGTACAACCTCAGTCTTATACTGTTGGCTACTAAGCAGCTCCACTGGAGCAGTTGGGGGTTCAGTGCCTTGCTCAAGGGCACTTCAGCGGTTCTTTGACTAGTGTGAGTTTTAGAAGCAACTGAAGGACAGATGGAGGAATGTACAGCACTGAAAACAACTAAACATGCACGATTGCACATACAATTTTCCCATAGATGACATCTCCATAGTCCAGCACAGAAAGAAAGACTGCTTCAATAGCCCTTTTCCAACATGCAGTCATTGGAATATGTGCGTATTATTGGAAATGCACTGCAGATGCAGGATGCAAATGCAGGGATTCCCAAGATGTCCCTGAAACACAGTGGGTTCTCGCACAATGGATAACAATTGAAATGGACCAATTAACACAGAGGATTTTACTCTGTCTAATTAACACTTATACCGCCATTGCCGAAGTCCTTTGTCAATTGAAGCCTAATTTTGATACTAACGCTTACCGCCATTGCCGAAGACCTTTTGTCAATTGCGCTTTTATAGTGCATTCGATCGTCCGAGCCATAATGCTACTTACGTTAGCCGGTTAGCTAGCAATGTTGTTGGCACAGCACTGGACCGTTCATCTTAGATCGTCGTCACCATAATAATCCATTCTATCCGTTTCTTTCAATCGCCTGTATCTCCTATTCCTTGTCCCAGATGGAATTTTGGTCAAAACAGCGTTTCTTCATCGGGTTTTTGTTTGAGATACGGTGACATGGCACTCATTTTTTATTTTGTATAGTGTAGTGCTTTTATACACTATGCAAACAAAATCTGGCTCAGATATGAGCTGGGTTGGGACGAGTTAAATTCTATTAATCTTTGATAACTAAATAGTTTTCTCTCTACTCTGTGCAGTGCAATCCCCCAACCAAGTCGCGCAGCTACTCCATGACATCCCAGGGCAGCGGCAGCTCGCCCATGTCCCAGCGTCGGCCCAGCCAGCACACGGCTTCCTTCTTCAACTTGTCACAGATCCACAAAGGTTCGTCGTTGTACTCCAGCAAGAGATCCCTGCTTCCAGACCACCTGCAGGAAGCTAAAGAGGTACAGTACTTTGTCTTCGACATCCTGACAGTTTTCTGAAAAAGCTATGTTTCTGTCAGTTGTTTAAAAAAAATAGCAGACCTACAAGCTCGTAGCGCGCCACTCGGTGGCGTGCTATGAGCTTGTAGATCTGCTATTTTTCAATAGCTAAAGCATAACATAATGCAAACACCAAAAGGGGTTCCCGCCCAAAATGGGTTAAAGCATTATGTTATACTTTAGCTATTGAAAACTAGCAGATCTACACGCTCATAGTACGGCACAGAGTGCTGCACTATGAGCTTGTAAATCTGCTATTTTTGAAATGTCGTGAATTGTGGCGCAAATCTTTGAATATATATATATATATATATATTAGTGCTGTCAGGCGATTAAAATTTGTAATCGCGATTAATCGCATGATTTGTGTAGTTAATCGCGCGATTAATCGCAAAACCTTTTTTGCTCTAAATTCAATGATGAACTGAAAGAAAACGCTGTATTGTAGAGATGCTCCGATCAGGTTTGACAACATTAATGTTACTTTTTTTATTTACCTTTTTTCCACATGACGTATGAAAAGACAAGTGCAATGTGCATTATTTTATGGCTTGCCCATTTTCTCTCTTTTGAATAATTCTGTGAAATTAGCACATTCAACACAAACAACTGTTTCCATAAAACAAACTAACATAGGCTACTTCTCTATAAGCAGAATCATGAATAGGCCTATTTAATTTATACAAAAGAAGAAGAGAGAGAACAATGTGTTTGTGGCTCAAACTTTGTCTAACATTGTTTTAGAGCAGTGGTTCTCAAACATTTTCATGCCAAGAGCAAAGGACCCCCAATATTTTTTCAATCTACAAAAATAATCCCAAAATCGCTTATAAATTAAATTAAATTAAATTAAATTACTTACTGTGGCTATAACGAGGCACAGCTGTTTACAATGCGATGCAAAATTAACAGCAGGAACCAGTATTCCTCAACATCCCGCCTGCCAATCGCTGTGATTTCTTTTTTTTGCGTTAATGCGATAAAAACATTTGTGCCGTTAATAAGGTTAACTAGAAAAAGTGCCCTTCTGGGCACAGGTCTCCACCAGGATGAGCAGATGTGAAAAATTCCAGGCAAAGGTTTTTCCTTGGCCTCTAGGGAGTTGGCATACAAAGTTATCCACAGATCCGTGCAGTTAGAGGTAAAAACACTTTTCGGCCAGTTATAGCGCCACCTTGAGGCTGAGTTGAAATTGTTCATGTGGCATTTCGTCCTCTGCCTAGTGGGAATGTGGGTGCACAATTTCACTGAAATCACGCGATGTGTTCATGATTTGCAGCATTTTGTTTGAAACTGAGCACTCCTGTGAACTTTGGAAGCCAATCTTAACCAATCAGGATGGATTGGTCTGAAAGACCGGTTGCGTTGAATAGCTCTAGAGAGACTGTGTACCAATTTGCGCGATGTTTGGACAAAATCTGTAGGTGTACTGTGCAAAAACTTGTTTTGCACAAAGCGGCCTCCTGGTGGCGCTATAACAGGCCGTTCTGGAAAGTTTGGGGCAGAGTTTCATCGTTGGCATCCAGGGAGTGTGTGTGCAAAATTTGGCATCGACCGGGTTAACGGTGGCCGAGATTAGCTGCTCACGGACACACACACGGACGGACGGACACACGGACACACGGACGGACGGAGTGCAAAACATACTCTCCCCCCATGCCTTCGGCCTGGTGGAGACAATAATGCGTTAACTTTGACAGCATTATATATTCTTTCAGAGCAAACGTTTTTAAGTCAATTCTTTGCTTCTGATGGGGTTCCTACTAGAACAACATATTTTCAGATGGGGTCGGTGGCCAAATACATCTAATTCTGGGGCTCCTTGACATGAAAATGAAATAGTTTGAGCACCACTGACTAAAACTGTAAGGATTTACAAGACTTTTTGTAGAATCTAGCCTAAATGGGTTATACAGAGTGCCTGCACGTTTGCGTCCGATGAATATCACGTTATACTTTAATCGCCATAACCACTTTGAGCATGTACAGGCAAACCTGTACTTGAGGTCACGTGATGATCACACGCTGCAGCTTGTAGCTCGAACCGAGTAAACGCGGTCACTCTGATTAGTTGATTAGACGCTAATCAGCTGTCAGTCAAAGCACTTTTGCCCTGTGAATGTAACTCAGCAATGTTTGTACACAGGAAACCTGCCTATTGACATGAAATAGTAGGTTTAGGTTAAACACCAATGATGCTAATCGAGGTTGAGCCTTTCCAGTGACTCAACATCTAGCACTCTGACTGACCTGAATGGAACCAAACCTTATTTAGTATCATTGGTAAGGCCTGTTTTTACCCTACTAAGTTCTACACAGCTTACAAGTTGATGATGGCGTCCATGTTGTCACTTTGCATTGAAAAAGCAGGGTGACAACAGGGTGGCATTTCATTAACTTAATGGTCTGCAGTATGTGTGTGTTACAGACCAAAGCAAGGAGCTGTTTTAGAATCATGTTAAGAAAATAACCTTATTTTCTGCATACGTGACAAACCCTATGGAAAAAAAAGCTTTGGAAATCTACTGGGGGAACTTGTTGCTAACTGCAAACCCTTAACCGTAGCACACTTTTAACACGGTTGCATGATTTCCGGGGCCCCAACTATGGAAATGTTGCTGATCTGGCATGTCATTTCACGCTATCATGCATACATTCCATACAACTGATGACGGGTAAACGGCACATTTGCTTTACACGTTAGCATTTTAGAAATACACAGAAGACATGTGGTATTTTTCCCCAATGCTATATAGATGATTTCCTCACATCAGAATAATGGGATGTAGGTTCAAAATTGGCAAAGTTACCCTTTAGTCATCACTGTGTGTCCATGTCAGAAAAATAAAGCGCCTTTTTTGTCCATTGCTATATATATATATATATCTTTTTTCTTTTTGGAAAAAAACGAATCGATGCCCCCAAAAAAATAACGACAAACTGTTTTTTTTAATGAACATGGACCTCTGTGTCCTGTTGCACAAGTTACTTTAGTTTGGGGCACCTGCTGGCCTAGTGGTCCAGGTGCATGCCACATATAGGCTCTGGCCTTAGCACTTACCCCACCCCCTTAGATAGCATTTCGGTAGACTTAGATAGCATTTGATAGACTTATAGCATGTTATGTAGACAGCACTATAATTGCATTGTATATAGTCATAGCACGCCATAGTACATATGTATAGAATAGTAGTATAGATATATAGTTTATATGTATAGTCTCATAATATAGATATTCCACTGTTACTTTCTTAGCTTACGCATGTTTCATGATAAATGCTTTTATGTGATGTATTCCCATGCTTTTTTGTTCCTGCTTAATGTAAGTCGCTCTGGATTAAGAGCGTCTGCTAAATGCCTAAATTGTAAATTGTAAATTGGCCTGACAGCGTGTCGCGTGTTTGAGTCCCGTTCATGACGACCTTTGCTGCGCGTCTCTCCCCTTCTCTCTGTCCCTCTTTCCTGTCCGTCTTCACTGTAACTATCAATAAAGGCACAAAAGCCTTAATAAAATAAAATTAAGTTTAGTTCCAAATCTGTATTTCCCTATAAAAACACTGCTAAACCAATTATTATTATTTGTTTGCATATTGTGTCCAATATTTGATTAATTTCTTCTATTATGTATATTTGTATGTGCCTTTTATTTCATTGTTAATAGTACAAGATACCGGGATTGTGGCTCTTTCAGAGCGGGAACTCTGGGGGGAGGGAAGCGTAAAAAAAAAAAGTTCAAAACATTTTGTATGCTATTCATAAGTGACTTGAAAGATTAATAAAGAAACTTTGATAAAAATAAAAATAAACACTGCTAAACCATAATAGATGCACTTTACACCTTTTGTACATTAATTGACCCTGATCCAATCTGCACTAGTCATCGCTCTGGTATCTGATAGATCCAAACGAGAAGGAGAAGCCCTATCTGGATGGGTTATTGCAATAAAAGGCTGCACAGTTTACATGGCCAGCGGATCAAATCACATAGCATGACAACGGGGTGAGAGACAGAGAAACATGAACATAGCGATAGTTTAAGAGTCACTTATCTTTCGGTTCCCACAACAAAACATGGCATATTTTGGTGATTATTCATGATTAATTCATTTTTAAGCGGTGATTAATCTGATTGCAAAAAAATTTGCAATCGTTTGACAGCCCTAATTCATATATGATGTCCGTCCTAATAAACGGATAGAGTAAAGTAAAGTGTTTGCCCCCATCCATCCAGATGATGAGCCAGGCGCAGGGCCAACACAGAGAGCTGATACAGGGCATCGAGAGCCTGCCACCGGCTCCAGGCTTCTCCCCACTGGACCAGGACCTGCTGATGCTGAAGGCCACGTCCATGGCCACCATGAACTGTCTGAACGACTGTCTCCACATCCTTCACCTGCAGCAGGTCTCCAGGCAAAGAGGCGCCATGATGTCAGGTGAGGAGGTTTCATGCCAATGCCTGATGAAGGTCTTTCACAATTGTGCAAAATGTGGCGCAAATCTTTGAATAATGAATATATATTCTTTCAGAGCGAACATTTTTAACTCAAATCTTTTGCTTCTGGGTGGAGTCCCTGTAACAACATATTTTCAGATGGGGGGCGGCGGCGGCCAATTGCATATACTTTCTGGGGTCCTTGACATGAAATAGTTTGAGAGCGACTGACATAGAAACATAGGTTTTTCTGAAAAACTGATTTAGAAAACAATTGTAGAATCTGGTCTCAGTCCTAAATGGGTTAAAGGAGGACCATGATGCAACGCTATGGGACTGTATGTCCCCTCGCTGGGTCCACAATCACTAGTTTCTATGCAGAAATGACCTACGAACAGGGACCTTGTAAATAAGGCCTATGTACAAGGGCTGCTGGGCTGTGCTCCATCTACATATGCAGTCTGTGTTCGCTGCCTGGACGGTGGAATTATTCTGCATTATGGATGAGAACCTGCACCCTATTCTTACCGCCCGTCTCCAAGGTAATTAGATCTCAGATGGGCAGACCTGTCCGCCAACCGCATGCTAGTGGGACAGGGTGCAGTCGGTGTACTTGGGACAGAGTGACCAAACTGGACCCATTTAAATACCCAATCTGAAATGTTTCACTGGGTCAATGAATCCCTCAAACGCCTCTCGATATGGAGAATAAATAGTGCAACAAAAGGCCAGCTGAGCTTCCACGCAGTTTGACGTGGAAGCTCCATTTACCCGGAATGCATATTTAATTAGGCCAGACAACGGGACAGCGCATGGTGACGGCCAATCAGATCAAGTTGTCAAGTGACGTGTGAGGCTAATTAGAATTAGATCTGCCCACTCCCAAACATGCTTAAAAATGGCCGTGCGCCATGGAGCGGGCTTATCCAATCAGAGGGTGAGGATGCTTCCTGTCGGCACAGGCCAGGTATCGTGATACTCCCTTTTATTGTGGGGGGAGGGCTCGGGTTACACCGATGGGTCTCGTGCAGTTGTCTTGGGGATAGCCACCTGTCCAGCCAGACAGCAGGCCGAGCAGTGACGGGGTGACGTGCAACCAATGGTGCGCTGTGTGTAGTGTGTGCACGGTGGTAGTTGTGGTTGTGTGTGTGCGTGCGTGCGCGTGCATGTGTGGTGCAGCTGCCAGGGGCTGCAGTGTGGTAGTGCTGCTGGGGGGGTCTGTACCATGAGCACTTCTTCTGAACACTCGGCCGTATTGCCTTTGTCGTCTGCGACAGGTCCCACCATCGAGTGGCTGGAGCCGAAGATCCCCGACATCCTGAACAACGGCGAACAACTGAGCTACGCCACAGGAGAGGACGCGCTGGAGGGCAGCCGCCTGGAGCTCAGCAGTCCCGACTCCTGCAGTTTCTCTGGGGTAAGTAAAGCCCGGCCTAACCACACCAAAGGGTCAAGACGGTTTTAGCGTTGTCCCTGCGGTGTGATATGTCTTGTTGCCCGTTGACCCTAGTGATTCAACGCATGGAATTCAAATGGCCCAAACCACACCAAAGGGTTGAGAAGGTTTTTGAGTTCAATCCTTGGTAAATGGTGCATTTATATAGCGCCTTTATCCAAGGCGCTTTACAGAGATTGTGCATTACATTCACCCATTCACACACACATTCATACACAGATGGCAGCGGAAACCATGCAAGGCACCAACTAGCACATGGGGAGCAATTAGGGGTTCAGTGTCTTGGTCAAGGACACTTCGACAGTAACTCTGGGGGATCCCGGGTTCGAACTGGCAACCTTACGGTTACCATCCAGGCATTCTACCCCTGAGCCACCGCCTGCTCATAGCGTGGTGAATACATACATGGGCAACTGGCGTCATCGGAAATGTTCAAATGTTAATAACTCGCGATCTAAATCATCCCGTCCAATTCTAAGAAAAGATCATGTCTTAGACGGCCCACCGCGGTCCAGTCGCTAGTCGCAATAGAATGAATCATACCTCCCGTTGTTGTCGATCGGCTCTAGAGTGTTTTGGCTACTCTAGAGCCATCCGGGATAACATCCCGTCCGTCGGTGAAAGTGCTCTATATGGAGAGTTGGAGACTATTCTGGCGTTCAGATTCTGTATTCACTGTAGTTTCGATTCACTATGTGATGTCGTCGTTCTTCCTCCTATATACAGCTTTAATGTTTGTTTTCCAACGATGCTGGTTTAAGAAAACGCCATAGACAAAAGAGGGTATGCGCATACATGAAGTGTGAATGGCAGATCGTGTGGCAAAGTGAATTTAATTTAGTTTAAAGACATTGAATGCAATCAGATAGGACTTTTCTGTTTGGATGTATGTCAAGTCCAGAAAGTAGTTTTTTGCCACTCAGTAGGCATAACTTCATACCCTCCATAAAGAGAAATGTAATGTTTGTGTTGAGGACTAAAACAAACATTAGCACCCATTGCTTATACAAACATTATGTTGTAATTGATGTTGTAAGATGATAAGTGCGCCCCTCACTTCACACGGGTGTGATTTATTTTCTTTTTTGAGGGGCACTAGGCTAGCCCCTCCTAAAAGTTTTTATTTAAAGACTATTACGCCACAGACAAAGCCAACTGGAGTTGTGACACATCATGACAATAAACACAAAGTGTTGTATCCTGCCATGTTTTTCTTCTTACAAATTATTTGATCGGCCCAAAACATTGTGTTTACTGTCATTTGTCGTCACAACTCAAATTGGCTTTGTCCGTGGTGTCCATGAGGAAAATGAATGGGGAATTCACTTCTGGTCCTCTGGAAGCTCTATAGACATGTTGCATCATGAGGATGTACGATGATAAGAGCGCCCCTCACTTCACACGGGTGTGATTATTTTTAATGTTTTATTCCACATCTTTACCTAAAGCCTGTCTCACTGATTCCATGGTTGCCTCCCTTCACCCTGCGTTACCAGGCAGGTTCGTGCACACATAGACATCAAAGGGGGCTTCAGCCCCTGCCCTTTTACCCGTCTGTAAAACAACTGCCCTCTCCTCCGGACCATGAATGCAGTATTTACTGTGGTGAAAGAAATGCAAATGCCCTCCCTCTCCTTTCCATGCCATACCCGAGTATTGCTTTTTTCTGAAAAAAAAGGGCCCTCTTACGGAATTTCAACTCTCTAACACTCTCTGCACGTCCCTGTTTACCAGGAGCAGGAAAGGGAGGAGATCGACGTGGAGGATGAGGTGGAGGACACCGTGGTGGAGACGGAGGAGGAGCTGGGAGCGGTGGAGGAGGAGCGGAGCGTCATCCTACACCTGCTGTCTCAGCTCAAGCTGGGCATGGACCTCACGCGGGTAGGTTGAGTTCCACATCGTTTGCTGTCCAACTCCATTTTAGATTTTTGTTTCTTCTCCATAAATCAGTGCTATTGAACACCCTTTACGTCTTGTTTGTGTTGTTTCGAAAATATTGAACCAATGGAAAGTAGTAAAAAAAAAAACGCATTGGACAAAACCTCTTAACTCCATTGGACCCTCACACTGTCTACTAAAGCAACTAACTCCACTACCTCTCCCCCTCTCATGCAAGTCATTGACAATATATAAAGTCACATTGCGAGAGTCAACAGTCTGGTAACGCGAGACTAAGTCAAGTGTAGTGTACTGTAGACCAGCAAGAGAGAGAGTGTTTACATGTAACCTGACTCCGCCTGATTGCGGCAGTATTGAGTTCACAAGTTCCCTCCTGCCTGCATCTGGGCTCTCTCAAGCAGAAACGATGAACGGGAAGCAGCGGGACAACAATCTGATATCTCCATAATCATTGTGAGTTGTAGTCCTGTTAGGTTGTGTATATTACATTTGCGCTGTGGCACGGCTTCAATACGTCGCCAGTCTCTCGCTGATCCCGCCTCTAGCGGCCGCATATCGCTCCGGTCTGATTTTGGATTGGAGTGCACCGTCTCTGCCCGAGAGAGACCAGACTCTCCCTTCTGGCAGAATTAAAATGTTGTCCAGCAGGGGGAGTGGTTACCACCAGGCTAGTTTACATGTGGCACTCGTTCTAAATCTCTGTCTACCGAGCAATCTTCGTTCCTACTCTCACCTATGGTCATGAAGTGTGGGTCATGACCGAAAGAATAAGGTTGCGAATACAAGCGGCCGAAATGAGTTTTCATCGACGGGTGGCTGAGAAGTTCAGTCACACGAGAGAGACTCTGAGTAGAACCGCTGCTCCTTCGCCTGGAAAGGAGCCAGCTTAGGTGGTTCGGGCTGGTTAGGATGCCTCTCGGGCGTCTCCCTAGGGAGGTCCTCGATGCACGTCCCACTGGGAGGAGACCCCGGGGCAGACCAAGGAGCAGTTGGAGGAAACACATCGACTCACTGGCCTTGGAACGTCTCGTGATCCCCAGGGAGGAAGTCACTAATGTTTCTCTGGAGAGGGAAGTCTGGAGCACTCTGGTGGAGCTGTTGCTCCCGCAACCCGATTACGGATAAGCGGTTGAAGATGGATGGATGGATTCTAAATCAACATTTGAGTACATGTTGATGGAGCTCCTCGTCAGGCTAGGCTAGTTTAGCTGATCGGTTGCCTCCTCGTGCTTGCTGTGTTGAGTCACAAATCTGACCAAATTGACCAAAGAATTAAACAAACAAAAAACACCTGTAGTAATATAAATATTCCATTGCACTTTTATTTTTTCTCTCTTTTTGGGGCGGCTCCTCTAGTCTGTGTACCACCAGAGGAGGGCTCAAGTACCACCAGTGGTACTAGTACCAGTGGTTGGGAACCCTTGATCTAAATTGCGCCCAGGGCTGCATGATAAACGCCACCATTCGTACTGACTTTTATTTAACAGACACGGACACACACACACACACACACACACACACACACACATACACACACTAAGCTGGGAGGTGAGGCTGAAGTCTCTGTGTAGAGACATTCTATCCCGCAGTGTCAGCTTTGTGCATGTTCTTGGATATCCCGCTCTTGGGTTTCCATCTGATTTATCCAAGGTTGCTTTGGGAAATCACTGGCTTCATCTTCAGATGGAAACAAAAGTGGACATCGAGACCCTTTGGGGTCATCATGTGCGAGTGTGTTACGTTTCGTGTGATTTAAATTAATTCTCTGTCGCCAGCTGCTCTTATTTACCATTGGCTGAGCGAGTGATTGTGTTTGTTGCGCTGCGTTGTTGATTTTGTCGACAAAAACTGTGACGAAAAATGTTCGTCGACTACCTTTTTGTCACTGACAAACTAAATGGAAACTACATGAAAACTGATGATGATGACTAAAACTAAGGCTAAATATATTGACACTTTCATCAACAAATAAAAACTAGATTAAAATGTTAGGAAGGGAGTAAGGGACTAGTGGACAAGAGATCCCCAGTATAAGTCTTTGACACTTGGTTGCGTGCTGGAAATAGCCGATCCACAAGCTCACAACGCGTGGCGCTGCGACGCGATTTTCAGCCACTGTAAGAGTAAGATCTGTCATTACGACGGCATCAAGGCCAAGGAAGTGAAGGTCGCAGCGAGGGCAGTATTTATATCAATGATGTAGGGCTTTCACTTCTAGTGATTTTTACTAGTTGACTAGTTTACTAGTCGACTAGTTGTTAGGCCTACCTATTATGTAAAAAAGAAGAAGAAAAGAATAATAATAGTTGCACATTTAAAAACTGTGTACATTGGTACATAACTATAATCTAGCTGATCTTGAGGCCTACAAAAACGAGAAAAAACTAACGTTTTTGTTTTTTTCTTATCAACTAGTACCAACAAGGTTGCTTAAAGACCTAGCCCCTCCTATACAGGTTTAATGTTTGTTTTTCCTCGTTTGTTTTGTCTGATAATTACGTCATAAAAGATGTATATATATACAGTAGCGATGTGTGTGATTTTATATAATACGTTTTTAAAAATGTTCCATAAATACCACTACCTATTTGTCATCAGATGAAATGTATAAGGCTTAAGTGGTTTGCTATGTTTCCATTATGTGTGCTACGTCAGAGGTTGACTTTTATTGATCGCCACGACCACCGCTCCTCTTCCAGGTGGTCCTGCCTACATTCATCTTGGAGAAGCGCTCTCTGCTAGAGATGTACGCTGACTTCATGTCCCACCCGGACATTTTCCTGGCCATCACCGACGGCACCAGCCCGGAGGACCGCATGGTGCGCTTCGTGGAGTACTACCTCACCTCCTTCCACGAGGGGCGCAAGGGCTCCATCGCCAAGAAGCCCTACAACCCCATCCTCGGAGAGACGTTCCGTTGCTCGTGGAAGGTCCCTCGGAGGCCCGACCCGGGGCCCGGGGGGGGCAAAGAGCTCCCTCCTCTGGAGGACCAGGACTGTTATTTGCGCTACGTCGCCGAGCAGGTGTCCCACCACCCCCCGGTGTCTGGATTCTACGCCGAATGCCCGGAGCGGCGAATATGCGTGAACACCCACGTGTGGACCAAGAGCAAGTTCATGGGAATGTCCATCGGAGTCACCATGCATGGAGAAGGTGAGCCCACGTAGAGCCATAGAGTAAGACAGAGTTACGAAAACTCTGTTCACTTCATGGGGCTTCAGTCCAATGGCTACATAGACTTCTATTATATTATAGAATGGGGACAACAATATAGGGACAAGTCCTGGACCGGAAGTAGGCAAAAATGCATTGGACCCAGGCAACAGCAACAAATCAGGCAAGAAATCGTACAACATTACAGCGACTTTAGTTGTTACTGTAAAATACTTTAAAACAGTTGGCATGTTGCACACATGCCTAAAATTGCTCTTCTTTGTGCCGCCCTCGTTGAAAACAATGTATTTCAAACTCCAGCTTGTCTAGCTGCATGAACAGCGCTCGAGAGCTCGGTTTCTGCCCGCTCAATGTCGTAACTCTTCTATTAGATGGCTCTGAGCCCATGTAGTGCCACAGTGAAGCTGACAGAAGGGGGTCCCCGGGTGTGTGTCATATTGGGACCTATGTGCTACTAATTGTCTTGCCTCGTGCACATCTAAAGCTATCTTCTCACTCAAAGGCTCCGACCCCAGTTGACTATTCTCTCAAAACTTGTTTGGCCGACAATCACTCCTGGAGCTCTCTTACAGCTAAACTCTTATAAATCTGAGATTCTCCTTTTTGGTCCCCCTCATTTCAAGAACTCTTATTCTAGAAGGTCTCGGCTCCATTGGCAACCAATGTGATTATTCCTGTTGCTAGAAAGTAGAAACCTGGGGGTCCAATTTGTCTCTGATCTTTTGTTTTGAGACCCAGGTAATTCTTATGATAAAATTGCGTCTTGCTACAGAAAATGGTGAAAGTGTTACTTAACAATACTCTTGTGTATTCTCTGTAATTCCCTGTACTCTGGTTCCCTGTACTCTGGTCTCAATCAAAGCTTAAGGCAGTATCAACCTGCAGTTGGTTCATATGCGACAGCTAAACTCATCTTTGGTGGAGATTGTGGAGATTGGAGTACATAACACCTGTTATGGCTGCACACTGGTGGCCAGTCTTCATTTGGTTTGATTTTACTGCTAATATAACATTTAGACCTGAGGACGATTCTACAAACCCTATGTTGAACTATGTCAGTGGTTCTCAATATTTCATCTCAAGGCCCCCCAGAATTATCTGTATTTGGCTCCCATCTGAAAATATGTTGTTCCAGGGACCCCCCAGAAGCAAAGATTTTAGTTATAAACGTTCACTCTGAAAGAATATATATTCAAAGATTTGCACCACGTTTTCCAAAAATAGCAGATCTACAAGCTCGTAGCGTGGCACTCGGTGCCGCGCTATGAGCTTGTAGATCTGCTATTTTTCAATAGCAAAAGCATAACATGCATGCTTAAAACACCAAAAGGGGTTCCGCCCCAAAATAGGTTAACGCTCTTATGGTCTTGCAACTAGCTATCTAATTGATATGCTAAAACCCAGTGTGCCAGTGTGTACCCTGAGGTCATCTGGTCTGGGTCTACTGGTTGTCACTAAGTTAGGGTTGGAGGCCATAGGCCTTCAATGATAACTCATTTTATTTATATAGCACCTTTCCCAATTTTTTTTTACAAAGTGCTTTACATACAGTGGCAGCAAATAACAATACAGGTTAAAACAGTACACATAGATCAACACATAAAATCAATGGGTAAAAAAGAATGAACATAGAATGTGAACAATTAAAAACGGCAGAAGCCACTAAGAAAAGGCAAAAACAACAAGCAAGTGCTTCAGATTATATTAAACTGTGACACTTCACTTGGTCATCACTTGTCAGGGGTGGGCAACTTTGACGATGGAGAGGGCCACTATATTTCCACACTCACTCCGGAGGGCCACATTGCATATTACTGTTGTAGCAAAAATAGACGATCTACAAGCTCAAAACGCATCACACTTCGACACGTTTTGAGTCAAAACGTGTCAAAGTGCGATGCGTTTTGAGCTTGTAGATCAGCTATTTTTTGCTATATTTGAATTGAATTTGAGTTGAACAATAACATGCAAGCACTTTGTAAGTAACACTG
The DNA here is from genome assembly GCF_964188405.1 of Protomyctophum parallelum. Lineage (NCBI taxonomy): Eukaryota > Metazoa > Chordata > Actinopteri > Myctophiformes > Myctophidae > Protomyctophum > Protomyctophum parallelum. The sequence goes on along the minus strand of NC_139715.1, from coordinate 15,453,311 downwards.
CTAAGAAAAGTGCTGTACAAATCAAGTTTATTATCATTATTAACCTGATTTAGGCCTGACGTTGAAATTTAAAAAATGTCTTCTAAATCATGACAGTTTTCTGAAAAACCTTATATTTCTGTATCAGTGGTGCTCGTGTTTCTGTATCAGTGGTGCTCAATATTTCATGTGAAGGACCCCAAAAAAGATATATAATATTCCTCCGCCCCCCCATCTGAAAATATGTTGTTCCAGGGACCTCCCCAGAAGCAAAGATTTTAGTTAAAATGTTCACTCTGTAAAAAAAATTATTTCTTAAAAAATAGCAGACCTACAAGTTCATAGCACGGTACTCGGTGCCGCGCTATGAGCTTTTAGATCTGCTATTTTTCAATAGCAAAAGTATAATGCTTTCTTTTCATTAATTCAAGCAAGCGAAGAGGACGTTCTTTAATGTGTTCTGTGTTCTGCTTCTATCCATCCATCCGACCTGTCCGTGTGCGCGCAGGCTGCCTGAATCTGCTGGCGCACGAGGAGGAGTACACCTTCACGCTGCCCTGTGCCTACGCCCGCTCCATCCTCACGGTGCCCTGGGTGGAGCTGGGGGGAAAGGTCAACGTCAACTGCCCCAAGACTGGCTACTCTGCCGTCATCAACTTCCTGACCAAACCCTTCTATGGTGGCAAGCTGCACAAGTCAGTCTCCCTCCCTACCCTCCCTCCACGCATTTCTCACTGTGTTCAGACATTTATTTTTTTGCCTTTTCTCCATAGATTACATTGAGCATATTTACAATAGTGGAATTAGCCCTTTTGCTAAATCCCACCCCACACCAATCAATATATTTTAGCTACTGTTGCTATGCGGGTCAAGCTTTCGCCACCTCATAGCTGTCAATGTTATTTTGCATGGCTGTTTTGTTGAACATATACACGGCTTAACGTCATGGCTGTGTTGAACATTTACACGGCTTAATGTCGGGAAAGTTACACAACTGACCCACCCAGGTGATGGCAATAATTATAATGACCGTAGTCTTACCGTGCAACATGAAAACTCCTGTCGGCGGGTTGTTAAAAGTAGATTTCTCCCTCTGTCATTTCCTCGTATTTCTAGTTTATTTAAATAATGCCATGCACATTTGCCCAGTGCATAGCCTACTGCAGGCTTAGTTGACTAGATTTAGAAGACATTTTTGAAGGTTTTGCTTCTGAAATGATCCATTATTTATATGGAGAAATCCCGTCATTTAGCATGCATCTCAATGGGTGAGAAGGACAGCTTGACCTGTCTCGTTGCTGCTAACGAGCCTATTGGACAAGGACGGGTTGGGGAGGGATTTAACGAAGGGATAATTGTGATGCTACAGTCATGCTTTAAACTTTAAAGGGATATTTCACTTTCAAAAAAAGTTTTCATCATCTACTCAGTCTTATGTGAACACCCCGGGCAGTTCCTAGGTTGCTTGATTCAGTATTTAGATATTTGATATTAATTTTAACTGTCTCTCCCCCTTCCTATACAAACCCATTATAACTTAAAACTCCATTTGAACCATGATAGATTCATCAAAAACACCTACACTTTTTTCTGTTGACTGATATTGTCCTTCTAATATGTGAGGGGGCCGTGGTTTGTCATTTACCATTTTAATTTATTTGTAATAATTATTTTGGAAAATAACCTCCTGCTGCCCAGCTCCTCCAGCTGCAGCTCCTCCTCACAAAATAAATGACAAACCACACCCCTCACGTATTAAAAGGACATTATCAGTCAACAGAAAATAGGTCGGTTGTTTTCGATAAATCTATCATGGTTAAAATTGAGTTTTAAGTTATAATGTGTTTGTATAGGGAGGAGGAGGCGGCCAGGCGGGGCAGCTAAAATGAATATCAAATATCTAAATACTGACTGAAGCAACTTAAAAACTGGCTGGGGTGTTCACATAAGACATGAAATGACCAAAGGTTTTTTTTAAAGTGAAATATCCCATTTAGACCTGAGGCCGATTCTAAACAAACAGTTTTCTGAAAAAGTGGTGCTCAACCTTTTTCATGTCAAGGACCCCCAGAATGATGTATTTGGCCGCAGACCCCCCCATCTGAAAATATGTTGTTCCAGGGATCCCCAGAAGCAAAGTTTTGACTTAAAAACGTTCGCTCTGAAAGAATATATTTATTCAAAGATGCCGCGCTATGAGCTTGTAGATCTGCTATTTTTCAATAGTCCCAAGCTAAAGTATAACATAATCCTTAAAACCAACTCCTTGGTTATGGGAATGCAATGTTGGCATCTTTAACACTCCTTCCTCCCTGACAAAACATGGTTAGGGGAATCCAACTTTTTAATCCAAACAAAGTTAATACTGATTCCTCCCTGGCAGAACAAACATCAAGTGTACCGCTTATGCGTTTGTAATACCACACAGAGTAGCAATGAATAGAGGCGGGCAACTTCTTTTTTATCATTTATTTTGAGGGTTTTCTCTTTTTTGACATAGACACAAGGACAACACAACAGACTTACATACAAGACAGTGTACGTATAAAATACTAACAACAATGTATATACAAACAACAATGAAAAAACAGAAAATAAAAGTTACAAGAGAAAAGAAAAATAATAATAATAATTTCCAAGTGGTACAGGGTTGGGAAATGTATGTGTGTAAGTGAAGGTGGGTTCCGTCCTAGATATTATCCAAAAAAGGGGGTCCATACCTCTACGAATACATCTGCCTTATTTTGTGTTTCATATTTAAGTCTCTCCAGTGGTAATAGTGACATTATTTGGGCCGTCCACATATGTTCTGAAGGTATGTCATCTGTCTTCCATAAAATTAAGATAGATCAATTAGTTTCCTATGACTGAGCAGAGCTCATACTTACAGAGGGGCAACTTCTATATCCCGCTGCTTTTGTAACTTTGTGCATTGTGGATTTTATGATAGTCATTATGTACCTGTTTCTTAACAACGTACAAACTGTTGGAGACTGCAAAACACACACACACCCTCTGCAGTGCTCTAGCCTCATTTCTCTCCAAAGGCCCTTGAATATGATTTAGGATTGCTGTCATTATGGTAATCTCAAAACTTCATATCGCACACACCATACCTGTAGGGGCCACCAGTTGAATACCCATGGTTTACATAATGCCCTCTGCACCCCACTTTTCAGCTTTCCCATGGTCCGTTTCAGTGAATAGTGAGTGGTCATGATGACTTATGTGCACTGCAGAATACACAAGTGTTGCATTTCTAGAACTGACAGCCAATGGTTGCTCTCGAACATACGTCTTCCCGCCTCAATGTAGGGTGACGGCCGAGGTGAAGCACAACGGCAGCAACGTGGTGGTGTGTCGCGTGCAGGGCGAGTGGAACGGCGTTCTGGAGTTCGCCTACACCAATGGAGAGACGCGGGTGATCGACGTCACAAAGCTGCCAGTTACCAAGAAACGTGTTCGACCCAACGATAAGCAAGCACCCACTGAATCCAGGTGAGGAAGATTGGAAATGTGTTCACTCTGGGGTTAATCAAGTATCCCAGGGTAAAGCAAGGAAAATTAGAGAAGGAAGTGCATGGTCACGTGACTGTGCTGCGCCATGACACTTTCATGGGAGCCAAATCTCGCACCGGAAGTGACATGTATACAAAGCAGTGAATGGAGCAAGCTTGACCAGCTCATAACAAACATTATTTATGAACCATTGAGACCTTTGTCATATAATCGGTTCAGGCATATAAAAGTAACAGTTTGTTTTCTATTCAGTTGCTTTTCGATGTGCACAGAGTGCACAGTGCATAGTTTTATTTGAGGATTTAAACGGCAGCAGGTATCGTTTCTGTCCCCGGGGTCTCGCGAGATTTGGCTGCCAGACAGGAAACAGTGGACAGTCTCTTTAGATGCCTCTATAAAATTACACAGTGTACACATCGAAGAGCAACACAGTAGACAATAATGTGTTACATGTCTTCTGTTATTTGCCAGAAGTGATTACTTTACAAAAGATCTCAGTCACTCAGAAATAGTGTTTGTTCATGAGCTGGTCACTGAGCTCTCATTGACTCCAGTGCATTCTGCCGAACTTCCGGGTGCAGTTTGGCTCCAATGGTGCGACGAATGTGCCGTCTGGAATTGCGTGATAGCGTAAATTAATATACCTTGGGGTAAAGGCAGATTAGCAACAATTAGCAATGTTAGTCCCCATAACTCCTACTGGTTAGTAGGGATGGAGCTCGTTAATTTCTATTGATAACGAGCACCTTTTCGATCAGGCTTATCGAGCCCACTATCGAGCATTTTCTATTATTTTGTGGAAAGACAGGAGACAATTAATTCCGAACAGAACCAGTATATTTTACAAGGGCCTTCAAATACACTACTTTTCTAACTGACGGAAGACAATTGACAGTTCTACCAATAAAATAATATTAAAGAAACTGTTAACTGGTTAATATAATGTACCGTCACTTTTTATTTACCCGGACATCGCTGGTTGGCAGTTATCAATACACTTTTAGACCGACATGTTTGTGCCAGCATTGATGATTACATATATTTCTTGATATTTCTTTGATTTAAACATTTCATCATGGGTCGCTATGCTGGCGACAGGCTTGATAAGCTCAAAGCTTATTAAATGGTAAATGGTGCATTTATATAGCGCCTTTATCCAAGGCGCTTTACAGAGATTGTGCATTACATTCACCCATACATTCATACACCGATGGCAGCGGAAACCATGCAAGGCACCAACTAGCACATCGGGAGCAATTAGGGGTTCAGTGTCTTGCTCAAGGACACTTCGACAGTAACTCTGGGGGAGCCCGGGTTCGAACTGGCAACCTTACGGTTACCATCCAGGCACTCTACCCCTGAGCCACCGCCGCCCCTTATTGATAACGGGTACTCAATAAGCTTGTTATCTGCTTTTTTCGGGTATCTTTTGTCGAGCTCCATCCCTACTGGTTAGTCAGGGTGCCTGGGGAAGATCTGTGCGTGTCAGGTTTATTGAGTCTGTCTAGTGAAAAGAAACGGCTGGTGATTCTCCAATGTAGCGTTTCGATAAAGTAATATAATCCGACATTACAAACTTTAAGTAATGTCTGATTATACAGTTCAAAATGTTTTAGCAGCATGTGGTACAGTCAGTTGGTACAAGGCACAGGAGAATTCAGGAGGTGGCACAGCCTCATATAATTGATGGATCTCAAGGCACATCTAATGAGACTTGGTGACCAGACTGCCCACCAAGCCTCATATATCTTCCACAGATGACGTCTCTGTTGTATAGCTTTAGATACGTCTCAAGTGTAAAGTGCAGTAGCTTTTTAGATTAATGATGACCTTTACCACCACTGGTTCCCAAACATTTTCATGTCAAGGACCCACAAATTGACACTGATTAGCCCGTGGACCCTCATTTGAAAATATGAAAAGGACCCCCATAAGAGAAGATTTTTTTTCGGCTCTAGCAGTGATTTTCAACCATTTCACCCGTTTCACCTGAATTACCAATTGAATGGCATTGGACCCCAATATATATTGTAAAATCAAAGTTAATTTAACTCTTGATAGTGTACAAATGGGACCAAATAGTTACAAACAAATGAGGGTCAATTTGGTTCCATTTATACACTCTCTGAGTTACAGAACCATAAGGGTCCATTTGGTTCCAAACTATCATTTAGCTGGGGACCCCCTGGAACTCCCTCGAGGAACCCTGGGGGTTCCCGGACCCCACTTTGGGAACAACTGCTTTACACGATACATGTTACAGTTGGGGCATTACAAACTAAAAGGCAGAGCGTGTTTGGGAGAAATTGGGTGAGGTGGGGAGCACATGTGATGACTGTAGCATTGGCTGCAGTACGTGCATGTCGCGTGATGCTGTGACAGCCACAAAGCAGAGACATTGTCTGTGTTGGATCGGAAGCAATTATTCCCTCGGACTGTCAAATCGGCACTGGAAGTCTCTGAGATATTGAACATTCGTCTTTTAATAACTCATGTGCTGTGTTCCAGGCGTCTGTGGCAGCATGTGACGGAGTCATTACGCAAGAAGGATATCGACAAAGCCACTGAGCACAAAAGGATGCTCGAGGAGAGACAAAGGGCAGACGTGAGGCACCGCACGGAGACAGACGCACCATGGAGAACCAAGTACTTTGAGAGTGAGGTCAGTGACGGATTCAGTGCTCCTTCCCTAATTCTGCAGAATATCTCTGCTGTCGGGAGGAAACCTCATAACTTTAAAATGTTCATTTTTCAGGAAATTGAAAAATATACATTTTTCAGGACATTAAACAACTTAAACCCTATATACTTCATTGCCCTTGTCAAAAAAAAAAAAAAAAAGCAACATTAATGTTTGACAAATAACAGTAGGTATACACGTTGAGGTTGTTGTGTTCTTTTCTTTTGTCCTTTTCCAGGGTGACGGCTGGGTGTATCACAGGCCACTGTGGAGAAACCCTGCGTTCAAGTCCTAGTCTCATCGCCTGACATCACAAAAGTATTGTGGATGCAGGACAATCTCCCTCTTGGTATGTGTGTTGTGTGTCTGTTTGACTGTGTGTGTGTGTGTGTGTGTGTGTGTGTGTGTGTGTGTGTGTGTGTCTACGTGTGTGCTTGCTCGTGTGCGTGCATGTTGGTGAGAGTTTTGAGTTTGCCTGAAATGAAGCATGACCTCAACTGACGTGCAAAACCAAGGCGACGTGCGATGGGAGAGAGAGAGAACGTGACAGGTATTCTCAAATCTCCGCTCACTTTGTCTGGGAGGCCTCCGGTAGTACAAAGCTTTTGTACTTCTTAAGGGGTCACTTTTGTAAACTCCAGCGTCGAATTATGGGACATGATTCTTGTACAGATGAAGGTACATTATTTACACAGCCTTAAGATTGTCTGATGAATTATGCAGTTAATGTGGATTGTGCTCATCGATCTGGGGAGGGAGGGAGGGAGGGCTATTTTTCCCCTACTTGTTTGCGACACCATACTATGGGAAAGCTACTACTGTTAACTTATATAACCATTGAGGTGTTTGATATCAGAGGCTTGGCCTGTTGGAGGCGAAGAAGAATCAGGCTTTTGTTTTTCCTTCCGTAGTCCCTGTTTTTAACCATCATATTGTACAATACATCAACCATTTTCAGTATTTATAAAACCTTAAATCCCAACTGATTTAATAGGTGCCTCCATATTTTGGTGACCTAAAAAGTGTCCGCTGGCGAGGTTGTTCAGCAAACCCAAATACACATCTCGTATTTAGAATGTATAAATACGTACATGTTCTGTTCTCGTCAAACAAAGCACTGATGCGCCACCAAGTTCCACTGGCGAGCCCTGAGGTCAGGCAGGACCAAAGCGTTTTTGAAACAACGCAAAAATCCCTCTATTGGATTATGGGAAGCATTTTAATGCATCATTTACCATTTATGAGATCAATGTAAAAGTGAGAACTGGCTGGACCTGTTTTGTCTGTCCCCCCCCCCCCCCACCCCCTACTTATTTTCTTTGATTTCTTGAGATACTGTCATTGATGAAGTTTAACATTCACACGACTCTTTGCTGTGTTAAGGTTTGGTACTTTTACCAACATGTGATGTGTTTTTGACAATGCAAGGATACCAATACAGTCAAACTACCTTAAAGGCATGTTTATCATTGGTTGACAGGCAAATGTAACAGATTGTCTTGAATGAGCAGTTGGATCACTCAACAATAAATGTATTTATTCTGAACTATGTCGTGGTTTATGCGAAAGATAACTACTCCTATTTTATGAATCTTAACACCTGTTTGATTTTGCAGTGGACAGATGAGTTCTTACATGCATGATAGCAAAGTCCTTTTTTGTTCAAGTTGAGTACTGCAGATATGCTATTTACTTTATGTATTACTTGAATTTATAAATGTTCCATGTCTAAGCTCTTAACCAAATTTGTTTTCTAAATGCAAATAAATCTATTTTTTTCCCTTTGAAGGAATGTGTATCCCCATATCTTGTAGCTGCAGTTATTATTGGAGGTACGCTTTGTGTTTAAAACGTACTCCGCTTGGCTCGTCTCTTGTTTTGCGTTTTTTTTTTTTTTACAGAAGCAAATCAAAGTACCCTCATCTCATACCTTTCTCAAAATCACAGACTCAGCCTTGTGGGTTCCTATATAGCATCCATATCTCCTGAGTGGTGGCCTCATGCAAATAGACCCTGGCGGTGCTTGCATGAATTATTTTTGGTTGGCTCCCAATTTACTAAGCCCAGATCTGCTTGCCCATTGGCTTAGCCATCATAAGATATAAAGTTAGAAACTCACCGGTGCTACACCAGAATGTTACGTGTAGTGCTCAACATCGGCAAGAGTACACATGTTACCAACGAGAAGTGACAAAATGGCAGACAGGAGAATGAGACTTGCAGGACACTGCCAAAGACACCATGCAGTAGCTGCCAGCCAACAAACTGGTGCTGTTGGAACCAACACATGGGCACCGGTCACGAGGACGTCCCACACTAACATATGTGGATGTACTCAAGAAAGATGCAGGAGGGCCCAGGCCGTAGCGTAACGGTCTGGGCACCGGACTGGTAATCCAGTCGCAGTGTGCCGCGGGTTCGACTCCCGGACCCGACACGGCCTTTACTGCATGTCATCCCCCCATCTCTCTCCCGTTTCCTGTCAGCCTACTGTCTGTCCCTTCAAAAATCAATAAAAGGCGTAAGCCGCAAAAAAATATCTTAAAAAAAAAAAAAAAGAAAGATGCAGGAGGGCAAAGCACCAACGAGCTGGCCGGCTGTATGGAGAACCGGGATGACTGGAAGCGACGATGGAGGGCTCGTCTGAGGACGACGTAGACTGGGTGTTGTGGTACCGTATGGTAAGTCC